>NC_086448.1:741142301-741478426 GCF_028390025.1 Pseudophryne corroboree | reverse complement strand
TCGCAACCGACACAATTGGACTCTCCTTGTGGATTTGGGATTTCGAAGAATGCACAGTTCTTTGCTGTGCTGCTTTTGCCAGCTTGAGTCTTTTCATTTTTCTAGCGAGAGGCTGAGTGCTTCCATCCTCATGTGAAGCTGAACCACTAGCCATGAACATAGGCCAGGGCCTCAGCCGTTCCTTGCCACTCCGTGTGGTAAATGGCATATTGGCAAGTTTACGCTTCTCCTCCGACAATTTTATTTTAGGTTTTGGAGTCCTTTTTTTTCTGATATTTGGTGTTTTGGATTTGACATGCTCTGTACTATGACATTGGGCATCGGCCTTGGCAGACGACGTTGCTGGCATTTCATCGTCTCGGCCATGACTAGTGGCAGCAGCTTCAGCACGAGGTGGAAGTGGATCTTGATCTTTCCCTAATTTTGGAACCTCAACATTTTTGTTCTCCATATTTTAATAGGCACAACTAAAAGGCACCTCAGGTAAACAATGGAGATGGATACTAGTATACAATTATGGACTGCCTGCCGACTGCAGACACAGAGGTAGCCACAGCCGTGAACTACCGTACTGTACTGTGTCTGCAGCTAATATACACTGGTTGATAAAGAGAAGATGTCTATGTAACTATGTATGTATAAAGAAGACTGAAAAAAATCCACGGTTAGGTGGTATACAATTATGGACGGACTGCCTGCCGAGTGCAGACACAGAGGTAGCCACAGCCGTGAACTACCGTACTGTACTGTGTCTGCAGCTAATATAGACTGGTTGATAAAGAGAAGATGTCTATGTAACTATGTATGTATAAAGAAGAATGAAAAAAAACCACGGTTAGGTGGTATACAATTATGGACGGACTGCCTGCCGAGTGCAGACACAGAGGTAGCCACAGCCGTGAACTACCGTACTGTACTGTGTCTGCAGCTAATATAGACTGGTTGATAAAGAGAAGATGTCTATGTAACTATGTATGTATAAAGAAGAATGAAAAAAATCCACGGTTAGGTGGTATTACAATTATGGACGGACTGCCTGCCGAGTGCAGAGACACAGAGGTGGCCACAGCCGTGAACTACCGTACTGTGTCTGCTGCGACTGGATGATAAATGATATAAAAAATATATATATATCACTACTGCAGCCGGACAGGTATATATTATATATTATATAATGACGGACCTGCTGGACACTGTCTGTCAGCAGAATGAGTTTTATTTTTATAGAATAAAAAAAAACAACAACACACAAGTGAAGTCACACGACGAGTGTTTAACTTTTTCAGGCAATCACAATATAAGTATACTACTAACTATACTGGTGGTCAGTGTGGTCAGGTCACTGGTCAGTCACACTGGCAGTGGCACTCCTGCAGCAAAAGTGTGCACTGTTTAATTTTAATATAATATGTACTCCTGGCTCCTGCTATAACCTATAACTGGCACTGCAGTAGTGCTCCCCAGTCTCCCCCACAATTATAAGCTGTGTGAGCTGAGCAGTCAGACAGATATATAATATATATAGATGATGCAGCACACTGGCCTGAGCCTGAGCAGTGCACACAGATATGGTATGTGACTGACTGAGTCACTGTGTGTATCGCTTTTTTCAGGCAGAGAACGGATATATTAAATAAACTGCACTGTGTGTCTGGTGGTCACTCACTATATAATATATTATGTACTCCTGGCTCCTGCTATAACCTATAACTGGCACTGCAGTAGTGCTCCCCAGTCTCCCCCACAATTATAAGCTGTGTGAGCTGAGCAGTCAGACAGATATATATAATATTATATATAGATAATAGATGATGCAGCACACTGGCCTGAGCCTGAGCAGTGCACACAGATATGGTATGTGACTGACTGAGTCACTGTGTGTATCGCTTTTTTCAGGCAGAGAATGGATATATTAAATAAACTGCACTGTGTGTCTGGTGGTCACTCACTATATAATATATTATGTACTCCTGGCTCCTGCTATAACCTATAACTGGCACTGCAGTAGTGCTCCCCAGTCTCCCCCACAATTATAAGCTGTGTGAGCTGAGCAGTCAGACAGATATATATAATATTATATATAGATAATAGATGATGCAGCACACTGGCCTGAGCCTGAGCAGTGCACACAGATATGGTATGTGACTGAGTCACTGTGTGCTGTGTATCGCTTTTTTCAGGCAGAGAACGGATTATAAAGTAAACTGCACTGTCCTCACTAGTAAACTCTCTCCACTCAGTCTCTACACTTCTACAGTAACAGTACTCCTCCTAGTCAGCTCCAGTAAATCTCTCTCAGTCTCTTATAATCTAAATGGAGAGGACGCCAGCCACGTCCTCTCCCTATCAATCTCAATGCACGTGTGAAAATGGCGGCGACGCGCGGCTCCTTTATATAGAATCCGAGTCTCGCGATAGAATCCGAGCCTCGCGAGAATCCGACAGCGTCATGATGACGTTCGGGCGCGCTCGGGTTAACCGAGCAAGGCGGGAAGATCCGAGTCTGCTCGGACCCGTGAAAAAAACCATGAAGTTCTGGCGGGTTCGGATTCAGAGAAACCGAACCCGCTCATCTCTAATTGTAATTGGTTACTTTATTTCGAAGTTATGGGGCCAGGCCCGGCACTACCCGCTCAGCAAAGGGATGCAAAGCAGGGGGCGTTACATGTAAGCGTCACTGGTACAGGGGGCGTTACATGTAAGCGTCACTGGTACAGGGGGCGTTATGTGTGTAAGTGGAACTGGTACAGGGGCGTTACATGTAAGCGGAACTGGTACAGGGGGCGTTACATGTAAGCGTCACTGGTACAGGGGGCGTTACATGTAAGCGTCACTGGTACAGGGGGCGTTATGTGTGTAAGTGGAACTGGTACAGGGGCGTTACATGTAAGCGGAACTGGTACAGGAAACGTAACATGTAAGTGTCACTGGTACAGGGGGCGTTACGTGTGTAAGCGGCACTGGTACAGGGGGCGTTACGTGTGTAAGCATCACTGCTGCAGGGGGAGTTACGTGTGTAAGCGGCACTGGTACAGGGGGCGTTACATGTGTAAGTGGCACTGGTACAGGGGGCGTTACATGTAAGCGTCATTGGTACAGGGGCCATTATGTGTGTAAGCGTCACTAGTACAGGGGGCGTCACCTGTGTAAGCGGCACTGGTACAGGGGGCGTTACGTGTGTAAGCGTCACTGTTGCAAGGGGTGTTACGTGTGTAAGCGTCAGTGGTACAGGGGGCGTTACGTGTGTAAGCGGCACTGGTATAGGGGGGTGTTACATGTAAGCGTCATCGGTACAGGGCCCGTTATGTGTGTAAGCGTCACTAGTACAGGGGGCGTTACATTTGTAAGCGGCACTGGTACAGGGGGCGTTACATGTAAGCGTCATCGGTACAGGGCCCGTTATGTGTGTAAGCGTCACTAGTACAGGGGGCGTTACGTGTGTAAGCGGCACTGGTACAGGGGGCGTTACATGTAAGCGTCATCGGTACAGGGCCCGTTATGTGTGTAAGCGTCACTAGTACAGGGGGCGTTACGTGTGTAAGCGGCACTGGTACAGGGGGCGTTACATGTAAGCGTCATCGGTACAGGGCCCGTTATGTGTGTAAGCGTCACTAGTACAGGGGGCGTTACGTGTGTAAGCGGCACTGGCACCGGGGGCGTTACATGTAAGCAGCACTGGTACAGGAGGCGTTACATGTAAGCGTCATCGGTACAGGGGCCGTTATGTGTGTAAGCGTCACTGGTACAGGGGGCGTTACGTGTGTAAGCGTCACTGGTACAGGGGGCGTTACGTGTATAAGCGTCACTGCTGCAGGGGGAGTTACGTGTGTAAGCGTCACTGTTGCAGGGGGTGTTACGCGTGTAAGCGTCACTGCAGCAGGGGGAGTTACGTGTGCAAGTGCCACTACTACACGGGGCGTTATGTGTAAAAGCATTATATGCGCTGTCCCTTTGTAAAACATGGGAGGGCGCAAATATATAGTTTGCAGGGGGGTGCCAAACACCCTAGCACCGGCCCTGTATGGGAGAAAAATCCACCTGCCATTTACAATGCATCACCATAGTGCTCTGGAAAATGGGACATTAGGTGAACTCTCCCTGTGCTCCTGCTGTGTGACCTGGAACATGTGACCTGCTGGGTGGTCTGGAAACTGTGACAGTTATTTGCAGCCACCAACTCAGCAGGGAATTTTTAAAATTTGACTACTAAGGAGGTGAAAAGGGGTAAAATGTTCCACCCAGCAAACCCCTGCCCATTTGAAACCAGGCATCAGTGCCGTAACTAGGTGTGTGCCGATGGTGCCTTGCCCACAACGCACATGCACTGAAGGCGCACCATCGGCAGCAGCCCCCCCTTCCCCTCCCAGCAGTCACTGTCCACTTGTTCATTCCTGCCGTCTGCCTCCAGCCAGCCGCCCCGATCTGAGCAGGGCCAAAGCCGCAGCCACTGCTCTCTGTCCAGCTTGCTGCATTCCCCCACCACACTGCCGCGCTCTTTGGTCTCCGAGTCCCGCTGATGCCTGCCTCCCGTTGCCGCCTCTGCAGAGGACTCAGGATCATACCGCAGCGGCCAGCTCCCGGGTCTCTGCCTCCTCTGCCATTGATGCCGGATCGTAGGTGAGGGTGAGTATAACTCTCCCTCTCTCTCCCTCCCATAAAAGGGGGACTGCCTGCCACAATGTGTAAAAAAAGAAAGAAAGGGGGACTTCCTGCCATGATGTCTAAAAAAGGGGGACTGCCTGCCATAATGTGTCAAAAAAAGGGGGAATGTCTGCCATGATGTGTAAAAAAGGGGGACTGTCTGCCATGATGTGTAAAAAAGGGGGACTGACTGCCATGATGTGTAAAAAAAAGGGGACTCTGCCTAGCTAATGTGTAAAAAGGGGGACTCTGCCTAGCTAATGTGTAAAAAGGGGGACTCTGCTGCTGTAATGTGTAAAAAAAAGGGGGACTCTTCCTGCCGTGTTGTGTAAAAGGGAGCTATGCCTGCCGTAATGTGTAAAAGGGAGTTCTGTGGGCATGCCCCTTCCCCATGAAGCCACGCCCCTATATTTTTTACGCGCCTGAGGAGCGCCCTGGCCCTTATTTGTATATGAGGGGGGAGGGGGGGCACCGATGCTGTTTCTTGCACACAGTGCTAAAATGTCTAGTTACGGCACTGCCGGGGCATATCAGCTAGTTTTTATTATTATCTCAAGAGGGACAATCTGTTGTCTGATCAAAACTGGACTGTAGCCCTTTGAAGTGCACTGTATGCTATCTTGTGGAGCAGGACAGGGCTGTCTTAACAGCAGGGTAGGCCCCTGGGCACAGCAATGCACAGGGGCCCCTACCCATCCTACAGCAGTAGGGGTGGGGGGGTGCTATCAGCAGCAGCTTAGATGTCCCGATGGCGGTAGGGGGTGTTCTATCTTCCGCTCAGCATGTAGAGCCTAGAGGGAGGGAGAACAGTAAACTGTAGAAGAGGCATTGGGCTGAATGAAGGGGCCCCGGTACATGACTTCCAGGGTGGTAGGGGGGGGGGTGTAATATGCAAGGGAGGGGTGAATAGTGGAGTGGGCTTAATATTCATCATTTTCCAGTTGGAGGGCAGCTTGCTTGACTGCAGATATCTCCAGTTCCTGAAAATAGATTTCTTAGCTTTGAATGTGATAAAAACTAGAAGGTTCCACCTTTCAGGAGGTGCTGTGGACTTGGGGATTAGAGTTCAGGAGCCAGAGCAATCCACCGGCTAAAATGTAAAACTGCATATCAGGTGTGTGGAGCTGGAGCAGGGACCGGCTGCTGGAAGGCTTATAGCTCTGGTTCTGGGCATAGTAGAGACAAGCTGCAAGTGTCCACTGAAAGGGGTGAGTCACATATTTTGGAGAATAGCCTCAGAAAAACTCGGAAGAGCAATTAATAGAGATGAGCGCCTGAAATTTTTCGGGTTTTGTGTTTTGGTTTTGGGTTCGGTTCCGCGGCCGTGTTTTGGGTTCGACCGCGTTTTGGCAAAACCTCACCGAATTTTTTTTGTCGGATTCGGGTGTGTTTTGGATTCGGGTGTTTTTTTTCAAAAAACCCTAAAAAACAGCTTAAATCATAGAATTTGGGGGTCATTTTGATCCCAAAGTATTATTAACCTCAAAAACCATAATTTACACTCATTTTCAGTCTATTCTGAATACCTCACACCTCACAATATTATTTTTAGTCCTAAAATTTGCACCGAGGTCGCTGTGTGAGTAAGATAAGCGACCCTAGTGGCCGACACAAACACCGGGCCCATCTAGGAGTGGCACTGCAGTGTCACGCAGGATTTCCCTTCCAAAAAACCCTCCCCAAACAGCACATGACGCAAAGAAAAAAAGAGGCGCAATGAGGTAGCTGACTGTGTGAGTAAGATAAGCGACCCTAGTGGCCGACACAAACACCGGGCCCATCTAGGAGTGGCACTGCAGTGTCACGCAGGATGTCCCTTCCAAAAAACCCTCCCCAAACAGCACATGACGCAAAGAAAAAAAGAGGCGCAATGAGGTAGCTGACTGTGTGAGTAAGATAAGCGACCCTAGTGGCCGACACAAACACCGGGCCCATCTAGGAGTGGCACTGCAGTGTCACGCAGGATGTCCCTTCCAAAAAACCCTCCCCAAACAGCACATGACGCAAAGAAAAAAAGAGGCGCAATGAGGTAGCTGACTGTGTGAGTAAGATAAGCGACCCTAGTGGCCGACACAAACACCGGGCCCATCTAGGAGTGGCACTGCAGTGTCACGCAGGATGGCCCTTCCAAAAAACCCTCCCCAAACAGCACATGACGCAAAGAAAAAGAAAAGAAAAAAGAGGTGCAAGATGGAATTGTCCTTGGGCCCTCCCACCCACCCTTATGTTGTATAAACAGGACATGCACACTTTAACCAACCCATCATTTCAGTGACAGGGTCTGCCACACGACTGTGACTGATATGACGGGTTGGTTTGGACCCCCCCCAAAAAAGAAGCAATTAATCTCTCCTTGCACAAACTGGCTCTACAGAGGCAAGATGTCCACCTCATCATCATCCTCCGATATATCACCGTGTACATCCCCCTCCTCACAGATTATCAATTCGTCCCCACTGGAATCCACCATCTCAGCACCCTGTGTACTTTGTGGAGGCAATTGCTGCTGGTGAATGTCTCCACGGAGGAATTGATTATAATTCATTTTAATGAACATCATCTTCTCCACATTTTCTGGATGTAACCTCGTACGCCGATTGCTGACAAGGTGAGCGGCGGCACTAAACACTCTTTCGGAGTACACACTTGTGGGAGGGCAACTTAGGTAGAATAAAGCCAGTTTGTGCAAGGGCCTCCAAATTGCCTCTTTTTCCTGCCAGTATAAGTACGGACTGTGTGACGTGCCTACTTGGATGCGGTCACTCATATAATCCTCCACCATTCTTTCAATGGTGAGAGAATCATATGCAGTGACAGTAGACGACATGTCCGTAATCGTTGTCAGGTCCTTCAGTCCGGACCAGATGTCAGCATCAGCAGTCGCTCCAGACTGCCCTGCATCACCGCCAGCGGGTGGGCTCGGAATTCTGAGCCTTTTCCTCGCACCCCCAGTTGCGGGAGAATGTGAAGGAGGAGATGTTGTTGAGAGGTCGCGTTCCGCTTGACTTGACAATTTTCTCACCAGCAGGTCTTTCAACCCCAGCAGACTTGTGTCTGCCGGAAAGAGAGATCCAAGGTAGGCTTTAAATCTAGGATCGAGCACGGTGGCCAAAATGTAGTGCTCTGATTTCAACAGATTGACCACCCGTGAATCCTTGTTAAGCGAATTAAGGGCTCCATCCACAAGTCCCACATGCCTAGCGGAATCGCTCCGTGTTAGCTCCTCCTTCAATGTCTCCAGCTTCTTCTGCAAAAGCCTGATGAGGGGAATGACCTGACTCAGGCTGGCAGTGTCTGAACTGACTTCACGTGTGGCAAGTTCAAAGGGCATCAGAACCTTGCACAACGTTGAAATCATTCTCCACTGCGCTTGAGACAGGTGCATTCCACCTCCTATATCGTGCTCAATTGTATAGGCTTGAATGGCCTTTTGCTGCTCCTCCAACCTCTGAAGCATATAGAGGGTTGAATTCCACCTCGTTACCACTTCTTGCTTCAGATGATGGCAGGGCAGGTTCAGTAGTTTTTGGTGGTGCTCCAGTTTTCTGTACGTGGTGCCTGTACGCCGAAAGTGTCCCGCAATTCTTCTGGCCACCGACAGCATCTCTTGCACGCCCCTGTCGTTTTTTAAAAAATTCTGCACCACCAAATTCAAGGTATGTGCAAAACATGGGACGTGCTGGAATTTGCCCAGATTTAATGCACACACAATATTGCTGGCGTTGTCCGATGCCACAAATCCACAGGAGAGTCCAATTGGGGTAAGCCATTCCGCGATGATCTTCCTCAGTTGCCGTAAGAGGTTTTCAGCTGTGTGCGTATTCTGGAAACCGGTGATACAAAGCGTAGCCTGCCTAGGAAAGAGTTGGCGTTTGCGAGATGCTGCTACTGGTGCCGCCGCTGCTGTTGTTGCGGCGGGAGTCCATACATCTACCCAGTGGGCTGTCACAGTCATATAGTCCTGACCCTGCCCTGCTCCACTTGTCCACATGTCCGTGGTTAAGTGGACATTGGGTACAGCTGCATTTTTTAGGACACTGGTGACTCTTTTTCTGAGGTCTGTGTACATTTTCGGTATCGCCTGCCTAGAGAAATGGAACCTAGATGGTATTTGGTACCGGGGACACAGTACCTCCAACAAGTCTCTAGTTGGCTCTGCAGTAATGATGGATACCGGAACCACGTTTCTCACCACCCAGGATGTCAAGGCCTCAGTTATCCGCTTTGCAGTAGGATGACTGCTGTGATATTTCATCTTCCTCGCAAAGGACTGTTGGACAGTCAATTGCTTGGTGGAAGTAGTACAAGTGGTCTTACGACTTCCCTTCTGGGATGACCATCGACTCCCAGCAGCAACAACAGCAGCGCCAGCAGCAGTAGGCGTTACACGCAAGGATGCATCGGAGGAATCCCAGGCAGGAGAGGAATCATCAGAATTGCCAGTGACATGGCCTGCAGGACTATTGGCATTCCTGGGGAAGGAGGAAATTGACACTGAGGGAGTTGGTGGGGTGGTTTGCGTGAGCTTGGTTACAAGAGGAAGGGATTTACTGGTCAGTGGACTGCTTCCGCTGTCGGCCCAAGATTTTGAACTTGTCACTGACTCATTATGAATGCGCTGCAGGTGACGTATAAGGGAGGATGTTCCGAGGTGGTTAACGTCCTTACCCCTACTTATTACAGCTTGACAAAGGGAACACACGGCTTGACACCTGTTGTCCGCATTTCTGGTGAAATACTTCCACACCGAAGAGCTGATTTTTTTGGTATTTTCACCAGGCATGTCAACGGCCATATTCCTCCCACGGACAACAGGTGTCTCCCCGGGTGCCTGACTTAAACAAACCACCTCACCATCAGAATCCTCCTGGTCAATTTCCTCCCCAGCGCCAGCAACACCCATATCCTCCTCATCCTGGTGTACTTCAACACTGACATCTTCAATCTGACTATCAGGAACTGGACTGCGGGTGCTCCTTCCATCACTTGCAGGGGGCGTGCAAATGGTGGAAGGCGCATGCTCTTCACGTCCAGTGTTGGGAAGGTCAGGCATCGCAACCGACACAATTGGAGTCGGACTCTCCTTGTGGATTTGGGATTTCGAAGAACGCACAGTTCTTTGCGGTGCTACTGCTTTTGCCAGCTTGAGTCTTTTCATTTTTCTAGCGAGAGGCTGAGTGCTTCCATCCTCATGTGAAGCTGAACCACTAGCCATGAACATAGGCCAGGGCCTCAGCCGTTCCTTGCCACTCCGTGTGGTAAATGGCATATTGGCAAGTTTACGCTTCTCCTCCGACAATTTTATTTTAGGTTTTGGAGTCCTTTTTTTACTGATATTTGGTGTTTTGGATTTGACATGCTCTGTACTATGACATTGGGCATCGGCCTTGGCAGACGACGTTGCTGGCATTTCATCGTCTCGGCCATGACTAGTGGCAGCAGCTTCAGCACGAGGTGGAAGTGGATCTTGATCTTTCCCTAATTTTGGAACCTCAACATTTTTGTTCTCCATATTTTAATAGGCACAACTAAAAGGCACCTCAGGTAAACAATGGAGATGGATGGTTACTAGTATACAATTATGGATGGACTGCCGAGTGCCGACACAGAGGTAGCTACAGCCGTGGACTACTGTACTGTGTCTGCTGCTAATATAGACTGGTTAATAAAGAGATGTAGTATGTATGTATAAAGAAGAAAGAAAAAAAAACCACGGGTAGGTGGTATACAATTATGGACGGACTGCCGAGTGCCGACACAGAGGTAGCTACAGCCGTGGACTACCGTACTGTACTGTGTCTGCTGCTAATATAGACTGGTTGATAATGAGATGTAGTATGTATGTATAAAGAAGAAAGAAAAAAAAACCACGGGTAGGTGGTATACAATTATGGATGGACTGCCGAGTGCCGACACAGAGGTAGCTACAGCCGTGGACTACTGTACTGTGTCTGCTGCTAATATAGACTGGTTGATAAAGAGATGTAGTATGTATGTATAAAGAAGAAAGAAAAAAAAACCACGGGTAGGTGGTATACAATTATGGACGGACTGCCGAGTGCCGACACAGAGGTAGCTACAGCCGTGGACTACTGTACTGTGTCTGCTGCTAATATAGACTGGTTGATAATGAGATGTAGTATGTATGTATAAAGAAGAAAGAAAAAAAAACCACGGGTAGGTGGTATACAATTATGGATGGACTGCCGAGTGCCGACACAGAGGTAGCTACAGCCGTGAACTACCGTACTGTGTCTGCTGCGACTGGATGATAAATAATGATATAAAAAATATATATATATCACTACTGCAGCCGGACAGGTATATATTATATAATGACGGACCTGCTGGACACTGTCTGTCAGCAGAATGAGTTTTTTATAGAATAAAAAAAAACACACCACACAAGTCACACGACGAGTGTTTAACTTTTTCAGGCAATCACAATATAGTATACTACTAACTATACTGGTGGTCAGTGTGGTCAGGTCACTGGTCAGTCACACTGGCAGTGGCACTCCTGCAGCAAAAGTGTGCACTGTTTAATTTTAATAATATGTACTCCTGGCTCCTGCTATAACCTATAACTGGCACTGCTCCCCAGTCTCCCCCACAATTATAAGCTGTGTGAGCACAGTCAGATATATACATAGATGATGCAGCACACTGGGCTGAGCAGTGCACACAGATATGGTATGTGACTGAGTCACTGTGTATCGTTTTTTTCAGGCAGAGAACGGATTATATTAAATAAAACTGCACTGTCTGGTGGTCACTGTGGTCAGTCACTACTAAACTCTGCACTCTCTACAGTACTCCTAAGCTCCAGTAAATCAAGTGTCTCTGTCTCAAATCAATCTCACTCTCTCTCTTCTAATCTAAATGGAGAGGACGCCAGCCACGTCCTCTCCCTATCAATCTCAATGCACGTGTGAAAATGGCGGCGACGCGCGGCTCCTTATATAGAATCCGAGTCTCGCGATAGAATCCGAGCCTCGCGAGAATCCGACAGCGTCATGATGACGTTCGGGCGCGCTCGGGTTAACCGAGCAAGGCGGGAAGATCCGAGTCGCTCGGACCCGTGAAAAAAAACATGAAGTTCGGGCGGGTTCGGATTCCGAGGAACCGAACCCGCTCATCTCTAGCAATTAACAGTCTTGGATGGGGACCACTGATTTGAAGTCAGATATCTCCGGTTCCCCAGGGCCGATTTTCATAAATCTGGTACCCCTGGAAAGAGCGGACCCTCAGCTATCAGCTTAGTGCCCTTATACTCCTGGGGCCCTTGGTAAAGAGCCCATTGAGCCCATACGAAAAGACGGCCCTGATTAAATGAACCATGTTGTTTATGTTGCAAGAGCCCATTGAGCCCATACGAAAAGATAGCCCTGGAGCAGGAGTTCCTTATTTCAGAATAATAGCTTCTATTTACCATTATAACAGTCATATACATATTCTATCCTTGAAAGCACTGCCAGCAAACAGGCTCTTTTACACTTGTGTTTCAAATGTTTCCAGATGCCTTCACATATTAGATCAGTTATTATTTTAGGCTTAGTGACCTTATCAAGTTTAACTCATTTACTCTCAATAAAATGCCACAGAACTTAATAATTGACATGAATAAATCTGTTATTTCACTTCGGTTTCTTTAAAATAAGTAGTGACATCTCAACATCTGCAGCGGTATTATTAATAGGACATTAAGAGACAGTAGAAGGGAATGCCGGTGGCAGATTCACCTGTTCATTAAACTGGGAATAGACTGAGAATGACACTTGCATAGAGCTGATTGCTGAAAGAGTCAATTCCTTTTCTGACAGTGTTATATGAGTCTCTCGTATTGTACAGTAGTGCACAAAGCTTCTCATTTTACTATTTGCTATTATTTTTATTGTTATAATTTCAGGGATTTTTTTATTTATTAACTATAATATAAAGAACCACTTAATATACAAACCAGCGGCGTCATGTCTTCCCTACTGGTACAACACAGGGCCGGTTCCGGGGCTTCTGGCGCCCCGGGCAGCATTAGGGGGCGTGGCTTCATACAGGGGGCGTTGTCAGTTACGCCCCCTGTACTGTTGTAGGATGTGCGGTGTGCGATGACGTCATCGCGCACCGCACAGCAAAGGTCCTCTCCATGAAGGTAAACTAGACGCTAAGCGTCTAGTTCCCTTTCCTGGAGAGGACCTTTGCTGTGCGGTGCGCGATGACGTCAACGCGCACCGCATATCATTACAGTGAAGGTCCTCTCCAGGAAGGGAAATTAGACGCGTAGCGTCTAGTTTCCCTTCACAGCGGGCAGCCCACGAAGGGAAACTAGACGCGTAGCATCTAGTTTCCCTTCACAACGGACAGCGGGCCGCGGCAGCGGGGGGCACCACAGCAGCAGCGAATCTTGCCATGGTGCGGTGCCCTCCGGATGGCGCCGGCGCCCTCCGGAAGGCGGTGCCCCGGGCAAAAGTCCTGCTTGCCCGTGGCAAGATCCGCTACTGGTACAACATTATTGACCCCCAGGGGCAGATTGGGATGGAAAACCAGCCCAGGAAAATTATGGAGGTAGCTCTAATGGGGGTACGGTCTAATGAGAGGGTGGGGTCTGTTGTGGGGGTGGAATCCCTCCTCATAGGGCCTGATTGTACGCAATTGTGGCCTTTCTTGCGTCTTTTGCTGCAGTTGTGTCTGAGACAAGGGGCAGATTGGGAACTAAAAGTATAAGATTTTGTAGACATGGCCCAACATGGGCAGCACAAGAGGTATAACATATGGGGTAGGGGGAAGTATTAAGGTGTGAGTATCAGAAAGTGAGAGATTTTGGGAGAGTTCTCCTATTTTTTAAAGTGGCAATCATTTATATGGTAAAATCAACCTGGTTTTGCCATGTAAATGATTGCCTCGTTAAAAAAAACAGGAGAACTCTTACAAAATGTCTCACTTTCTGATTCTCACACCCTATTACATTCCTCCCAAGGAGTAGCCATGGCAGCATCACTGAATGGCAGAGTTGCTGTATTGCAGCGATGGAAACACAGAATCAATGGGGTCAATGCAGTGTTCTGAGTGTGGTGGGCTGCCTGTCATGTGAGGGGTGGGGCCACATAACAACACACAAAACAGGTTCTACAGACATGCCGGCCTACCAGGAATCTTCCTGATGAGCCCCATGACCAATACATCCCTGGTACTGTCTAGCTGCCTGCTGCTGAATGCACTGTGATGGCGGGTATTAGGTCGACATGAGTTAGGAAGACATAAATTGGGTCGGCTACTTTTGGTCAACATGCATTATGTCGACATGATCACTAGGTCGAGGTGATCAATATGTCGTCGTGTACTAGGTCGACATGGAAAAAGATCGCCATGAGTTTTTAATTTTTTTTATTTTTTTTTACCTTTTTCATACTTAACGATCCACGTGGACTACAATTGGAAATGGTAACCTGTGCCGGGCGCAGCGGTAGCGCAGTGAGGCACTTTGTCCGTAGCATGGTGAGTGAATCGAGCTATGCGAGGGGACACGGTGCACTAATTGGGGTTCCCAGTCACTTTACGAAGAAAACAACACAAAAAACAGTTAAAAAACTCATGTCAACCTTTTTCCATGTCGATCTAGCACATGTCAACCTAATGCCATGTCGAACAAGTGATCATGTCGACCTAATGCATGTCCACCAAAGGTGGTTGACCCAATGTATGTTAAACCTAACTCATGTCGACCTAATGAACCACACCCGTCACAGTGGTACTGTCTAGCTGCCTGCAGCTGAATGCATTGTGATGTCACAGTGGTCCTGTCTAGCTGCCTGCAGCTGAATGCATTGTGATGTCACAGAAGTACTGTCTAGCTGCCTGCAGCTGAATGCATTGTGATGTCACAGTGGTAATGTCTAGCTGTCAGCAGCTGAATGCATTGTGATGTCACAGAAGTACTGTCTAGCTGCCTGCAGCTGAATGCATTGTGATGTCACAGTGGTAATGTCTAGCTGTCAGCAGCTGAATGCATTGTGATGTCACAGAGGTACTGTCTAACTGTCAGCAGCTGAATACATTGTGATGTCACAATGGTACTGTAAGAGGGGGGGGTGCGTGTAGTGCCTGCTGCCGTGCAGGTGTAGGTTCACCACTTACCAGGCGCCGCACTCTCTCACCTTCAGGTACCGGAACCTTCAACGGACCTGGAATTCTTCAGTCGGACCCGGACACGGCGATTCCCTCTCGGAGCTGACGGACGAACGAGCTGAGGAGAAAATAGTCTACCTTAAGGGGGGGTATCAACCCTTCTTCCACCGGAAAAGGGGATACCCCAGGGATGACGGCGGCCTTCACCGGTTGGGTGAAAGGTCATCACTGGCACAAAGCCTCAGCCACCCAAAATTCACACACTCGCACTCTGGCGCGTAGTGTGATGAAGGGGTCCTCACGTCCATGAGCAAACCCCCATTCCGGCACTCGGGGACAGACAAAGAGACAAACGTACACAGATGCTACTCACTGTCAGTTCTGCACTGCGGACGTCTTCTCCCTGTAAGGAGGCAAACAAACCAACAAACAGCCGTGCAGGGCCTAACTCTAACCTAGTGTCACACCCCTATACTAACTACAACGGCAGAGCCCTCAAACTAGCTCTGTGGGTGTGGTGCAACAAAACTAAACACACACTTAACAAGCTCACACTTTGCCCTGCACGGTAACAACATATCCAATCACAATCCACAGCGCAAGCAACTACCATGGTGCTGTCCCTTTAAGTACCTGAATCAGAACACCAGGTAGTGGGGGCCGCACAGCTCACCCACCTCCCGTACTCTCTTTCCAGGAGCTCAGGCCGAGCGGGCCTGCCTGCCTAATCACCTTGGGGTGGACTGGGCCTAGTGCCCAGTACCACCTGTATTCACCTTCGGGGAGGGAACCTCTTATTTACTGTGCCTAACTCCCCCAGACTACACACAGGCCCGAGGCCTGACTTTATCCCTCGGGCATAGTGACCGCCTAACTTGCCGCCCGTTGGGTGACCTGGGCCTAGTGCCCAGGGTCACCTTATATCCCTAGCGGCCGCCAAACTGAACTAGGGCCTAATGCCCTCTAATGCCTCCACAGGCCTAATGCCTGTATTGCCCATGGGCCTAATGCCCGCCTAACTTGCGCCACGGGCCGGGGGCCCGACTATGTGTCCACGGGACTGGGGGCCGACAAAGCGTCCACGGGCCGGGAGGGCCCGACTATCTGCCCACAGGCCGGGAGGGCCTGACTGCACCCACGGGCCTAATGCCTGATCACCCGGTGCTCTAGGGAGGAGCGGGTACAGGGGCGCCTGAGAAGGGCCTACCTGACCCACTGGGAGAGGCACCAGGGGGGAGCTTCGTCAGCTCTCTTACTTTCCACCCCTGGTGACCTCTCCGGCGCTCCTTCTCAATCTTCCCGCCGCTGGACATCTTCTTCCCGCAGCCGGTCGTCTTCTCGCCTCTTCCGCGGCCTCAGGACCTTCCACCGCGACGTCCTCTTCTTCCTCGTGCCGTCGGGATCTTTGCTGCTCTTCGGCGCGGCTTCCTCTCCATTCGGCTCCCGCCCGGCGTTTGACGTCAGATGCCGGGGGCGGGGCCTATGACGCTGCGAGCGCCGATTGGCTCGCCGCGCCTGTCTCCAATTGGCCGACGCCCCTCGAGCCGCGATTGGCTCGCGGACGGCGCGGATTTCAAATCCCGCAAGCGGCGCTTTCCATTGGCGGCCAGATTGGCGCCAAGTTTAATACACCGCCGAGCCGCTGCCAGTCGCCGCCGACAGTCTGGTGCAGGGAAACGTCTGATCCCTGCACCAGACACCCGCCACTGCTGCACACCCAGCGCTGGGGACAGACAAGCTGCCCCAGCGCTGTCCACAGCCAGGGACTGCACCTCTGATGTGCCCACAGGGCACATCTCTACATTTCACCCCCCCTTTTTCCTTTGTAGTCCCTACAAAGTTCCTCACGATGTCCATCGTCCGCGGGTCAGGGAATTCCAAGGTCCCTCCAGCGAGGTTGTGTTCGAGGGCCCAGCCCTGACAGACTGTGGCCCCACATCCTTCCTCCACCGGTTCCGGATTCCTCCTCTTTGTTCCCCCTGACCTCCATCGGTGGATCCTCTGGGGAAGTGGCATCTCCTCACGGTCGCTCGACGTGGGCCCCCACGGGGACTCTTCCTCCACGGGGACAACAGTCACCCACTCTTGGCCATCCATATCGTCTGGGGCATCGTCCCTGTCTTCAGGGTGTGGTACCGACCACCACCCAACAGCGGAATCCTCCGGGGCATCCATTTCCTCCCGGGCAACAACCACCATCTGTCGCATTTCCTCGTGGGGCATCTCCAAAGGTCCCATGTCTTCCCCTGGAATGGGTCCTTCCACGGCATCACGATCCTCTCCCCGTACTTCAGTCCAACTCGGCACTTCCGGCAGGTATTCTTGCTCCAGGACTATCTCCTCCTCTTCACGGAGGGCAATCAACTGGGAGCACGACTCCACCCGATCCTGCCAGTCACACTCGTTTGCACTTCCGATGCCCGAGTCATCCTCCATCTGCTCTTGGAGGGATTCATCGGCGGACATTTCAACGTAGTCCGACTCCTCCTCCGATACCTGGACTAGGGGATTATTTTCCTCCTCAGCGTACTCCTTTGCTTCCGCAGGCATCTCTACTTCCTCAGCGTACTCCTTTGCTTCCGCTGGCATCTCTACTTCCTCAGCGTACTCCTTCGCTTCCGCTGGCATCTCTTGGTACCCAGGACACACCTGTTCCGCACGTCCTGGTCGTGGATGGTTCCAACGCGGGGAGATTCCGGACATCCTCGTCACTGGGTCTTCACGCCTTTCTTCACAGCGTGGTTTCTTCTCCTCCCAGTCATCCACCTCCGCCTGATGCGGGAAAGGATCCTTCGTTACTGGGGTCGCTTTCTTGGGACAGAGTAGGTCCGCGGCATCTTCCCAGAGGCACTCACTGGCCACATGTCCTGGTCGCCGACATTTCCAACAAGGGAGGGCCACAGTCACCTTCTCCAAGACGGGTTCCTTGGCCACCTCCTTCACTGAGGGATCTTCACCCGTTGGTTCCGGCTCAGAGGAAATGGGCACCTGCGAACTAACTTCAAGCAGTGTCTTCCGCTCCATTTCCCTGGTTTCCTCCTCCCATCTCTGGGCACGACCATCCCCAATCACCCGGTCTTCATTCCACGGACAATCGGGAAGCGCATGTCCCCTTGCCTCGCAGAGCGCACACACGGGCTCTGCAGCCACCCGGTCCCAAAGTTGCCGACGAGACTCCATCAGCTGCTTCACCGTGGCCTCGTAGTCTGTCCTGTCTTCAGTCCATGGACATTCCAGGAGCAGATGTCGGGGATCTCCACAGCTTTCACACCAGGAATCAACCTCGTCTTGGCTCAACTCTTCATCCCATGGACAACTGTTATGCTCATGCCCGTAGTTTCCGCAGAGCAAACACCAGGACTCTTTCTTCACTTGACCCTTCTGACGTCTTCGGTCCGCTTCCTGGACCACCTTCTTTGGGGATGTCTCTTGCCAAGTACATTCGTCGGCAAAGTGTCCCGTTTGCCGACATTTCTTGCAGGGCGTCACAGCGGCTTTCTTGCGCCCCTTCTCCCAGCGCTCTTCCTTTCCACGCTGGACCAACCGCTGCACTATCTTCAGGAGGTCTGCCCCAGACACCGTCTCCCAGTCGCTCTGGTCTGCACACATCCGGGGGTGGGTCTGTTCCGGAGCCGTCCGCACGGTGGTCTTCTTGGGGACGTTCCACATCGTGTCCGCGGTCCTTGATCCTGCCGACTACGCCAAAATGTAAGAGGGGGGGGGGGCGGTGCGTGTAGTGCCTGCTGCCGTGCAGGTGTAGGTTCACCACTTACCAGGCGCCACACTCTCTCACCTTCAGGTACCGGAACCTTCAACGGACCTAGAATTCTTCAGTCGGACCCGGACACGGCGATTCCCTCTCGGAGCTGACGGACGAATGAGCTGAGGAGAAAATAGTCTACCTTAAGGGGGGGTATCAACCCTTCTTCCACCGGAAAAGGGGATACCCCAGGGGTGACGGCGACCTTCACCGGTTGGGTGAAAGGTCATCACTGGCACAAAGCCTCAGCCACCCAGAATTCACACACTCGCACTCTCGCGCGTAGTGTGATGAAGGGACCCTCACGTCCGCGAGCAAACCCCCTTTCCGGCACTCGGGGACAGACAAAGGGACAAACGTACACAGATGCTACTTACCGTCAGTTCCGCACTGCAAACGTCTTCTCCTCTTACAGTTCCCTGTAAGGAGGCAAACAAACCAACAAACAGCCGTGCAGGGCCTAACTCTAACCTAGTGTCACACCCCTATACTAACTACAACGGCAGAGCCCTCAAACTAGCTCTGTGGGTGTGGTGCAACAAAACTAAACACAGACTTAACAAGCTCACACTTTGCCCTGCACGGTAACAACATATCCAATCACAATCCACAGCGCAAGCAACTACCACGGTGCTGTCCCTTTAAGTACCTGAATCAGAACACCAGGTAGTGGGGGCCGCACAGCTCACCCACCTCCCGTACTCTCTTTCCAGGAGCTCAGGCCGAGCGGGCCTGCCTGCCTAATCACCTTGGGGTGGACTGGGCCTAGTGCCCAGTACCACCTGTATTCACCTTCGGGGAGGGAACCTCTTATTTACTGGGCCTGACGCCCCCTAACTGCACACAGGCCCGAGGCCTGACTTTATCCCTTGGGCCTAGTGCCCGCCTAACTTGCCGCCCGTTGGGTGACCTGGGCCTAGTGCCCAGGGTCACCTTATATCCCTAGCGGCCGCCAAACTGAACTAGGGCCTAATGCCCTCTAATGCCCCCACAGGCCTAATGCCTGAATTGCCCACGGGCCTAATGCCCGCCTAACTTGCGCCACGGGCCCGACTATGTGTCCACGGGCCGAGGGCCCGACACATTTTCTTCTCGCAGCCGGTCGCCTTCTCGCCTCTTCCGCGGCCTCAGGACCTTCCACTGCGGCGTCCTCTTCTTCCTCGTGCCGCCGGGATCTTCGCTGCTCTTCGGCGCGGCTTCCTCTCCGTTCGGCTCCCGCCCGGCGTCTGACGTCAGACGCCGGGGGCAGGGCCTATGACGCGGCGAGCGACGATTGGCTCGCCGCGCCTGTCTCCGATTGGCCGGCGCCCCGCGAGCCGCAATTGGCCCGCGGACAGCGCCGGATTTCAAATCCCGCAAGCGGCGCTTTCCATTGGCGGCCAGATTGGCCCAAGTTTAAAACACCGCCGCGCCGCTGCCCGTCGCCGCTGACAGTCTGGTGCAGGGAAACGTCTGATCCCTGCACCAGACACCCGCCGCTGCTGCACACCCAGCGCTGGGGACAGACAAGCTGCCCCAGCGCTGTCCACAGCCAGGGACTGCACCTCTGATGTGCCCACAGGGCACATCTCTACAGTACTGTCTAGCTGTCAGCAGCTGTATGCATTGTGATGTCACAGTGGAACTGTCTAGCTGTCAGCAGCTGTATGCATTGTGATGTCACAGTGGAACTGTCTAGCTGCCTGCAGCTGAATGCATTGTGATGTCACAGAGTTACTGTCTAGCTGCCTGCAGCTGAATGCAATGTGATGTCACAGAGGTACTTTCTAGCTACCAGCAGCTGAATGCATTGTGATGTCACAAAGGTACTGTCTAGCTGCCTGCAGCTGAATACAATGTGATGTCACAAAGGTACTTTCTAGCTGCCTGTAGTTGAATGCATTATGATGTCACAGTGGAACTGTCTAGCTGCCTGCAGCTGAATGCAATTTGAGTTCACAGCGGTACTGTCCTGCTGCATGCAGCTGAATGCATTGTGATGTCACAGAGGTACTTTTTTGCTGCCTGCAGCTGAAAGCATTGTAATGTTACAGAGGTATTTATTTATTTCCCCCGGTAACCACCTAAGTCCTTTGCCCACCTGCTCACCCCCAGATTCAAAGAACAATCAAATAGAAGTGATACGGCACTGTACTTGGAAGGACAGAACTGTCAACTAAGCTTTGTTACTCCCATACCCAGAGCTCCAGCACTTAACATAATGAAAACTGAAGGCCCTCTTGTATGCCCAATCAGGTCAGTCCTTTGTAATGCCAGATCTATAAGAAACAATACTGCAACAATTGCTGACCTTATTGAATCTGCAGTTCTAGCCTGTATTACAGAGACCTGGCTAGATGAAAATGCAGCACCTGTATTGGAGGCTGCAGTACCAACAAACTACTCGGTCATCCACAACTCTGTCATCCACAACCCAAGACCAGCGTGCCTAGGCACATAGTTTGGGAACCACTATTCTAGCCAAATAGCTTTAAACACATTATGTGGGTACTGTAGTGCATCAGTGTCTGTCTATCCAGCATGCCTTATGGCCTGCATAGGTTCAGCTGACCAATAGGAAAATGTCCTTTGGAAGTATTTTTGCAACTATGAAATATAGCTAATAGAGTGGTCCTGATTCTGATCCCCGCACTGGTCTATAAGCATGACTTAATGAGTACGCATTGTACCACACCATATTTTTCTGTGCCTGGGAATAACTGTCATCAGTGGTATTGGCACCCATTCTCATATCCTCCACCATGACCTATTCCATTAGGTACAAAATGTTCTGTTCCTGGATTTCCTTGCCAGTGGCAGTTGCAGAGGTGGGGCTGCAGCACAGTCCAAAATTCAAATAGGGGAGCCACACCAACTGTCGATAAGTCCCGGCAGGCAATGTTTGGCAGTTTAGGGTGGCAGTTCCCTATCTAAATTTTGGACTTTCCTGCAGCCCCACTTCTGGAACCGCCACTGGAAAGAAAGGCCAGGAACAGAGCATTTTGTTCCTAATGGAATGGGTCCTGTTGGAGGGTATGCATTCTAGGTGTAAGAATTCCTTCTGAAATAGGTGGCACCCACCCATCCCTAGGCATATACATATTTTGGAATAGGATACAATGGCGGTTGTATCCCCACAAAAAGGCCACAAGACGGTTCTCTTCCCTGTGATCACCCAGTTTTTGCCCAGTTGACACTGTGAAACACCCACTTCACGTGAGAAGCATCTGAGAACCGCCCATCGCGCATGGAGACTAAAGATGTATATATTCGCTACTCTGCATGCACAGTTTTCTAACACGCGCTAGATGCAAACATATATGGACCTATGTGTGACCAGTACGTGCATCAAATACTGTATGAATAGCAAAAAGCAAAATGTTCAAATATTTTGTGTTTTTATGATTACCTTTATGAATGAATTACAATGTGACAGCACCATAATGCAGTACTATAAAATGTAACCCAATTGTAAAGGAACATTTTGCATTACATCCAAGATCGCATACAGTAATACTGTATGTACAGGGAGGTGGCACTACCTGTCAGTGACTTCATCCTGCTATGTCTCTGAGACCTCTTCTCCTGGGGCTCGCTTGCACAATCTCTTATAACTGGATGTTTCAGGGGCATCATATTTTGTTAAAAGTACCATTACGTGATTTTATTCCTCTCTCTAGTGAAAATGATGACTGTATTGATTAGGAAAGCCATTCTCTATCTGGCGATGATCTCGCATTGATGAACTGTCTCCAGTAGACGCAGTGAGCAGATGAACTACTCTCCGAAGACGTAGGGACTGCAGCATCACTCTGTTTCTCTCCGCCTGAGTTTAGTTTTACTAAACACACAGCAAAAATTCCGTTGACAAATACTTGAACAGAAAGGCGATATTTGGTATAACACTATCACTATGCACCCCCAAATGTTACTTTCATTCACGGCAGGTGGATGAAAATAACAAATTCAAATGCACTTTTGAGAAAAGTATTATAGCGGTATCATTGTGATTGAGGGGCTGATGTATTAACCTGGAGAAGGCATAAGGAAGTGATAAACCAGTGATATGTGCAAGGTGATAAAGACACCAGCCAATCAGCTCCAATATGTAAATTAACAGTTAGGATATGATTGGCTGGTGCCTTTATCACCTTGCACATATCACTGGTTTATCACTTCCTAATGCCTTCTCCAAGTTAATACATCTGCCCCTATGCCATTTTTTTCTAGTTAAGCATTAAGAAGTAAATTAAGTTTTAGTTTATGGATCTATTTTATAAAAGGCAGTTACCCCTAAATCCTGAGAAAACAGGTCATTATTGCAGGATTTTGGACTTCTGCCTATTTATCAAGCCCTGCAATCAGTGGTGGCTAACGTCGTGTGTTGAGGCTGGAGGCTATCGCAGGGACTGACCTACAAAGCATGGGAAAGCTAGATTGCACATACTGGAATTTTTTTCATTTTTGCATTATATTTGCATTTTTACTGAATCTGCACTGGCCATCTAAGAATGTCTATTCAAATCCTTAGGTCATTGGTTCCCAAAATGTTTTGAATCATGGTGCCCTAGAGTATCAGAATGTTTTTCATGGCACCCCCAGGCCAAAAGTTTCTTATTGAGACATTTAAAAAGAAACATTAAATTTAGTAAATTGTGTTTATATTTCTTCCTTAGGTTCAGTTGTGTGGTGATAGACAAGATTTGCTTCTGTTTGTCCGCATATTTTATGAATGACAGCCACCAGCACTGGTTTTGCCTATTGCATTAACCATAAATAAACTGAATTGGTCCTGGACCACCAATCCAAGGCACTCCTGCAAGTGTCCTGAGGCACCCCGGGTACCACGGCACACAGTTTGAGAACCACTGCCTAAGGTATACACAGATCCTAAGATTATTGCATATGTTAAAACTTTTACAACCAAAAAGGAAAGAGAAGATGCAGGTGCACACTCTAAGCAGTAGTGACAGCCATTCACTTTAAGATTATCTTTCCAACCTTCCAACCAGTTGGCTGATTGGAACAAAAATCTGGTAATGTATGGGAGCAAATGGCTGCTCCATAATGCTGGAAAATGTACACACGCCTGTGCCACTCACTTACATTTACCCCTTTGTTTGAACAACTGTTTTTTGTCCATTTTCCAGTGTTTGGGTGCAAATGGACGACAGTCATTTGCTGTCATAAAATACTCGATTTTCATTCCAACCAGTCAACTAGTTGGATTGTTGGAAAGATAATCTTTAGGTGTATGGTCAGCTTTAGAATACTGATAGCCACAATAATCATGGCAAATTCTACAATAACATTGAAGATAAATGAGGTTCTGATCAAAAAAGCTTTGCCCATCCACCATGTCAAGGTGAGCCCCAAAGGAAGAGCCCTTAACATCACTAATACTAACACATTTTCTCTGACGTCCTAGTGGATGCTGGGGACTCCGTAAGGACCATGGGGAATAGACGGCTCCGCAGGAGACTGGGCACATCTAAAGAAAGATTTAGGTCTATCTGGTGTGCACTGGCTCCTCCCCCTATGACCCTCCTCCAAGCCTCAGTTAGATTTCTGTGCCCGGCCGAGCTGGATGCACACTAGGGGCTCTCCTGAGCTCCTAGAAAGAAAGTATAGTTTAGGTTTTTTATTTTACAGTGAGACCTGCTGGCAACAGGCTCACTGCAGCGAGGGACTAAGGGGAGAAGTAGCGAACCTACCTAAGTGGTGGTAGCTTGGGCTTCTTAGGCTACTGGACACCATTAGCTCCAGAGGGATCGCACACAGGACCCAACCTCGTCGTCCGTTCCCGGAGCCGCGCCGCCGTCCCCCTTACAGAGCCAGAAGCAAGAAGGTCCGTAAAATCGGCGGCTGAAGACTTCTGTCTTCTCCAAGGTAGTGCACAGCACTGCAGCTGTGCGCCACTGCTCCTCATGCACACCACACACTTCGGTCACTGATGGGTGCAGGGCGCTGGGGGGGGCGCCCTGAGCAGCAATATTAACACCTTGGCTAGCAAAACTGACACCATATATAGCCCCAGAGGCTATATAGGTGTATATTACCCCTGCCAGAATAACACAAAAAGCGGGAGAAAGCCCGCCGAAAAAGGGGCGGAGCCATCTCCCTCAGCACACTGGCGCCATTTTCCCTCACAGCTCCGCTGGAAGGATCGCTCCCTGGCTCTCCCCTGCAGTCCTGCACTACAGAAAGGGTAAAAAAGAGAGGGGGGGCACAAATTTAGGCTCAGTATAATATATATATACAGCTATAAGGGAAAACACTCTTTATAGGTGATATCCCTGTGGTATATAGCGCTCTGGTGTGTGCTGGCATACTCTCCCTCTGTCTCCCCAAAGGGCTTTGTGGGGTCCTGTCCTCTGTCAGAGCATTCCCTGTGTGTGTGCTGTGTGTCGGTACCGCTGTGTCGACATGTATGATGAGGAAAATGATGTGGAGGCAGAGCAAATACCTGTAAATGTGTTGTCACCCCCTGAGGGGTCGACACCTGTGTGGATGGACTTATGGAAGGAATTACGTGACAGTGTCAGCTCCTTACATAAAAGGTTTGACGACATAGGACAGCCGGTTACTCAGCTTGTGACTGTTCCAGCGTCTCATATGTCATCAGGGGCTTTAAAACGCCCGCTACCTCAGATGGCAGACACAGATGTCGACACGGATACCGACTCCAGTGTCGACGACGATGAGACTAGTGTACCCTCCAATAGGTCCACCCGTTACATGATTGAGGCAATGAAAAATGTATTACACATTTCTGATAGTACCCCAGGTACCACAAAAAAGAGAAAAAACTACCAGTAGTTTTTCCTGCATCTGAGGAATTAAATGAGGTGTGTGAGGAAGCCTGGACTTCCCCCGATAAGAAATTGATAATTTCTAAACGGTTATTGGCAGCGTACCCTTTCCCGCCAGAGGATAGGTCACGTTGGGAAACGTCCCCTAGGGTAGATAAAGCGCTTACACGTTTATCAAAACAGGTGGCACCACCGTCTCCGGATACGGCCGCCCTAAAGGATCCTGCTGATAGAAAGCAGGAGGCTAGCCTAAAAGCTATATATACACACACGAGCATTATATTGCGACCAGCGATTGCATCAGCATGGATGTGCAGTGCTGCTGCTGCGTGGTCAGATTCCCTGTCGGATAATATTGATACCCTGGATAGGGACACTATTTTGCTGACAGTAGAGCATATAAAGGACGCTGTCTTATACATGCGTGATGCACAGAGGGATATTTGCCGGCTGGCATCAAAAATAAGCGCAAAGTCCATTGCCGCCAGAAGGGGGTTATGGACTCGGCAGTGGTCAGGTGATGCCGATTCAAAAAGGCACATGGAAGTTTTGCCTTATAAGGGGGTGGAACTGTTTGGGGATGGTCTTTCAGACCTCGTTTCCACAGCTACGGCTGGGAAATCGACATTTTTGCCACAGGCTACCCCACAGCAAAAGAAGGCACCGTATTATCAAGTACAGTCCTTTCGGCCCCATAAAAACACAAGAGGGCGCGAGGCGCATCCTTTCTGCCGAGAGGCAAAGGTAGAGGGAAAAAGCTGCAGCATACAGCCAGTTCCCAAGAGCAAAAGTCCTCCCCCGCATCCGGTAAGTCCACAGCATGACGCTGGGGCTTCACAGGCGGATCCGGGTACGGTGGGGGCCCGTCTCAGGAATTTCTCTCTCACAGGTGGATCCCTGGGCCCTTCAAGTAGTATCTCAGGGGTACAGGCTGGAATTCGAGACGTCCCCCCCCCCCCCTCCCCCGCCATTTTCTAAAATCTGCCTTACCAGCAACTCCCTCTGCCAGGGAGGCAGTGTTGGTGGCCATCCAAAAACTGTATTCACAGCAAGTGATTGTCAAGGTACCCCTCCTTCAGCAAGGGAAGGGTTACTATTCCACAATGTTTGTGGTACCGAAACCGGACGGTTCGGTGAGACCCATCTTAAATTTAAAATCCTTGAACACTTATATCAAAAGGTTCAAGTTCAAGATGGAATCGCTCAGGGCGGTTATTGCGAGCCTGGACGAGGGGGATTACATGGTCTCCCTGGACATCAAGGATGCGTACCTGCATGTCCCCATTTACCCTCCTCACCAGGAGTACCTCAGATTTGTGGTACAGGACTGTCACGATCAGTTCCAGACGCTGCCGTTTGGGTTATCCACGGCACCGAGGGTCTTTACCAAGGTAATGGCCGAAATGATGATACTCCTTCGCAAGAAGGGAGTTTTAATTATCCCGTACTTGGACGATCTCCTGATAAAGGCGAGGTCCAAGGAACAATTGGTAGTGGGGGTAGCACTTTCTCGGGAAGTGCTACAACAGCACGGCTGGATTCTCAATATTCCAAAGTCACAGCTGGTCCCGACGACACGTCTTCTGTTCCTGGGAATGATTCTGGACACAGACCAGAAAAAAGTGTTTCTTCCAGTGGAAAAAGCCGAGGAGTTGTCATCTCTAGTCAGAGACCTCCTAAAACCGGGACAGGTGTCGGTACATCAATGCACACGAGTCCTGGGAAAAATGGTAGCTTCGTACGAAGCGATTCCATTCGGAAGGTTCCACGCAAGGACTTTCCAGTGGGACCTGTTGGACAAATGGTCCGGGTCCCATCTCCAGATGCAACAGCGGATAACCCTGTCGGCAAGGACCAGGGTGTCGCTGCTGTGGTGGCTGCAGAGGGCTCATCTACTAGAGAGCCGCAGATTCGGAATACAGGACTGGGTCCTGGTGACCACGGATGCCAGCCTTCGGGGCTGGGGCGCAGTCACACAGGGAAGAAATTTCCAAGGACTGTGGTCAAATCAGGAGATTTCGCTTCACATAAATATTCTAGAGCTAAGCGCCATTTACAATGCCCTAAGCCAAGCAAGGCCCCTGCTTCAGAACCAGCCGGTACTGATCCAATCAGACATCACGGCGGTCGCCCATGTAAACAGACAGGGCGGCACAAGAAGCAGGAGGGCAATGGCAGAAGCCACAAGGATTCTCCGATGGGCGGAAAATCATGTGTTAGCACTGACAGCAGTGTTCATTCCGGGAGTGGACAACTGGGAAGCAGACTTCCTCAGCAGGCACGACCTCCACCCGGGAGAATGGGGACTTCATCCAGAAGTCTTCCAAATGCTGGTAAACCGGTGGGAAAGACCACAGGTGGACATGATGGCGTCCCGCCTCAACAAAAAGCTAAAAAGATATTGCGCCAGGTCAAGGGACCCTCAGGCGATCGCTGTGGACGCTCTAGTAACACCGTGGGTGTACCAGTCGGTTTATGTGTTTCCTCCTCTGCCTCTCATTCCCAAGGTACTGAGAATAATACGAAGGCGATGAGTGAAACCTATACTCGTGGTTCCGGATTGGCCAAGAAGAGCTTGGTACCCGGAACTTCAAGAGATGCTTTCAGAGGACCCTTGGCCTCTGCCGCTCAGACAGGACCTGCTGCAGCAGGGGCCCTGTCTGTTCCAAGACTTACCGCGGCTACGTTTGACGGCATGGCGGTTGAACACCGGATCCTGAAGGAAAAGGGCATTCCGGAGGAAGTCATCCCTACCCTGATCAAAGCCAGGAAGGATGTCACCGTAAAACATTATCACCGCATTTGGCGGAAATATGTTGCTTGGTGTGAGGCCAGGAAGGCCCCAACGGAGGAATTTCAACTGGGTCGATTCCTGCATTTCCTGCAAGCAGGGGTGACGTTGGGCCTCCAATTGGGGTCCATCAAGGTCCAGATTTCGGCCCTGTCGATTTTCTTCCAGAAAGAACTGGCTTCACTGCCTGAAGTTCAGACTTTTGTCAAAGGAGTTCTGCGTATTATTCAGCCTCCTTTTGTGCCCCCAGTGGCACCTTGGGATCTCAATGTGGTTTTGGAGTTCCTGAAATCACATTGGTTTGAACCACTTAAGACTGTGGATTTGAAATATCTCACGTGGAAAGTGGTCATGCTGTTGGCTCTGGCTTCGGCCAGGCGTGTGTCAGAATTGGCGGCTTTGTCCTATAAAAGCCCTTATCTGATTTTCCATATGGATAGGGCAGAGTTGAGGACTCGTCCTCAGTTTCTCCCGAAGGTGGTATCAGCGTTTCACTTGAACCAGCCTATTGTGGTGCCTGCGGCTACTAGGAACTTGGAGGATTCCACGTTACTGGACGTAGTCAGGGCCCTGAAAATTTATGTTTCCAGGACGGCTGGAGTCAGGAAAACTGACTCGCTGTTTATCCTGTATGCACCCAACAAACTGGGTGCTCCTGCTTCTAAGCAGACTATCGCGCGCTGGATTTGTAGCACTATTCAGCTGGCGCATTCTGCGGTGGGACTACCGCAGGCTAAATCTGTAAAAGCCCATTCCACAAGGAAGGTGGGCTCATCTTGGGCGGCTGCCCGAGGGGTCTCGGCTTTACAACTTTGCCGAGCTGCTACTTGGTCAGGGGCAAACACGTTTGCAAAATTCTACAAATTTGATACCCTGGCTGAGGAGGACCTGGAGTTCTCTCATTCGGTGTTGCAGAGTCGTCCGCACTCTCCCGCCCGTTTGGGAGCTTTGGTATAATCCCCATGGTCCTTACGGAGTCCCCAGCATCCACTAGGACGTCAGAGAAAATAAGAATTTACTCACCGGTAATTCTATTTCTCGTAGTCCGTAGTGGATGCTGGGCGCCCATCCCAAGTGCGGATTGTCTGCAATACTTGTAAATAGTTATTGTTACACAAATCGGGTTGTTATTGCGAGCCATCTGTTCAGAGGCTCCATTGTTATCATACTGTTAACCGGGGTTCCTATCACGAGTTATATGGTGTGATTGGTGTGGCTGGTATGAGTCTTACCCGGGATTCAAAATCCTTCCTTATTGTGTCAGCTCTTCCGGGCACAGTGTCCTAACTGAAGCTTGGAGGAGGGTCATAGGGGGAGGAGCCAGTGCACACCAGATAGACCTAAATCTTTCTTTAGATGTGCCCAGTCTCCTGCGGAGCCGTCTATTCCCCATGGTCTTTACGGAGTCCCCAGCATCCACTACGGACTACGAGAAATAGAATTACCGGTGAGTAAATTCTTATTATACTAATTTATTAAGGTCTTGCCACTATAGGGCCATTCTAAAAGAAGAGAACAATGCACCAATCTGTGCTGCTGAATATCACCTAAGTACAGATGAGTGGGGTACTAATACCAAGATAAAGTAGTCCCAGCTGTACATTATATACACAAACTCACAGGCAAAGGTAGGGGGGGGGGGTGTCTTTGCCCTCACACCATAAATTTGAACATAGGGCCTCATTCCGAGTCGTTCGCTCGGTAATTTTCTTCGCATCGCAGCGTTTTTCTGCTTAGTACGCATGCGCAATGTTCGCACTGCGACTGCGCCAAGTAATTTTGCTATGAAGATAGTTTTTTTACTCACGGCTTTTTCTTCGCTCCGGGGATCGTAATGTGATTGACAGGAAATGGGTGTTACTGGGCGGAAACACTGCGTTTTATGGGCGTGTGGATAAAAACGCTACCGTTTCCGGAAAAAAACGCGGGAGTGGCTGGAGAAACGGGGGAGTGTCTGGGCGAACGCTGGGTGTGTTTGTGACGTCAAACCAGGAACGACAAGCACTGAACTGATCGCAGATGCCGAGTAAGTCTGAAGCTACTCTGAAACTGCTAAGTAGTTTGTAATCGCAATATTGCGAATACATCGTTCGCAATTTTAAGAAGCTAAGATTCACTCCCAGTAGGCGGAGGCTTAGCGTGTGTAACTCTGCTAAAATCGCCTTGCGAGCGAACAACTCGGAATGAGGGCCATAGTAAGAGGTGCTAGCATTCTGAGAATTGTAAATATTTACAACCTGCACAGGAGAATACATACATAATGCAGAATGGAGACATGTTTCAATGTATGTCCTGTTCCTGTATGGAAAATAGGTGAAATTGTGCAAAGTAACATAATTTGCTCATTCACAAATCCCTGGTTTATGAATGATCCTCTATGTCTGTAACCTAAGCCAAACCTGCAGCTGTGTTTAATGCATTCTTGCCTACTCTCCAAGAACACCCAGGAGGGTCTCAATAATCTGGTTGCGTTTCTGCCCCCTGGGAAAGTGGGCAAGTCTCTCAGTACTGCCTGCACCCCGCCACTCAACACCCCCTTACTGAGTAAAGTGGGTGGACGGGGTAGCAGATGACAGATTCATGCTGAATAGTGTCACTGTAGCCACGCCCTCCGCTGTATAGTGCTGGTAAACTCAGCATTGTACATCGGGGGCGTGGCTATGTGATGCAAATGCACAACCATGCCCCCTGCCACAGCCTCTTTTGTTGCATTGTACCCCACCCCTCTCAGCCTTCTATGAAAAGCCACATCCCTCTCATCGCCCACTGCTGAGTGGACGTGGCTGCCCCCTACTGGAGGGGTCAGCCATAAAGTCAGCAACTATGGTTAAAATGTTTTTTTCCCAATCTCCACAAGTTCAAGATAAAAGTTCCATCTGCGTATGCTTTGTATCTGTGTGATATGTGTTCAGTGCAGTGCCAGATTGGAACATGAAGGGCCCACCAGGTAAATGTTGTGGAGCTCAGGGCAAAAGTTTTCTTTGGGTTCCCCCCATGTTTAAAATAGGGTCAGTGTATGCCAAAGGCTTGCTACAACAATATAATAGCATGGCCTCAGAATAGTACCAATTCACATTACACCGCACAGTGTACATTATACACGTTTTGCAACACAGTAGAGCCCTTTATGCACATTACCCCACACAGTAGAGCCCCTTGTACACGTTATACTATGGTTGAGCCCCTTATACACATTTATACCATGGTAGAGCTGCTATGGAAGTAGCTGTATTTAACTATTTACTATTTAACTATTTACTTACTATTTACTTGTTTAATGAAAAAAGTCCAAAACACTATATAACATGACCTGACCCCACAACCCCCCAATTCCTCAATGATAATAATGTGACCCCCCACAGACCAGATAATGGGGGACATTTACTAAGCTCCCGATTTTGACCGTGATTGCGTTTTTTCTTCTAAGTGTCATCTCGGTCATTTACTAAACAGTATTTACGGCAGTAATGAGGGCATTCGTGTTTTTTTCCTTGGTCAAGTCAAAAATTACGAATGAATACACCATCGGTCAAATTACGCCTGTTTAGATGCGAATCTCGGTCATTTACTAACCATTCGTAATTGTATTTGCTGCCGCGAAAATGCATTTGCGGCCGCGAATATTTACGAATCGCATTTTTTTCCTAAAAAAAAACGCGCCTGCCTTTGAAAACCGCGTTTACATGTGAACTTAATTTTCCATTACTCACACCTGAATTTTTGGGCCTATAAAAGAGTTTCAACCACATTCTGAACTACTCTCACTCTGAAATGGCGGCTGTAGTGTGTGGCAATGGTTTTTTGTTGGCTGTGGGATACGTTAGACTGCTCCATGAGGCTTCCAGGAATCAGGACCAGGTAAGTGAACATGGCCAACAGGTTGTCCAGGTACCGCGGAGGCTGCGCCAGCCTCGTTTTTTTAAAGGGCGTTTAAACTTAAATGCATTGTCCGATGATAGGGTCATACAGATGTTCCGCCTAAATAGAAACAACATTTTCCACCTGTATGACCTTGTCAAACTGGGCATAGACCCTGAGACAGCACGCTCTCGCTCTGTCTCAGGCCTACACAAACTCCTGGCTGTGTTACACTTTATGGCTACTGGGAGCTACCAGGCTGTGGCAGGCGACGTCATTGGGATCTCACAGCCCACCTTTTCAAGATATTTGATGCAGGTGAGTCTACAAATACCTATGCGGTTATGGCTAAGTGTTGCTTGTGTAATTTGAAACACCACAGTATTGTAGAGACTAACATAACATGACACTCACCTTAGCTTCTTTAATGTCCACTCAGGTTTTGGATGTGTTGGAGCCACACATTAAAGCATCAATCTGCTTCCCTACAGAGGAGTCGGAGTGGAGTGCTGTCAGGGTAGCTTTCTATGAGCTTGCTGGCATGCCCAATGTGCTGGGGGCCATAGATTGCACACACGTTCAGCTGAGATCACCTAAGGGCCGCCAGTATATATATACTAATAGGCATATGGATCCATCAACTAATGTCCAGGTGGTCTGTGATGCAAATTTAAAAATTATGAGTGTTGTTGCTGGTTACCCTGGTGCCTGCCATGACTCCTTCATCCTCAGTCAGTCATCGCTCTTCGATAAATTTGAGGAGGGACAAATGCCTGATGGCTGGCTGTTGGGTATGTTGTAAATGTTATGTGTGTCTGTCTTTTAACCACAGGCTTGATTTTGAAGGAGGTGAGAGAATCATCTCACATATGTCCTAATGTTGACTATATATGTTTTTCAGGTGATGGGGGTTACGGCTGCTACTCTTGGCTCCTTACTCCATTGTCCCAACCTGATTCTCCTGCTGAACACAGTTATAATCATGCACATAAGGCTACACGGAATGTGATAGAAAGATGTTTTGGGGTGCTGAAGTCACGTTTTCGGTGTCTAGATAAATCTGGTGGCCTTTTGTTGTATAGTCCCTCAAAGGTGACTAGGATTGTGTTCTGCTGCTGTTTTCTCCATAATCTGTGTTTAAGTCAAGATCTTGAACATGGTGAGGGAGAAAGCAGCCAGCAAGCAGAGGAGTTAGAACCATCTGGTGACAGTGTCAGTACAAATGTAGGGAGGCAGGTACGTCAAGAAGTGATCCTGCGATATTTTACAGGTTAGTTTAATTATGCTGTAATTAGCCTTCTCTAAACACTTTCATATACTTTCTATTGTGTGTTCTGTTACTTACTGTTTGTTGTTTATAGTGCTGTGTCCCTTGTGCTTAGTTGATGCTAACAAAACATTTACAGTCATTACCCTTGTAAAACATAACATCATACATACAGACCAGCTTCATACATTTTTGAGTCGGACCCAGGAATGTGTTTTTAAATCAAAAGCTTTTATTTTTTCTTAACAACATTTTTCAGTTATTTTTTTCTCTTGTGTGTGCTGGGTGCTGGCTCACTGGCACGTGCTCTTGATGAACGCCGGACAGGGGAGGTGACTGGCGTTTGAACCGGGGTTGTGGTTCCAGAGCTGGAGGTAGCTTGATGGCCACCCATGTTAGCAATATTGCTGCTGAGATTATTCAAACTGGCAATCAGCTGTGTGTTTGTAGCAGTGTGGCTGGCTACTATTCTGGATAAGGCCTCATTCACCACTTGATTGTGTTGTATTATCTGTACAAGTGCCTGCTGATGTCGCTGTTGGTCATCTATAATGCGTGTTAAGTTTGCGTTCATTTGACTATTTTCCGCCCTAATTTGTTCCATAGAGGTCGCCATTCTCCCTACTTGGACTATTAGTCTGCCTGAGTTGCGACTAAGACGCGGAAGATGATGGGGCAGACTGGCAAGGTGTTGTGTGTGTTGGGTGAGTGTGGCATTGCTTTGGGCCTGTTGGCTTGTCCAACTTGCCCAAAAGTCGTCTGGAATTTGGGTTTGGGGCGGAGCTTGTGCCAGTTGTGGACTGCTGGTTGGTTGGGGTATATCCTGCAACTGGATTGGCATGCTTGGATCAACAGCTGTAAGTTGCAGTGTGAATGATGGCTGTTGTTCTGGTCCCTGCTGCTCGTCACCGGACATCAAGTTGTGCTCTGTATGGGGGAGGCAACATGCAATGTTGTTTGTTTTTCAATTTGGTGTGCCGAATACAACACATTAATACATTCCTAATACTACATTTTTGTAATCTTACCTCTTGTTTTTCTCTACGTTAACAATTTTTCACTTTTTTTAACCATAAACCCCACACAGGCACAGATATTGTCAAATTTGCATATTACTCACCTAACTAACTTCCCTCCACAACATTACACTGTTAGATTCCCTCCCCTCACCACGAGCTAGACTACTTACCTGTATAGTGCCGAGGAGCAGAGCAAGTAAGCCATCTACATACTGGTCAGGGACGATGTGTGCTCACTATTTATGCTTTTGTGTTTGGTAAATAAATTTAATACACTTCATAATTTTGAACATGGAAAAGTGGGTGTGCTTAATGTATCCTCAAAACTGTTTTTAACAAACAACTAGATTGTCTAAACCATCCACTAAGACCTTAGTTATTTTAAGCAAATCACCTTGAGCAATAGAAGACATTACATCCCATTGATTGCAGGTGAAAACATGTAAACTCCAAACCCACTAACATCATCATAAATGTACTGTGTATATTCTTGCTTATGTGTTTTGTTTAAAATTTAACTCACCAGATAACTGAGGTGATCTGGGCTCATCACTCTGCGAACTCGCCAATAGTGCCAGTGGTGGCTGGGATGACACTGCCGATAGCCTTCGCCTGGGTGGGGATGATGGAGGTGCAGATTCAGACCCAAGACGCCGAGTCTTAGTTGGCCTCCTTGGTAAGTGGCCCGAGCCCTGTGATGGGCGCCTTACAGGAGGTCGGCTGGCAGAAGCAGAACCTAGGTTGAAATGTTTAAATTATTATTTTGTACTTCTATGTTTTTTCAGAAAAAGTGACTAGAGTGAAGACTTACCTGCAATACCGGCATCATCACGACTGGTCTGAGGCCTTTCTGGGCGGCTGGGCTGTGTGACTGTGAAAAAAGGAACATCAACATTATTTTATTTTTATTTTGTAAAAGGACCCAGTGCAAACCATTGATGTACTGTAAGCATATATTTGGTTTGGTTTACACAACAATAAAAAGCTTACGTGGTTTTGAATTTACTTTTTTTGAGTGGATAAAATAAAAGTAAGTCATGTGGGCCACACTTTTTGTCATAAACAAACATCAATGTAGCAAAATAGTGCAGAGATTCAGTACTTTCTAAGTTGAACAAAATGTACTGTTTTGGAAATTGACAAGTTTTACAGTGGTCTGTTTAAGTTAAATCCAAATTAGGCATACAAAAAAACACACGTTACAGCATTTTCGCCAAAAATAGGGCCATAAATTTGAAAGCAACATATGCAAGCCGCAAAAATTAGGGAAATAACAAAAACACACCTTAAGGGAGCATAGGCCTGCAATTGTTCAAAAAAACCAAAAAAAACCACACAAATTGCACCAAAAATTAAAAAAATAAAAAACATTTAATATCAACATTAACAAACAAACTTACCATCCTGCGTGGGTCGGTCCGAATCCCGGACGTGAGTAGCAGACACCACTTCGCTTGGAATCAATGCCCGCACAGGCTCCTCCCAGTCCCGATAGGCGACACGTAAAGGTGGGCCACCTCCGGTCCTACGTGCAGCTTTGGCCTCTTTGGCCATCTTGGCCTTGACACGCCGCTTGATATCATAGAAACGCTTGCGGCACGTGTCCTCTGTCCGCCTCACCACACCCTCACTATTGACAGCAAGTATGACTTGCCCCCACAGGGCAGACTTCCTGCGGGAGGACACCCTGGCAGCATCCTGACCAAACAATTGGCGATGGTGCTTCATCAGCTCACGCACCAACGCCATGTTTTCAGCATAGCTGAACTTTATATTCCTGCCAGTCTTGGTAGTGGTGCGTGGCTGCGGAGCCACAGCACCATCACTATCACTAGAAAACTGACCAACAGGCACCCCCTCCTCCTCACTCACCTCCTCCCTCTCACTACCCCCCTCCACCTCACTACGAGCCTCCACCTCACTACGAGCCTCCACCTCACTACCAGCCTCCACCTCACTACCAGCCTCCACCTCACTACCAGCCTCCACCTCACTAACCTCCGCCACCACACTGACCTCTGAGTCGGACATGACAAACAACAGAAAACACTGAAAAAATAAAACACAAAACACACTCCGCCACTACTCCTACTACACACCACACAGCCAACACACACGCTCACTCACTCACAAACAAAGACAAAAGACTGAAAAAAAAAAACAAGGACAAAAATGTTTACAAACTGGAAAAAAACAATACAACAAAGTTCACAAGACTACTAACACACACAGTACAGCACTCAACAATCACCAAACTCCTCTCCAAATCCACCAAAAAATCCACCAAACTCACCAACTCCAAATACACCTTCCTCTCTCCTCTCCACTAGCTAAACCCACGAGGTGCGGAGTGTTTGGGGCGTTTTTATAGTAACATGCACAGACACTCCTCCTTCACGAATACAACCAATCACGGCCGCGTGACGAAAACGAAACTTATGTCAAAACGCGGCCGCAAAAAAAAAAACACTGCCGTAACAGACTTGTGACGCAGCCGTAAAAAAAACCCCAACGCGGCCGAAAAAACACTAAACGCGGCCGCATTCTACAGCAGAAAAGCACGAATGACATCGACATCGGAAGATACAAAAAAGACGAATACGAATGCTTAGTAAATGAGTCGTAATCAATTCAAAAAGTTGCAAAATTACACTGTCGATGTCAGTCGCATTTGAACTTGAACATGATTCTGAAAAATACGAATCTTAGTAAATGTACCCCAATGCCTCCAATTAAAATAATGCCCCAAAACTGACGTCCCAGATCTGATAATCTGAATCTCCCAACAGACCTGAAACCCTCCCAAACTCTCAATGAAAATAATGCACCAATATTGCCTCCCCCACCCCGTCTTGATAATTACCCAATGCCATAATGAAAATAATACCCTAGAACTGCCATCCCAGACCTGATAAATCCCACTATGCTTTAATGAAAATAATGTCCCACAGTAGCCTGAGGGGCAGAGAGAGGTGCTGCAGCAGCCTGGGGGGCAGAGAGAGAGAGAGCTGTGCCGTAGCAGCCTGAGTGGCAGAGAGAGCTGTGCCGTAGCAGCCTGAGTGGCAGAGAGAGCTGTGCTGCAGCAGCCTGAGGGGCATAGAGATTTGCTGCAGCAGTCTGGGGGGGGGGGGGGGTAGAGAGAGGTGCTGCAGCTTCTAATTCAGAGATGTACAGTAACTGGGGCAAAGAGATGTGCTGCAGCATCAATGGAGAGAGAAGTGCTGCAGCAGCCAGTGCAGAGAGAGGTGCTATAGCAGCTGGGGCAGAGAGAGGTTCTGCAGCATCTGAAGTAGAGATGTGCTGCACCTTCCAGGAAAGAGAGAGGTGCGGGCAGCAGCAGCTGGGGCAGAGAGTGGTACTGCAGGACAGAAGTAACCCTGCTGTACAGCTACAAGCAGACAGTGAGACATATAAAGAGGGTGGGTAGAGCTCTGGCATGTGTCGGCTGTCAGTGTTTTCTGCTCCCGCCTCTGGCCTGCCCTGTTCCCTACCTAGTCTCCGAGTCAGTGTGCTTCTCCTCCTGCTCTGCTGCTGCCAGTACAGTGGCCCGCGGGAAGGGGGTGGCGGGCAGCAGCGCACCCTCTAACTTTTTGCCGCTCGGAGCTCACACTCCACTGGAGCCACCCTCGCTACACCCCTGGTTGAAGGGGCCCATGTTTAAAGGGTTGGGCCAGCCACCACAGGTGATGTGACTAGCCACCATATAGGCTCGATTAACCATTAGAAAGTGCATGGTGTGGGTCCCTTGATGTAGATAGATAGATAGATAGATAGAGAGTGCAGTGAGTCCCCTTGCCGGCTCGCTGTGCTCACCACGCTTCAGGATTCCAACCACTGGCATTTCCCCCGGCTGTCGGTATACCAGCATCTGTATGTTGACCACTGGGATCCCGAGAGCCGGTAAATTAACCGCATATTAGATAGATATTAGATAGATAGATAGATAGATAGATAGATAGATAGATAGATAGATAGATAGAAACTGTAGAGATGAGCGGGTTCGGTTTCTCTGAATCCGAACCCACCAGAACTTCATGTTTTTTTTCACGGGTCCGAGTGACTCGGATCTTCCCGCCTTGCTCGGTTAACCCGAGCGCGCCCGAACGTCATCATGACGCTGTCGGATTCTCGCGAGGCTCGGATTCTATCGCGAGACTCAGATTCTATATAAGGAGCCGCGCGTCGCCGCCATTTTCACACGTGCATTGAGATTGATAGGGAGAGGACGTGGCTGGCGTCCTCTCCGTTTAGACACTTGATTTACTAATTTTGGGGAGCATTAGGAGTACTCAGTAGTGTACAGTGCAGAGTTTTGCTGATAGTGACCAGTGACCACCACTTTTATTTATAATCCGTTCTCTGCCTGAAAAAAGCGATACACAGCACACAGTGACTCAGTCACATACCATATCTGTGTGCACTGCTCAGGCTCAGGCCAGTGTGCTGCATCATCTATTATCTATATATAATATTATATATCTGTCTGACTGCTCAGCTCACACAGCTTATAATTGTGGGGGAGACTGGGGAGCACTACTGCAGTGCCAGTTATAGGTTATAGCAGGAGCCAGGAGTACATAATATATTATATAGTGAGTGACCACCAGACACACAGTGCAGTTTATTTAATATATCCATTCTCTGCCTGAAAAAAGCGATACACACAGTGACTCAGTCAGTCACATACCATATCTGTGTGCACTGCTCAGGCTCAGGCCAGTGTGCTGCATCATCTATATATATTATATATCTGTCTGACTGCTCAGCTCACACAGCTTATAATTGTGGGGGAGACTGGGGAGCACTACTGCAGTGCCAGTTATAGGTTATAGCAGGAGCCAGGAGTACATAATATTATATTAAAATTAAACAGTGCACACTTTTGCTGCAGGAGTGCCACTGCCAGTGTGACTAGTGACCAGTGACCTGACCACCAGTATATAATATTAGTAGTATACTATCTCTTTATCAACCAGTCTATATTAGCAGCAGACACAGTACAGTGCGGTAGTTCACGGCTGTGGCTACCTCTGTGTCGGCACTCGGCAGCCCGTCCATAACCGTGGTTTTTTTTTCTTTCTTTATACATACATACTAGTTACGAGTATACTATCTCTTTATCAACCAGTCTATATATTAGCAGCAGACACAGTACAGTGCGGTAGTTCACGGCTGTGGCTACCTCTGTGTCGGCACTCGGCAGCCCGTCCATAATTGTATATACCACCTAACCGTGGTTTTTTTTTCTTTCTTTATACATACATACTAGTTACGAGTATACTATCTCTTTATCAACCAGTCTATATTAGCAGCAGACACAGTACAGTGCGGTAGTTCACGGCTGTGGCTACCTCTGTGTCGGCACTCGGCAGCCCGTCCATAATTGTATATACCACCTAACCGTGGTTTTTTTTTCTTTCTTTATACATACATACTAGTTACGAGTATACTATCTCTTTATCAACCAGTCTATATATTAGCAGCAGACACAGTACAGTGCGGTAGTTCACGGCTGTGGCTACCTCTGTGTCGGCACTCGGCAGCCCGTCCATAATTGTATATACCACCTAACCGTGGTTTTTTTTTCTTTCTTTATACATACATACTAGTTACGAGTATACTATCTCTTTATCAACCAGTCTATATATTAGCAGCAGACACAGTACAGTGCGGTAGTTCACGGCTGTGGCTACCTCTGTGTCGGCACTCGGCAGCCCGTCCATAATTGTATATACCACCTAACCGTGGTTTTTTTTTCTTTCTTTATACATACATACTAGTTACGAGTATACTATCTCTTTATCAACCAGTCTATATATTAGCAGCAGACACAGTACAGTGCGGTAGTTCACGGCTGTGGCTACCTCTGTGTCGGCACTCGGCAGCCCGTCCATAATTGTATATACCACCTAACCGTGGTTTTTTTTTCTTTCTTTATACATACATACTAGTTACGAGTATACTATCTCTTTATCAACCAGTCTATATATTAGCAGCAGACACAGTACAGTGCGGTAGTTCACGGCTGTGGCTACCTCTGTGTCGGCACTCGGCAGCCCGTCCATAATTGTATATACCACCTAACCGTGGGTTTTTTTTCTTTCTTTATACATACATACTAGTTACGAGTATACTATCTCTTTATCAACCAGTCTATATATTAGCAGCAGACACAGTACAGTGCGGTAGTTCACGGCTGTGGCTACCTCTGTGTCGGCACTCGGCAGCCCGTCCATAATTGTATATACCACCTAACCGTGGTTTTTTTTTCTTTCTTTATACATACATACTAGTTACGAGTATACTATCTCTTTATCAACCAGTCTATATATTAGCAGCAGACACAGTGCAGTGCGGTAGTTCACGGCTGTGGCTACCTCTGTGTCGGCACTCGGCAGCCCGTCCATAATTGTATATACCACCTAACCGTGGTTTTTTTTTCTTTCTTTATACATACATACTAGTTACGAGTATACTATCTCTTTATCAACCAGTCTATATATTAGCAGCAGACACAGTACAGTGCGGTAGTTCACGGCTGTGGCTACCTCTGTGTCGGCACTCGGCAGCCCGTCCATAATTGTATATACCACCTAACCGTGGTTTTTTTTTCTTTCTTTATACATACATACTAGTTACGAGTATACTATCTCTTTATCAACCAGTCTATATATTAGCAGCAGACACAGTACAGTGCGGTAGTTCACGGCTGTGGCTACCTCTGTGTCGGCACTCGGCAGCCCGTCCATAATTGTATATACCACCTAACCGTGGTTTTTTTTTCTTTCTTTATACATACATACTAGTTACGAGTATACTATCTCTTTATCAACCAGTCTATATATTAGCAGCAGACACAGTACAGTGCGGTAGTTCACGGCTGTGGCTACCTCTGTGTCGGCACTCGGCAGCCCGTCCATAATTGTATATACCACCTAACCGTGGTTTTTTTTTCTTTCTTTATACATACATACTAGTTACGAGTATACTATCTCTTTATCAACCAGTCTATATATTAGCAGCAGACACAGTACAGTGCGGTAGTTCACGGCTGTGGCTACCTCTGTGTCGGCACTCGGCAGCCCGTCCATAATTGTATACTAGTATCCAATCCATCCATCTCCATTGTTTACCTGAGGTGCCTTTTAGTTGTGCCTATTAAAATATGGAGAACAAAAATGTTGAGGTTCCAAAATTAGGGAAAGATCAAGATCCACTTCCACCTCGTGCTGAAGCTGCTGCCACTAGTCATGGCCGAGACGATGAAATGCCAGCAACGTCGTCTGCCAAGGCCGATGCCCAATGGCATAGTACAGAGCATGTCAAAACCAAAACACCAAATATCAGTAAAAAAAGGACTCCAAAACCTAAAATAAAATTGTCGGAGGAGAAGCGTAAACTTGCCAATATGCCATTTACCACACGGAGTGGCAAGGAACGGCTGAGGCCCTGGCCTATGTTCATGGCTAGTGGTTCAGCTTCACATGAGGATGGAAGCACTCAGCCTCTCGCTAGAAAACTGAAAAGACTCAAGCTGGCAAAAGGCAAAGCACCGCAAAGAACTGTGCGTTCTTTGAAATCCCAAATCCACAAGGAGAGTCCAATTGTGTCGGTTGCGATGCCTGACCTTCCCAACACTGGACGTGAAGAGCATGCGCCTTCCACCATTTGCACGCCCCCTGCAAGTGCTGGAAGGAGCACCCGCAGTCCAGTTCCTGATAGTCAGATTGAAGATGTCAGTGTTGAAGTACACCAGGATGAGGAGGATATGGGTGTTGCTGGCGCTGGGGAGGAAATTGACCAGGAGGATTCTGATGGTGAGGTGGTTTGTTTAAGTCAGGCACCCGGGGAGACACCTGTTGTCCGTGGGAGGAATATGGCCGTTGACATGCCAGGTGAAAATACCAAAAAAATCAGCTCTTCGGTGTGGAGGTATTTCACCAGAAATGCGGGCAACAGGTGTCAAGCCGTGTGTTCCCTTTGTCAAGCTGTAATAAGTAGGGGTAAGGACGTTAACCACCTCGGAACATCCTCCCTTATACGTCACCTGCAGCGCATTCATAATAAGTCAGTGACAAGTTCAAAAACTTTGGGTGACAGCGGAAGCAGTCCACTGACCAGTAAATCCCTTCCTCTTGTAACCAAGCTCACGCAAACCACCCCACCAACTCCCTCAGTGTCAATTTCCTCCTTCCCCAGGAATGCCAATAGTCCTGCAGGCCATGTCACTGGCAATTCTGACGAGTCCTCTCCTGCCTGGGATTCCTCCGATGCATCCTTGCGTGTAACGCCTACTGCTGCTGGCGCTGCTGTTGTTGCCGCTGGGAGTCGATGGTCATCCCAGAGGGGAAGTCGTAAGCCCACTTGTACTACTTCCAGTAAGCAATTGACTGTTCAACAGTCCTTTGCGAGGAAGATGAAATATCACAGCAGTCATCCTACTGCAAAGCGGATAACTGAGGCCTTGGCATCCTGGGTGGTGAGAAACGTGGTTCCGGTATCCATCATTACTGCAGAGCCAACTAGAGACTTGTTGGAGGTACTGTGTCCCCGGTACCAAATACCATCTAGGTTCCATTTCTCTAGGCAGGCGATACCGAAAATGTACACAGACCTCAGAAAAAGAGTCACCAGTGTCCTAAAAAATGCAGCTGTACCCAATGTCCACTTAACCACGGACATGTGGACAAGTGGATCAGGGCAGGGTCAGGACTATATGACTGTGACAGCCCACTGGGTAGATGTATGGACTCCCGCCGCAAGAACAGCAGCGGCGGCACCAGTAGCAGCATCTCGCAAACGCCAACTCTTTCCTAGGCAGGCTACGCTTTGTATCACCGCTTTCCAGAATACGCACACAGCTGAAAACCTCTTACGGCAACTGAGGAAGATCATCGCGGAATGGCTTACCCCAATTGGACTCTCCTGTGGATTTGTGGCATCGGACAACGCCAGCAATATTGTGTGTGCATTAAATCTGGGCCAATTCCAGCACGTCCCATGTTTTGCACATACCTTGAATTTGGTGGTGCAGAATTTTTTAAAAAACGACAGGGGCGTGCAAGAGATGCTGTCGGTGGCCAGAAGAATTGCGGGACACTTTCGGCGTACAGGCACCACGTACAGAAAACTGGAGCACCACCACAAACTACTGAACCTGCCCTGCCATCATCTGAAGCAAGAAGTGGTAACGAGGTGGAATTCAACCCTCTATATGCTTCAGAGGTTGGAGGAGCAGCAAAAGGCCATTCAAGCCTATACAATTGAGCACGATATAGTAGGTGGAATGCACCTGTCTCAAGTGCAGTGGAGAATGATTTCAACGTTGTGCAAGGTTCTGATGCCCTTTGAACTTGCCACACGTGAAATCAGTTCAGACACTGCCAGCCTGAGTCAGGTCATTCCCCTCATCAGGCTTTTGCAGAAGAAGCTGGAGGCATTGAAGAAGGAGCTAAAAGGGAGCGATTCCGCTAGGCATGTGGGACTTGTGGATGCAGCCCTTAATTCGCTTAACAATGATTCACGGGTGGTCAATCTGTTGAAATCAGAGCACTACATTTTGGCCACCGTGCTCGATCCTAGATTTAAAGCCTACCTTGGATCTCTCTTTCCGGCAGACACAGGTCTGCTGGGGTTGAAAGACCTGCTGGTGACAAAATTGTCAAGTCAAGCGGAACGCGACCTGTCAACATCTCCTCCTTCACATTCTCCCGCAACTGGGGGTGCGAGGAAAAGGCTCAGAATTCCGAGCCCACCCGCTGGCGGTGATGCAGGGCAGTCTGGAGCGACTGCTGATGCTGACATCTGGTCCGGACTGAAGGACCTGACAACGATTACGGACATGTCGTCTACTGTCACTGCATATGATTCTCTCAACATTGATAGAATGGTGGAGGATTATATGAGTGACCGCATCCAAGTAGGCACGTCACACAGTCCGTACTTATACTGGCAGGAAAAAGAGGCAATTTGGAGGCCCTTGCACAAACTGGCTTTATTCTACCTAAGTTGCCCTCCCACAAGTGTGTACTCCGAAAGAGTGTTTAGTGCCGCCGCTCACCTTGTCAGCAATCGGCGTACGAGGTTACATCCAGAAAATGTGGAGAAGATGATGTTCATTAAAATGAATTATAATCAATTCCTCCGCGGAGACATTGACCAGCAGCAATTGCCTCCACAAAGTACACAGGGAGCTGAGATGGTGGATTCCAGTGGGGACGAATTGATAATCTGTGAGGAGGGGGATGTACACGGTGATATATCGGAGGGTGAAGATGAGGTGGACATCTTGCCTCTGTAGAGCCAGTTTGTGCAAGGAGAGATTAATTGCTTCTTTTTTGGGGGGGGTCCAAACCAACCCGTCATATCAGTCACAGTCGTGTGGCAGACCCTGTCACTGAAATGATGGGTTGGTTAAAGTGTGCATGTCCTGTTTTGTTTATACAACATAAGGGTGGGTGGGAGGGCCCAAGGACAATTCCATCTTGCACCTCTTTTTTCTTTTCTTTTTCTTTGCATCATGTGCTGATTGGGGAGGTTTTTTTTGGAAGGGACATCCTGCGTGACACTGCAGTGCCACTCCTAGATGGGCCCGGTGTTTGTGTCGGCCACTAGGGTCGCTAATCTTACTCACACAGTCAGCTACCTCATTGCGCCTCTTTTTTTCTTTGCGTCATGTGCTGTTTGGGGAGGGTTTTTTGGAAGGGACATCCTGCGTGACACTGCAGTGCCACTCCTAGATGGGCCCGGTGTTTGTGTCGGCCACTAGGGTCGCTAATCTTACTCACACAGCTACCTCATTGCGCTTCTTTTTTTCTTTGCGTCATGTGCTGTTTGGGGAGGGTTTTTTGGAAGGGACATCCTGCGTGACACTGCAGTGCCACTCCTAGATGGGCCCGGTGTTTGTGTCGGCCACTAGGGTCGCTAATCTTACTCACACAGCTACCTCATTGCGCCTCTTTTTTTCTTTGCGTCATGTGCTGTTTGGGGAGGGTTTTTTGGAAGGGACATCCTGCGTGACACTGCAGTGCCACTCCTAGATGGGCCCGGTGTTTGTGTCGGCCACTAGGGTCGCTAATCTTACTCACACAGCTACCTCATTGCGCCTCTTTTTTTCTTTGCGTCATGTGCTGTTTGGGGAGGGTTTTTTGGAAGGGCCATCCTGCGTGACACTGCAGTGCCACTCCTAGATGGGCCCGGTGTTTGTGTCGGCCACTAGGGTCGCTAATCTTACTCACACAGCTACCTCATTGCGCCTCTTTTTTTCTTTGCGTCATGTGCTGTTTGGGGAGGGTTTTTTGGAAGGGCCATCCTGCGTGACACTGCAGTGCCACTCCTAGATGGGCCCGGTGTTTGTGTCGGCCACTAGGGTCGCTAATCTTACTCACACAGCTACCTCATTGCGCCTCTTTTTTTCTTTGCGTCATGTGCTGTTTGGGGAGGGTTTTTTGGAAGGGCCATCCTGCGTGACACTGCAGTGCCACTCCTAGATGGGCCCGGTGTTTGTGTCGGCCACTAGGGTCGCTAATCTTACTCACACAGCTACCTCATTGCGCCTCTTTTTTTCTTTGCGTCATGTGCTGTTTGGGGAGGGTTTTTTGGAAGGGACATCCTGCGTGACACTGCAGTGCCACTCCTAGATGGGCCCGGTGTTTGTGTCGGCCACTAGGGTCGCTTATCTTACTCACACATCGACCTCGGTGCAAATTTTAGGACTAAAAATAATATTGTGAGCAGTGCCAGATTAAGGTTCACATGGGCCTGGAGCTGAAATGTATGAAGGGCCTATTGGGTGCCTTGGCAGGAGGTAAGACAAGCACTGCGGTGCGGGTGGTATAAATAGGTTGTGTGGCTTTTGCCATGGGTGTGGCTATCTCCATGGAGGTCATAGCTAGTGCCTACCTTCAACCATTTAATAGAGGAGCAGAACAACAAACCCATACACACATACATACAGTGGTCGTGGAAGTGGGAATTTTGAAGTGGGGGTATGGCAAATAAAATGGGATTACTGTTGCGCGCGCCTAAAAAGGGAGCATGGCCACTGAAAAGTAGTGTGTCCTTCAAAGTACATTCATTAATGTGCCCCGTCCCCTCCTAGTCTGTATAGCTACCCATTAGTGTGCCCCCCTCCATTCCTAGTCTGTATATGCGTCAGTGTGCTCCCCTCCCATCCTAGTCTGTATGTGTATTTGTGTGCCCCTCTCCCCTCCTAGTCTGTATGTGTATTAGTGTGCCCCCCTCCCCTCCTAGTCTGTATATGTATTAGTGTGCCCCCCTCCCCTCCTAGTCTGTATGTGTATTAGTGTGCCCCCCTCCCCTCCTAGTCTGTATGTGTATTAGTGTGCCCCCCTCCCCTCCTAGTCTGTATGTGTATTATTAGTGTGCCCCCCTCCCCTCCTAGTCTGTATGTGTATTATTAGTGTGCCCCCCTCCCCTCCTAGTCTGTATGTGTATTATTAGTGTGCCCCCCTCCCCTCCTAGTCTGTATGTGTATTAGTGTGCCCCCCTCCCCCCCTAGTCTGTATGTGTATTATTAGTGTGCCCCCCTCCCCTCCTAGTCTGTATGTGTATTAGTGTGCCCCCCTCCCCTCCTAGTCTGTATGTGTATTATTAGTGTGACCCCCACCACTCCTAGTCTGTATATGTATTATTAGTGTGCCCCCCTCCCCTCCTTGTCTGTATATGTATTAGTGTGCCCCCCTCCCCTCCTTGTCTGTATGTGTATTATTAGTGTGCCCCCCTCCCCTCCTAGTCTGTATATGTATTAGTGTGCCCCCCTCCCCTCCTAGTCTGTATGTGTATTATTAGTGTGCCCCCCTCCCCTCCTAGTCTGTATGTGTATTAGTGTGCCCCCCTCCCCTCCTAGTCTGTATGTGTATTATTAGTGTGCCCCCCTCCCCTCCTAGTCTGTATGTGTATTATTAGTGTGCCCCCCTCCCATCCTAGTCTGTATGTGTATTAGTGTGCCCCCCTCCCCTCCTAGTCTGTATGTGTATTATTAGTGTGCCCCCCTCCCCTCCTAGTCTGTATGTGTATTATTAGTGTGCCCCCCTCCCCTCCTAGTCTGTATGTGTATTAGTGTGCCCCCCTCCCCTCCTAGTCTGTATGTGTATTATTAGTGTGCCCCCCTCCCTTCCTAGTCTATATATGCGTAGATGTGTCCCCTCCCCTCCTAGTATTTATAGCTACCCATTAGTGTGCCCCCCTCCCTTCCTAGTCTGTATATGCGTCAGTGTGCCCCCTCCCCTCCTAGTCTGTATGTGTATTAGTGTACCCCCCTTCCCTCCTAGTCTGTATGTGTATTAGTGTGCCCCCCTCCCCTCCTAGTCTGTATGTGTATTATTAGTGTGCCCCCCTCCCCTCCTAGTCTGTATGTGTATTATTAGTGTGCCCCCCTCCCCTCCTAGTCTGTATGTGTATTAGTGTGCCCCCCTCCCCTCCTAGTCTGTATGTGTATTATTAGTGTGCCCCCCTCCCTTCCTAGTCTATATATGCGTAGATGTGTCCCCTCCCCTCCTAGTATTTATAGCTACCCATTAGTGTGCCCCCCTCCCTTCCTAGTCTGTATATGCGTAGATGTGTCCCCTCCCCTCCTAGTATTTATAGCTACCCATTAGTGTGCCCCCCTCCCTTCCTAGTCTGTATATGCGTCAGTGTGCCCCCTCCCCTCCTAGTCTGTATGTGTATTATTAGTGTGCCCCCCTCCCCTCCTAGTCTGTATGTGTATTATTAGTGTGCCCCCCTCCCCTCCTAGTCTGTATGTGTATTAGTGTGCCCCTCTCCCCTCCTAGTCTGTATGTGTATTATTAGTGTGCCCCCCTCCCCTCCTAGTCTGTATATGTATTAGTGTGCCCCCCTCCCCTCCTAGTCTGTATGTGTATTAGTGTGCCCCCCTCCCCTCCTAGTCTGTATGTGTATTAGTGTGCCCCCCTCCCCTCCTAGTCTGTATGTGTATTATTAGTGTGCCCCCCTCCCCTCCTAGTCTGTATGTGTATTATTAGTGTGCCCCCCTCCCCTCCTAGTCTGTATGTGTATTAGTGTGCCCCCCTCCCCTCCTAGTCTGTATGTGTATTATTAGTGTGACCCCCACCACTCCTAGTCTGTATATGTATTATTAGTGTGCCCCCCTCCCCTCCTAGTCTGTATATGTATTAGTGTGCCCCCCTCCCCTCCTAGTCTGTATGTGTATTATTAGTGTGCCCCCCTCCCCTCCTAGTCTGTATATGTATTAGTGTGCCCCCCTCCCCTCCTAGTCTGTATGTGTATTATTAGTGTGCCCCCCTCCCCTCCTAGTCTGTATGTGTATTAGTGTGCCCCCCTCCCCTCCTAGTCTGTATGTGTATTATTAGTGTGCCCCCCTCCCCTCCTAGTCTGTATGTGTATTATTAGTGTGCCCCCCTCCCATCCTAGTCTGTATGTGTATTAGTGTGCCCCCCTCCCCTCCTAGTCTGTATGTGTATTATTAGTGTGCCCCCCTCCCCTCCTAGTCTGTATGTGTATTATTAGTGTGCCCCCCTCCCCTCCTAGTCTGTATGTGTATTAGTGTGCCCCCCTCCCCTCCTAGTCTGTATGTGTATTATTAGTGTGCCCCCCTCCCTTCCTAGTCTATATATGCGTAGATGTGTCCCCTCCCCTCCTAGTATTTATAGCTACCCATTAGTGTGCCCCCCTCCCTTCCTAGTCTGTATATGCGTCAGTGTGCCCCCTCCCCTCCTAGTCTGTATGTGTATTAGTGTACCCCCCTTCCCTCCTAGTCTGTATGTGTATTAGTGTGCCTCCCCTCCCCTCCTAGTCTGTATGTGTATTATTAGTGTGCCCCCCTCCCCTCCTAGTCTGTATGTGTATTAGTGTGCCCCCCTCCCCTCCTAGTCTGTATGTGTATTATTAGTGTGCCCCCCTCCGCTCCTAGTCTGTATGTGTATTAGTGTGCCCCCCTCCCCTCCTAGTCTGTATGTGTATTATTAGTGTGCCCCCCTCCCCTCCTAGTCTGTATGTGTATTATTAGTGTGCCCCCCTCCCCTCCTAGTCTGTATGTGTATTAGTGTGCCCCCCTCCCCTCCTAGTCTGTATGTGTATTATTAGTGTGCCCCCCTCCCCTCCTAGTCTGTATGTGTATTATTAGTGTGCCCCCCTCCCCTCCTAGTCTGTATGTGTATTATTAGTGTGCCCCCCTCCCCTCCTAGTCTGTATGTGTATTAGTGTGCCCCCCTCCCCTCCTAGTCTGTATGTGTATTATTAGTGTGCCCCCCTCCCTTCCTAGTCTATATATGCGTAGATGTGCCCCCTCCCCTCCTAGTATTTATAGCTACCCATTAGTGTGCCCCCCTCCCTTCCTAGTCTGTATATGCGTCAGTGTGCCCCCTCCCCTCCTAGTCTGTATGTGTATTAGTGTGCCTCCCCTCCCCTCCTAGTCTGTATGTGTATTAGTGTGCCTCCCCTCCTAGTCTGTATGTGTATTAGTGTACCCCCCTCCCCTCCTAGTCTGTATGTGTATTAGTGTACCCCCCTCCCCTCCTAGTCTATATGTGTATTAGTGTGCCTCCCCTCCCCCCCTAGTCTGTATGTGTATTAGTGTGCTCCCCCTCACTTTCTAGTCTGTATGTGTATTAGTGTACCCCCCTCCCCTCCTAGTCTGTATGTGTATTAGTGTGCCTCCCCTCCCCTCCTAGTCTGTATGTGTAATAGTGTGCCTCCCCTCCCCTCCTAGTCTGTATGTGTATTAGTGTACCCCCCTCCCCTCCTAGTCTGTATGTGTATTAGTGTGCCTCCCCTCTCCTCCCCTCCTAGTCTGTATGTGTATTAGTGTACCCCCCTCCCCTCCTAGTCTGTATGTGTATTAGTGTACCCCCCTCCCCTCCTAGTCTGTATGTGTATTAGTGTGCCTCCCCTCCCCTCCTAGTCTGTATGTGTATTAGTGTGCTCCCCCTCACTTTCTAGTCTGTATGTGTATTAGTGTACCCCCCTCCCCTCCTAGTCTGTATGTGTATTAGTGTGCCCCTCTCCCCTCCTAGTCTGTATGTGTATTAGTGTGCCCCTCTCCCCTCCTAGTCTGTATGTGTATTAGTGTGCACCCCTACCCCCTAGTCTGTATATGCATCAGTGTGCCCCCCTTCCCTCATAGTCTGTATATGCTGTAGTCCGGGCTGGTTCTAGATATTGTGGTGCCCAGAGTGAACGTTTCCTTTGGCGACCCCACTTTCCCCATTGAAAACAGGGACACTGCGTGCCGAAGCCGTGTGTCAAAAATATAGGGGTGTGGCTTTACAGGAAGTGGCGTCGCCACATAATAGTACCAATTCACATTACACCACACAGTAGTGTCCTCATACACATTGTGCCAGTCAGATACCTGTATACACATTGCGCCAGGTAGCCCCTTATACACATTGCACCAGGTAGGCCCTAATACACATTGCACCAGGTAGGCCCTTATACACATTGCACCAGGTAGGCCCTTAAACACATTGCACCAGGTAGGCCCTTATACACATTGCACCAGGTAGGCCCTTATACACATTGCACCAGGTAGGTCCTTATACACATTGCACCAGGTAGGCCCTTATACACATTGCGCCAGGCAGCCCCTTATACACGTTGCGTCAGGTAGCCCCTGGAATGCAGCGTAGTACTGGTAGAAAAGGTTTGATGTGACAAATATGGACCAGGGTTATACATTAATAACTGATATCTATACACAGAGCACAGATTATTATTACCATTACATGCATAGCGCCAGCGCTGTACACAGAACTTCATTTGTGGATGCATGGTACAGTTGCAGACTCACTCAATTTCATCACTACATGAGTAAACATACGTGATTCCAAAAGCATATAAAGGGACGGACACACCAGTGACAGAACAGCAACCCCACATAAAAAACGTAAAAAATTATATTCTATATAATTTACAGCAACCTTCACGGGGGGGGAGACAAAAGGAACACAGGGGGAATAACGGGGAGAGACAAAAGGAACACAGGGGGAATAACGGGGAGAGACAAGAGGAACACAGGGGGAATAACTGGGAGAGACAAGAGGAACACAGGAGGAATAACGGGGAGAGACAAGAGGAACACAGGGGGGAATAACGGGGAGAGACAAGAGGAACACAGGGGGAATAACGGGGGAGACAAGAGGAACACAGGGGGAATAACGGGGAGAGACAAGAGGAACACAGGGGGAAAAACGGGGAGAGACAAGAGGAACACAGGGGGAAAAACGGGGAGAGACAAGAGGAACACAGGGGGAATAACGGGGTGAGACAAGAGGAACACAGGGGGAATAACGGGGAGAGACAAGAGGAACACAGGGGGAATAACGGGGGAGACAAGAGGAACACAGGGGGAATAACGGGGGAGACAAGAGAAACACAGGGGAAATAACGGGGGAGACAAGAGGAACACAGGAGGAATAACGGGGAGAGACAAGAGGAACACAGGGGGAATAACGGGGGAAGACAAGAGGAACACAGGGGGAATTACAGGGGAGACAAGAGGAACACAGGGGGAATAACAGGGGGGGGGGAGACAAGAGGCACACAGGGGGAATAATGGGAAGACAAGAGAAACACGGGGAACAACGGGGGAGAGAAGAGGCACACAGGGGGAATAACGGGGGGGGGGGGGCAAGAGGCACACAGGAGGAATAACGGGGGAAGACAAGAGAAACAGGGGGGAATAACAGGAAGACAAGAGGAACACAGGGGGAATAACTGGGGGAGACAAGAGGGACACAGGGGGAATAACTGGGAGAGACAAGAGGAACACAGGGGGAATAACGGGGGGGAGACAAGAGGCACACAGGAGGAATAACGGGAAGACAAGAGAAACACGGGGAACAACGGGGGAGAGAAGAGGCACACAGGAGGAATAACGGGGGGGGGGGGGCAAGAGGCACACAGGAGGAATAACGGGGGAAGACAAGAGAAACAGGGGGGAATAACAGGAAGACAAGAGGAACACAGGGGGAATAACTGGGGGAGACAAGAGGGACACAGGGGGAATAACTGGGGGAGACAAGAGGGACACGGGGAATAACGGGGGGGGGGGGACAAGAGGAACACAGGGGGAATAACAGGGGAAGACGAGAAACACAGGGAATAACGGGGGGGAGACAAGAAGAACAGAGGGGGAATAACGAAAGAGGAACACGGGGAGTAACGGGGAGAAGAGAGCAGCACACAGCACAGGGGGAATAACAGGGGGGAGATTGGAGGAAAGAGAATGAAAACAGGATAAATTAGATACTTATACAAAATATAACCGTTGTGTAATATGTAACAGACATATAATATTGTTATTACCTCATTAGGCAGGGTGTAAAAGCGAGGAGCTCCAGCAAGTGACGGAGCACTGGCGCTGCTCTTGTAACCAGTTTTCTCCAGGCAGTGCATCAATATAGGGCAGGCCCAGAAAATATACTTTCCACAGCCCCACCTCAGACCGACCCCCTGAAAATCATGTAAATCTTCTTTAAAAATACCAAACAAACGGCCGGAAGGGGGGGAAGTGGGGGGGGGGGGGGGGGGTCAGCGCGGTGCGGTGTGCGGGAGGCGGCCGGGGAGGGGGTAGCGACCAGCACACTGCAATGCTGTTGTTGGCGGCCGGGGAGGGGGGTGGCCGCCAGTGCGGTGTGTGGTGTGGGAGGTGGCCGGGGAGGGGGGTGACCGCCAGTGCGGTATGAGAGGCGGCTGGGGAGGGGGTGGCGGCCAGCGCTGTGTGCGGTGAGGGAGGCAGCCGGGGGTGACAGTCAGCACAGTGTGTGCTGCGGGATGGAGGGGGGGGTGCGCGGTGTGCAGCCGTTACGTTACATTGAGGTGCCTCTCCTCCGGCCGGTCCGTCCTCATCAGCAGCACCAAAGTCTAAGGGGGAGGAGCTGGAGTAGAGGGGAAAGTGGCTCCTCCTCCACACTGGCCAGGCAGAGAAGATCAATAATCTGTGTGGAGGAGACGCTCGAGAGGAGAGCGGCCTTTCCTCCTGCTGCGGCCGGGATTTACAAACTGGGGGCCGATGCACTGTCTGGCGGCAACATACAATGAGTCAGAGTGACTCATTGTAATGCCGGCGATTATGGCCCTCTTGTCTGTGGCAGGATATGGGCCTATTTTCAATGGGGGGCCTGGAGCTGCAGCTCCATCCGCCCCATTGTTAATCCGGCCCTGATTGTGAGGTGTGAGGTATTCAGAATAGACTGAAAATGAGTGTAAATTATGGTTTTTGAGGTTAATAATACTTTGGGATCAAAATGACCCCCAAATTCTATGATTTAAGCTGTTTTTTAGTGTTTTTTGAAAAAAACACCCGAATCCAAAACACACCCGAATCCGACAAAAAAAATTCGGTGAGGTTTTGCCAAAACGCGTTCGAACCCAAAACACGGCCGCGGAACCGAACCCAAAACCAAAACACAAAACCCGAAAAATTTCAGGCGCTCATCTCTAAGAAACTGTCAAAGTCAGAAAAATATCTCTATGCACACTACCATATTTGCACCTCACACAGGTCCGTGCTGCGCATGCGTACGCTCTCCCGTACGTGCGCATACTCACAGTCGCGGGCACCCGCAAGCGCACGGTATGCGTATTTACGGTAGAGTTTATGTGATCGTAGCGTGCGACTCAATCGTTACATATTTTCACTATATAATGTATTTTGTAGATCATGGTCCCTTTGATAGATTCTGAAAGTTTGGTTAATGTAGAATGTTCATGAACAGAGAAATCCCTCTTTGTTTGATACGAAGGGACAGACAGGAGTAATACAGTGGTGTTTAGTACCCATCGGAAGAGTATTTAATTAGCAATATTCCGGTGTTGGTTTGAAGCGGATTAATCGCTCGTGCGAATAGTTATGGACATAAGAAGTTTATGAACATTTACTGTATTTGCACTTACTTATCCATGCGGCGGGAAACCCAGTTTCCCTCCCACCTGAGCTGTTGGAAATAGTCACGGCCCACCTGTATGAATCAACCTATGACCTTTTGTTATAATGCGAGGAGGAATTCCTGTGTCCAATGAACAATGAGATTGTAGGGACCATTGAATTGTGTTGTGTGTGGGGCATAAATAGACAAGCCGATCACATCCAGCTCTCACTCTTCAACGGTTATCATTGCTGAAAATCGGGAGCTGGATGTCCAGAGGCACATGCGATCGTTTCCTTTGTGCGTAAGTTTTCTCCGCAACCATATTGATCTTCTTGTTATTGTGGGCCAATTTCTCTCTCTCTCTCTCTTCTCTTTCTCTCTTATTTTCCCTTAGAACGTAATTGTATTGTATTGTATTTCCTGTGTAGTTATCTGGTTAGGTAGTCTATGTTATATTGTAGTGTATGACTTGTATTGTGTTAATTCTTTTGCAAGTATATCATTCATAATATATATTTATTAGGCGTTGGACCCTAAGCCCAGGTATCTGTGTATTTCTTATAGTGTTTAGTATTCTCAGAGCGTCGGTGACGCTCAAACAGCTTTTGAGTTAATAAGGTTATACTGTGTTGCATTTACACTCTATCATTACACTAAGGTTTTACTGCATAATATACTGTTTATGGTTTAGATATAAAGGTTTAACATTGTTAGCGTCAGCGCCGCTGGTGATCTCCTCGTGGTCCCGAGCGTCCGCTACGCTATAGCGAATCATTACGTTAGTCAGCAACCAATAGCGTGCCTGCCTGTGATCTCTTGGCCGTGAGCGAACGTGACGCTTGAGCGTCTCGACTACGGCTAAGCGATTGCTACGCAACGTGCGTACCCTTACGGTACTCCATACGTAAATAGCGTACAGTGTTCTTAGACCTCATAAAGGGTTTTATATAAGATAAATATCTAGCTTTATCAATTGGCGGCTCGCCCGTCCTTCACATATCTGCACTAGGTAATTTCAGCAGACATTATCCAGCAGCAAAGGGCGGGAGGTCATATTCCTCGTAGTGCTGTTTGGATAAGCGTCTGCTTCGCTTAGTAAAGGGTGCTGAAGGAATCCGGGACCGGAGGTAAGAACAAAACGATAGTGTCTTTTTAAAACTGTTTATTTCTGTCTTGCGTACACACGCACGCATATCTGCATTTCTTTTCATTCGTGTATTTTCATATATCACTCTCCTGTTTGCCAGTGTATAATTGATAAACGTACTAAGAGAGATTTGCCGCTATTCCATAGTTAAAGAGTAAAGGTAATACAGTTAAGGTATAGAAATACACACAGCTCTACCTAAAGGTAAAAGGAGAGATTGGTGTGGTGTGCGGTAGATGATCGAGGATCATCTACATTGATAAAACGTGTTAGTTGTGTTACGGTAGACAAAGACTGGTGTACACGTGTCTCTAACAAAGGGAGACTCGCGTACGCAAAGGCCGACGCACGCAGCGTAAATTACGCAACGGAGCGTCTGGGTACGCCCACGTAACTTAAGTCACACGATAGTGTTGATTTTTAAGTAACGCAACAGGCGATAAATAGCGCAAATCTATTTTAAATTCGAAATTTAAATTAACAGATCCTTCTCCTAATTTGTAACACATCTGGTCTAAAGAGAAATTTCTGCGCAGAAATAGAAATAGAAACAAAAGTGTACATGTGGTGAGTGAGTGTTTTTACATACATTTATACAATTTTGAGGTTGAACCAAAAGAAATCATCGAGTTCTCGTGAGGTACATACGTGTAAGTGACATGCACGGTGGCTAGGGAGGCATCCTTGGTTAAACATAAAATTTGAGCATTAGAGTATAGCAGACCAGGAGGTCATACTGTAACAGACCAGGAGGTCATAGCAGACCAGCAGGTTCAGGTACAGCAGACAAGGAAGTCCGCTATACAGTCCACAGGCACAACACCTAAAAAGGGTTGGTGCAACACCCATATAGGCCATACAAGCTCTTGCTGAAGGAATTCGCAGCCGCAATTTTCGATTCCGCTGGTTGCTCCGTACATAAGATTAGTTGCTTATGTGCTGAACGATTGTACCGCACGTAATTGTGTGCATTAGTAAACCTGACCGGTACTATTTGTGTACGAAGGTCATAAACGCTATTTGTACATTCTGACGTGATTTGTGTAATTTTTTATTTTTACAAAGGGAAGTTCGCTGGTCACTCAGGAATTATCCAACAACCTCACCTTTACTGGAAAGAGTAAGTGTTCTGCGGATATCCCTCGCATGTTCCAGTAAACAAAGGTTAAATAGGTGCCCTGGGTCAAGTACGCCAGCACCATATCGGTGTGATCAGGTCGTATTGGTCGGCGTGGGCAGAGTGAGTAAGGTGCTCGGTAAACCTTACCGTCAACCTATCGTGAATATCTTGGTTTTTTGTAAGGGTCCGTAACACCTGCAAATTATGGGGGCCAGTTGTTCAAGAAGGGGGCGATCAACCTCGGTTCGGGTTGATTCCATAAACCGACCAGTCGGGTCGGCAAGGTACGTAATGTGTGAAAAGTACGGGAGTCACACAGAAGCTTTATGTGATGAATGGGAGAGAATGACAGTACATGACGGGGAGAAATTCCCAAGAGTAGGTAGCTTCAGCACAGAAGTGTTAACGAATTTAAGGAGAAGGATATGTCTCATTAAATCAGCAAAGAGACGAATCAAGCATTATGATTATTTGCAGTTGTGGCAACAGGAGGGTGACATACAGAGAGGATTGGCTCAGGCGGCGGGATCTGGCTCGATCAGGAAACTGATAGCCACGGCCCCACCGCCACCATACATATCGGGAGAGAAATTGGTTGCGGAGAATGACGCACTAAGGTGTAACAAACAAACACTTAGCAACTGTGTAAATGTTAAAGATAATGTTAACCAATTAACCAATGCAAGTATTAACCCGTGCAAGTTGCACCCTGTTTTGAACTTTCCTCAGGAGTGTGATCAAGAGGACGAATCGGCAACAATTTCAGCGCTCTCTCTAGCAGCCACCATAGCAGAGACCACAGTAGGCACAGCTCCACCCCCGAGATTAGTAACAAAGGCCCCTAGCGGAGGGATAGGTGAGGTCGTATCAACGGGTAAGTACGGCACCATACACTATGCTGAAACTATTTCACCACAGCCTGTAGAATCTACACAGAATGAGGTTGTTAGAGTTAATCCTGTTAAGGTAATAGTAGTTCCAAATGGGAAAACAGACACTTCAGGAGTCACTCCTGTTAGGAACATTGCCATGTATAGCCCATTTTCCCGAATGGAATTAAGGACCATAGTGTCTGAATTCCCTGACCCTAGAAAAGACTTAGTTGCCAGCCAAAAATACATCAGAGACCTAGGTAACACGTTAGAGCCCAACAACAAAGACTGGCAGATATTGCTGAGAGCATGTTTACCCTCCAATGTTGACGCAACTCAATTTTTAGCTGACTGTGGATTAGATCAGGATGTACCTCTTACAGAAGTGTACAACAAAGACAATGTAAAAAGAATAAGCTTACAGTTAAAAGAGTATTTCCCAGCGGTAGTTAAATGGAACAAGATATTCTCCATTAAACAAAAGGAGTCAGAAACAGCTACAGAGTATTTTCACAGAGCATTATTAGAGATGGCAAAATACACAGGCATAGAGGACATTAAAACAAACATAAACCATCGAGAGGTAGCAGTATCGGTACTGATGGATGGTTTAAAAGAGTCATTAAAGACTAGGGTACAGACCACACAACCATGTTGGCGAGGTCTGTCTGTGGCTACTTTGAGAGAGGCTGCTATTGATCACGATAGGAACATCACCAGACACAGGGAACAACAAGGTGATAAGTTAATGGCAGTAAGTATACAGGCCTTGACCACAAAACAGCCTGTGTTAATATCACCAAACCCTGTGGGTAAGTCAAATGTGGTAACATGTTATTCTTGTCACAAACAGGGACACTTTGCACGAGACTGTAGATCGAGAAATATACAAAAATCTTATCAACCCCCTAGACAACGACACGACATACGACATTGGGATCAGGGTCCGCAGAAACGGAGTTATGAGCCACATGCAGGGGAAACAAAAAGATATCCCCCGAACAGAGACTGGCAAGCCTCTGGTAGCTCCCAATTAACTCCATCACAAGTAGTTGCTGCCAGCGGGATTCAGGGAGGTCACCATACCCAATAGGGGTGTGGCCATACCTGTAATCTGCAGCCAGTAAAATTGATTGCAAGTCTTGGGAGTGAACCAGAAATTGCAATCAATGTAGCTGGTAAATCATTAAACTTTCTTGTAGATACAGGGGCGGCCAAATCAGTGATAAATTCGACAGTGGGCATGAGAACCACTGGTAAGACAATTCCAGCCATAGGGGTAATGGGAGTAGTCAAGCACTACCCTGTTAGCAAACCAGCCGAGATTACAATAGGGCCTTTACATACCAAGCATTCCTTTTTGCTGGCTGCATCGGCACCGACTAATCTCCTGGGAAGAGACTTACTGTGTAAAATGGGGTGCGTCATCTATTGTACTCCTGAAGGTGTATTCTTGGACATACCTGAGAATCACGCTCAGGAAGTGCGAGACATGTTAGACTCCCCATCAAAATTAATGTCACATACCATTATGACAAATAGGACTCCCTCCCAAGTAGAAGAAATGACATCTCAGATACCAGAGTCACTTTGGACTAAAGATGGACAAGACACTGGATTAATGGCAAACGTAGCTCCGGTAGTTGTACAAGTAAAAGATGGTAGGATAGCTCCAAAAATCCCACAGTACCCTCTGAAGCCAGAGGTGGAGTTAGGAGTTTACCCAGTAATAGAGCGCTTGCTACAACAGGGCATTCTGGTAAGAACGTCCAGCACTGCCAATAGTCCCATCTTCCCTGTGAAAAAGAGTGGGGGGAGGGGTTACCGGCTAGTGCAGGATCTAAGGGGGATTAACAAAATAGTTGAGAGTCAGTTCCCCGTAGTGCCAAATCCAGCTGTCATCCTAATGCAAATCCCTCCCACTGCGAAATTTTTCACTGTTATTGACCTCTGCTCCGCTTTCTTTTCGGTACCTCTGCACCCTGACAGTCAATATTTGTTTGCATTCACATACAGAGGAGTCCAATACACATGGACTCGATTACCACAAGGATTTATAGATAGTCCAAGTATATTTTCCCAGGCTTTGCATGATTGTTTACAGTCTTTCCAACCAGAGAGTGGATCAGTATTAATACAGTACGTGGATGATCTACTACTGTGTTCTGATTCATTGGAAGCATCCCTGAAGGATACGAAACAGCTCCTGTTTCATCTTTCAGACACAGGACACAAGGTTTCCAAAGACAAGTTGCAATTATGCCAAACTAAGGTAAAATATTTGGGACACTGTATAACACAAGGACTGAGACACCTGACCGCTGATAGAATTCAAGCAATTAGAGACATGACTCTGCCACAAACCCAGCAACAGATCAGAACATTTTTAGGAATGTGTGGGTATTGCCGTAATTGGATCCCAGGGTTTTCCATTCTAGCGTTACCCTTGCAGGAGATGGTCTCCTCAAACAAACCTGATCGGATTTCGCATACAGACGAGTCTGAGACAGCATTTGAGAGACTTAAACAGTGCCTAACGCAGGCACCAGCATTAGGTATGCCAGACTATGGGAAACCCTTTGAACTATACGGAACAGAAAGTGCTGGTTGCGCGGCAGGCGTACTAACCCAAAAGCACGGTGATGCCAGCAGGCCAGTAGCATATTACAGCGCTCAGCTAGACACGGTAGCGCGATCCCTCCCCACATGCTTGCGAAGCGTTGCTGCGATAGCATTGCTAGTAACGAAAAGCGAAGATGTCGTGCTAGGTCACAACCTCACAATTCATACACCACATGCAGTGTCAGCCTTGCTGAATTCTGCCCAAACCAGGCACGTCTCATCAGCGCGGTTTACAAGATGGGAATTGGCACTAATGGCCCCCGTAAACATCACCATAAGGAGATGCAGTGCACTAAATCCTGCAACATATCTCCCAGGTGTGCCTGGACAGGCACAAAGGGTGGAGGATGAGAGTGGTGGGGAAGGAGGATTTAATACAAAGGAAGACACACATGATTGTATGGAATATTTGACCCAAAATTTTACCGCAAGGCCTGACATCAGTGACAACCCACTGGAAGATGTAGAACTTACGTTCTACACGGACGGTAGTTGTCGTAGACAGCCAGACTCGGGAGACTTGTGTACTGGATATGCAGTCGTAGATGACCAAGGCACCATAGAAGCGGAACCGCTAGGCCCACCTCACTCAGCCCAGGTTGCTGAACTGGTCGCCCTAACCAGAGCATGTGAATTGGCTAAGGGCAAATCAGCCAATATCTACACCGACTCTAGATACGCATTCGGGTTAGTCCATGATTTCGGAGCCCTATGGCGCCTCAGAAATTTCATGACGGCAGCTGGTACACCGATAGCGCATGCAGCTCACATAAAAAGGCTTCTAACAGCGATACAGGAACCCGACAGAGTGGCTGTTATCAAATGTAAAGCACACACATATAGCCAGGACCCAGTATCACTTGGTAACAGCCGAGCAGACGAAGCTGCTAAGTTAGCAGCTGCTACCCCCAGACAGACAGACACCACACAACTGATGGTATTTAATACCATCAACACACAGAAGTTGTGTGAGATGCAAAATTTGTGTTCCACACAGGAAAAGGCAGTCTGGAAGGCAAAAGGATATGGCCAGGAGTCCTCAGGACTCTGGACGGATGGACACGGTAAACCAGTGGCCCCCAGAGCATGCCTTCCATGTTTAGCTGAGGCAGCTCACGGGCTGACTCATCTGGGCAAGGAAGGGATGTGCAAGTTGGTAAGAGCATATTGGTGTGCCCCAGGATTTTCATCTCATGCGAGTAAAAGAGCAATGTCATGCCTTACCTGTTTGAGAAAGAACATCGGAAAGGCAATACCTACAGAACCATCTCATATCCCACCTGCCGGCGGCCCTTTCCAGGTAATACAGATTGACTTTATACAATTACCCCCTTGTCGAAATTTGAAATATGTACTTGTTTGTATAGATGTTTTCTCAAATTGGGTCGAAGCATTTCCGGCGGCCACAAATACCGCTATGTTTACTGCTAAGAAAATTGTGCAGGAATTTGTATGTAGATATGGTATCCCTAGAATTATCGAAAGTGATAGGGGTACCCATTTTACAGGTGATGTCTTTCAAGGAATGTGTAAATTGATGGGAATTGATAGCAAGCTGCACACTCCATACCGTCCACAGGCGAGTGCGAAAGTGGAAAGAGTGAACAGCACTATTAAAAATAAACTGAGTAAAGTGATGGCAGAGACAGGATTGACATGGCCAGAAGCTTTACCCATTGTACTGTACAGCATCAGAACCACTCCCAGGTCCCCTCTTAATCTGTCTCCCTTTGAAATCTTGTTTGGTCGACAACCGCATGTTATGATTAACCCTCAGGATGATTTGAAGTGTAACAATGAAGTGACTGTAAAATACTTGATTAACATGAGTAAACAGTTAAGGAATCAAAATGATAATCTGAAGTTAGTGATTCCTGATTTACCAGATAGTAATTGTCATGACATTGAACCTGGGGATTATGTAATGATACAGAATTTTCTACGCTCAGGTTGCCTTATTGACAGATGGGAAGGATCATACCAGGTCTTATTGACTAGCACTACAGCATTGAAGGTTGCTGAGAGAGAGACTTGGGTTCATTCGTCCCACTGTAAGAAGGTTGCTGATCCAGAGAGGTCCCGTGATAAGGAACAGACGGTAGAGGTTGTATCACTGGAGTGTCTGTTCCAGGAGGATTGAGGCGGCACCTGAGCATTGAAAATCACAAGACCAAAAGCAGTTGTCGAATCCCCTGTTCCCTTTTATTGTTTTTTTTCCAACTTCCCATCCCCTCTCCCTCAAATAATTTTTTCCCCCTTCTCATTCTTCTCCGTTTCCTCCTACAAGATGGACTTGCCCCAAGAGACTGTGATCCGGATTTTCCTGTTGACCATGATGTTGACCAGAGCAGTCTGTTCCGGCGAGAGTACCATGGAGGTCGAGAGAGGTTCTGGAATGGGTTCTGATGATAAAGATGGAGGCGTAGTTTTCCAAGAACAACTTAACCAACAAGTAAAGGCGAGTATCAGAAAACGATCCGATAGCATTGACCATAGAAGGAATTGTGAAGGATTGTTAGCTGAAGAAAACTGTATCTGTAGGCTCTGTGACAACGTAGTGGAGGATGGGTGCATTAAGAAATGCCAATCCAGCTTTAATATCCATATGGACCGGCATCCATTGAGTGACTATCACTCCTTAGTGGGTAGTGTGTTAAATAAAACAGATTGTTGGGTATGCTCTCAAGTATCTCAAGGTCATAGCAAATCAGGGCTAGTACCATTTCCTTTAACGTTAGGGGAGGTACTTGAGTTAAGTGGTGGGAGACCGGTGGACAGGAGGTTTAATATCTCCAGCCCTCCTAGTATGAAGCTCCACCAATACCATGTGGATAGGTCCCTATTATGTTTTAACATCTCCAATCCCTGAAAGCCGGGAAATTGGGAAGTGTCATGGAGTAATCAAACCATGACCTTTTCGCATAGAGCAGATAGAATGCCTACAGATACAGAGCTTATACGCCACATAGCCAGTAGAGGAAAATCTTTCCGATATAGGTATACCTTAGGAAATAGGATTACGAGAGTTGGAGAGGTATCACCAGGATACTGTGCACATATCGTACAACCTGATACGTGTACTAAGCAGATGGAAGAATTAGGGTTAGGAGATTTCACATGGAAGGTGTGTAATATGGTCATGTCCTACTCCGTCCCATATGTTCTCCCCGATGATGCATATTTCATATGCGGGAGAAAGGCGTATAAGTGGCTTGCCCCAAACTCTGAAGGATTGTGTTATATTGGAAAAGTACTGCCTGAAGTAATGACTGTATCACATGACAAAATGAAAGACATACACCGTGTTGCCCAAACTCCTTATACTCACACCCATTACGAGCACGTAGTTAAACGGCACCTGATAGAAAGAACAGAGCATCCGGCCTCTGACATGATCCATGAATCCACCGGGATTCAGTTTCTAATCGCGTTAGACATCACTCGCACCGCCAGAGGAGTGTTGAATTATAAATACATATCCGCACTTGCAAATTTGTTAGATAATATCACTGAAATGTATGATGACACGTTTAGGTATACTGGAAGAGAACTTCAAGCTTATAAAACAGAACTGGTACAGCATAGAATGGTTCTTAATTACCTCACAGCAGTGACAGGCGGATATTGTGTCACACTGGCAACACAATACGGCGTGAAGTGTTGCACATATATTACGAATAGCACCGAGGACCCGGTCGAGGTCATAGACCAAAAGATGGACGATATTCTCCAACTGAAGTGGGAATTTCGCAGGAGACACAATCTCACTCTTGCTGCTGTAGGTAATGAGCTGACTGGTTGGGTGTCATGGTTGAACCCGCGAAATTGGTTCTCTGGTTTAGGAGACTGGGCTCAAGGAGTCATAATGGATGTTGGGAAGTTTCTCCTATGTATCTTAGGTGTTATCATAACGATTGGTTTGATATTTAGATGCGGTCAGGCTTTAATGAAGTGCAATCGTCGTACTAGGGTAATGAGTTTAAGGAGTGAGGAAACTGTAATTCCAATGGATTTGATTTATGACCCAAATGTAGAAACAATGATGTGATGAAAATGCGATTTCTACGGTCCGTTTCTTTCACCTGTTTTTCCGTTTCCTCCAAGGTAAAAAGACCCACTTGGACGAGGAATTTGATGAGCCGATATACAGACAACAGATGGATTAAAGAAGAAGTTTTGACAACCTGATACACAGATTTTTGATGAACTATGCCATGGATCCCCAGTTTCCCTAGAAATTTTAAAATTACGCTAGCCCAACACTTTTGTAAATCTATGGACATTGACAGCTTTTGCTCGCACCTTATGGGCAAAAGCACAAAGAAGACTGCATTCAACAGACACCAAACAAGACCTCAATCGACGAATGTACATTTACCTGACATAGAATACCACCGCATTTACCGTAATTATGTCTTTTCTTCATTTCTACAACCCTCAGGTAATGACACACATAGTCGATAGGGAATACAGGCACAGATATCAGCAATCACATATCTCCCCCATTCATGTATCATCAACTAAAATGTGCTCCCCCATTTTGTTACAACCAAAGCCGAAAAGAGCTCGGTAAAGTTTGACAGCCCATCCACAGACCCGTACCACGGGATAAGAAGGAATTCAAATGTATACTTCGCAATACCTCGAAGCTTGATTTAAAACACGTACGGCACGATGATACATGACCCCCAAGCACGGATTCATACACACATGCTTCTGCTATCTCACTAGGTCATACCCTTTTTCCTACCTTCTCCTCTCCTCCCCTACCCAACCATGTAAATGTATTAACCCCTGACATATATTTTTCTCTTTTTGAAATGTTTTAGAAGGTGGCAGTTATTGTTGACTGCCAAAGGGTGGACTGTCAAAGTCAGAAAAATATCTCTATGCACACTACCATATTTGCACCTCACACAGGTCCGTGCTGCGCATGCGTACGCTCTCCCGTACGTGCGCATACTCACAGTCGCGGGCACCCGCAAGCGCACGGTATGCGTATTTACGGTAGAGTTTATGTGATCGTAGCGTGCGACTCAATCGTTACATATTTTCACTATATAATGTATTTTGTAGATCATGGTCCCTTTGATAGATTCTGAAAGTTTGGTTAATGTAGAATGTTCATGAACAGAGAAATCCCTCTTTGTTTGATACGAAGGGACAGACAGGAGTAATACAGTGGTGTTTAGTACCCATCGGAAGAGTATTTAATTAGCAATATTCCGGTGTTGGTTTGAAGCGGATTAATCGCTCGTGCGAATAGTTATGGCCATAAGAAGTTTATGAACATTTACTGTATTTGCACTTACTTATCCATGCGGCGGGAAACCCAGTTTCCCTCCCGCCTGAGCTGTTGGAAATAGTCACGGCCCACCTGTATGAATCAACCTATGACCTTTTGTTATAATGCGAGGAGAAATTCCTGTGTCCAATGAACAATGAGATTGTAGGGACCATTGAATTGTGTTGTGTGTGGGGCATAAATAGACAAGCCGATCACATCCAGCTCTCACTCTTCAACGGTTATCATTGCTGAAAATCGGGAGCTGGATGTCCAGAGGCGCATGCGATCGTTTCCTTTGTGCGTAAGTTTTCTCCGCAACCATATTGATCTTCTTGTTATTGTGGGCCAATTTCTCTCTCTCTCTCTCTCTTCTCTTTCTCTCTTATTTTCCCTTAGAACGTAATTGTATTGTATTGTATTTCCTGTGTAGTTATCTGGTTAGGTAGTCTATGTTATATTGTAGTGTATGACTTGTATTGTGTTAATTCTTTTGCAAGTATATCATTCATAATATATATTTATTAGGCGTTGGACCCTAAGCCCAGGTATCTGTGTATTTCTTATAGTGTTTAGTATTCTCAGAGCGTCAGTGACGCTCAAACAGCTTTTGAGTTAATAAGGTTATACTGTGTTGCATTTACACTCTATCATTACACTAAGGTTTTACTGCATAATATACTGTTTATGGTTTAGATATAAAGGTTTAACATTGTTAGCGTCAGCGCCGCTGGTGATCTCCTCGTGGTCCCGAGCGTCCGCTACGCTATAGCTAATCATTACGTTAGTCAGCAACCAATAGCGTGCCTGCCTGTGATCTCTTGGCCGTGAGCGAACGTGACGCTTGAGCGTCTCGACTACGGCTAAGCGATTGCTACGCAACGTGCGTACCCTTACGGTACTCCATACGTAAATAGCGTACAGTGTTCTTAGACCTCATAAAGGGTTTTATATAAGATAAATATCTAGCTTTATCAAAACATACATATGAGACAGATACTGTAGATAGATGATAGATAGATAGATCCTGATCCCAAGAAGAGGGAGTGGGCCCTCAGGGAGTGGGGACTACTGGGGGTTTCCCCAGTACCCATGTGGGTCAGTCCAACCCTGGTCCAGTGTATGGAGAATGAAACCATTAATATATTTAATTCTAGGCTATTTTCAGAGCTGAAACAAGTAATTTTGCTATTTAATAAGCACTGGATTTCTTTGCAAGTGATTGATACTAGAATAACGGGTGGTCTTCAGGTTGCCGACTGTCGGGATCCCGGCGCACAGTATACCGGTGCTGGAATCCCGCCAGCCGGCATACCGACAGTTTTTCTCCCTCGTGGGGGTCCATGACCCCCCTGGAGGGAGAATAAATAGCGTGGCACGCTTAGCGCCGTGCCCGCAAGGGGCTCATTTGCGCTCGCCACGCTGTCGGTATGCCGGCGGTCGGGCTTCTGGCGCCGGTATCCTGGTCGTCGGAAGCCCGGCCGCTGGCATACCATACCACAACCCAGAATAACAACAATGCCATTTTGTTTAGAAGCGCATGTGTAGGGCATTAGGCTACATGTGCCCCAATGCCCCTGTGCCAACACTTGTACTCAGAGTGTTGTACTTGTGCGCATATCTCTGGGATAATGTAGAGCTGCACTTGCGCAGTAGACGCCGGCAAAAAGTCAGAATCTACAGAATAGATTCATGGAGAATAAAAATAAAGAGGTACCAAGTTACAAAGTTTAAACCCTGTATCTTTATACCGTGATCATTTTCATACATTACATACTCCCATTGATTGAAATGAATTCACAGTGCAAGTTACTTCTACACTAAAGACAGATTGTACAAAACAAACAGTGACTGTAGCACAGATTGTGCCCTGAACACAGGATGGGACGAGTAACAGCAGTGACTGCAATGAATTCTCATCAAGGTTGCTGTTCCAGCATTTGTTGCAACTCATATAATGAAGCGATTGCTTTCAGACCCTGGTAATGACTTCTCATGCATGCTGAGATCAGGAAGACACAGTAGCAAAGCCATTATAACCTCGATAGGGTGACAAGATTATAATAGTCTCTGGAGCCTGCAGTCTTGAAAGAGCTGAGCTGGCATAAACGCACCAGCTGCTGTCTAGTGCCAGAGAGTGATTCCCGATCTGACAGCTTTAAGGAATAGAGAGTAGATGCTTTGTCAGTAAATGAAACTATTGTCTCCCAGACTGAAGTACACCTTGCCTAAGAAGTTGCAAAATACAAAGTGTGTCAGGCTTAATTAATCTTGCAAGTTGATGTCTGTCTACATATTCAAGCTTACAGTGGCAGAAAAAATAAACAAGACACAAAAGCACCAACCAACAATCTGCTTACAGAGAACTTGTAATACTTTATCATAAGAAATAACAACAATCATTTTACATGACGTTCTAATCGGAGGAGATACATGACCATATAACTTGTGGCCACAGATCGAGTACGTTTATACAGATCACAGATCTCTTCGGCAACTAGTAATACATGTAATAATATAAAGGGTATGGTACCGGGATCCCGGTGCTTGGTATGCCGGTGGTCAGAATACCAACAGCGGCATTCACACGCACAGGATCCCGGCACCTGTTAGATAAGTGTTCTAACCCTACCCCCCACCCTCCCTTCCTGCAGCCTGACCCTAACCCTCCACCCCCACATCCTGACCTTAACCCTCTCCAGTGGTACTTAACTCTCCCTCCCCGCAGCCTAACCCTCCCAAATTAGTGCCTAACCCCCCCCTTCTTAGTGCCTAAACCTACCCCTCCCTCCCCGCAGCCTAATCCTAACCTTACCCTCATCCCACCAAGCAGATTAACCCTAAGCCTCCAACCCCCAACCGCAGCCTGAACCTAACCTTCCCCGGTATACTTACGTTCGGGATGCTGTCAGTCGGGAATCTGGCGCTGGCATTGTGATCCATGTCAGGATCCCAGCGTCGGTCTTTTGACCAGTGTCCAGCTTCCAGCATCGGTATTGCTCAGCTCTGTGAACATTGACCATTGCGTGCGCTTAAGGCCCGTACACACTGGCCGATTTATCGGCCGTTCTCTTGAACGGCTGATATATCGCGGGTCCGTCGGCCAGTGTGTACGGCCATTACGTCTGTGAACTCCCTTTAAGGTGGGTACACACTAGTAGATATATCTGCAGATCAATTGATCTGCAGATATATCTATGGACGGATCGGGCAGTGTGCTGTGCATACACACTGCCCGATCCATCGGGGACTGACATCATGAACTGGGCGGGCGTGTACACACGCCCGCCCAGTTCAGCTGTCAATAACCGCCGGCCGCCGCAGCATGTGTACGGGCGGCCGGACGACCACCCCGTACACACACAGCGACGTGCCAATATATCGGTAGATATATTGGCCGTTGGCTGTGCTGCGCGGCCGACGCGATACGTCTGTGAACGACGGAGTTCACAGACGTATCGGCCATACACACTGGCCGATGGTCCCGCGATATATCGGCCGTTCAAGAGAACGGCCGATATATCGACCAGTGTGTACGGACCTTTAGACTCAGGCCCAGAATAACAATGTCACTCAGACAGACACTAAGGACCAAATGTAATAAAGAGACTCATTCAGGTACGGTCACAAAGCAGCTATTGTGCACACATCGGCCTATGTTTTCTTACTGCACGTGCAACTGAGCCGAAGTGCAATTGCTGTAGCACTGAGGAATTAGTCACAAAGTGAGTGACAGGAAGACAGCGTTTGGGGGTGGGAACGAGGAGTGGACGGGTAAACGCAGGCCTTTCGTGGTCATTCAGATGCTGTTTTCTGGGCATGCATAAATTAGCAGTTGCGATCTTACCACTGGAGGGCCGTCAGTGTCCCGAGAGAGAAGCTCAACCTATGAGTCTTCAGAGGCACTCAGACTCTGCGTGATGACCTGAGATGCGACGATGGTGCTAATGTATCAGCAGTGATACGCCGTTGGATGGGAATGATGCAGTAGCAGTGGGCGTCTCTATGCTCAGGTTATCTTCTAGCCAAATTAGCTTTCTGTATACTCACGTACGGCAAAAGATAGCAACGACAGCAGCAAGAACTACTGCACCTTAATGTGCCTCAAAAATGCGAGATTTGCAAAGTATCGAGATTTCAGCGATTTAGCCACAAAGATTTTAAGTGGCAATTCTTTTAAATGTTGCTGCTAAATTGCTGAAATCTGAATACTTTGCAAATCTTGCACTCTACTGTTCCACAACACAGTTCCTCGTTTCAGCTCTTAATGGATCGTTAAACAAAATGCTAGAAATGAAATAAACAGTATGGTGTAAATAAGTGTGAGAGAAGAAAGCAAAAGATCCTTATGCAGCTAAAGCTGTACAAAAATGAGTACTACAAACACTACTAACAAAGTATTAGGAGCACAGCTGGTATAGATAGAAGAAAACTACAGTACACTATTAATGCAAAACTCATAGGATATTATTTTAAAAGAAATACAATGAAAACAATAGTGAGTACTAAAATTATTCCTTTACTTAATGTTATATTGACGGTGGCCAAGAAAGTTATTTTATTTCATTGGATCTCTAAAACCCCCTATTCCTTCATGAAGTCCCGGCGAGGCTACTTGCTCTTATCTCTTATAAACTTCAATCTGCATTCCCAGATGTTGAGAAAGGGGTTCTCCAGTTCTATAAAAAATGGGAATTATACATTACTAAACTTCCTCTGACTACTCATACCCAAATCCAATCAGTGTTTGAGTTTACCTCTTGGTACCATCTTTGGGGGTCATTCCGAGTTGATCGCACATAGCAACTTTTTTCTGCACGTGAGATCAACTTGATGCCGTCTATGGGGGAGTGTATTTTAGCATAGCAGGGCTGCGTTTACTTGGGCAGCCCTGCAATGCTAAAAAAAAGTTTCCTGCAAAACAAGACCAGGGTCAGACTTACTTACTCTGTGCGACGGATCCAGCGACGAAGGTCCCGGATTTGACGTCAGACATCCGCCCTCCAAGCGCCTGGACAACCCTGTATTCGCCTCACCACGCCCGGAAAACGGTGAGTTGATGCCCCGGAACGCCTTCCGCCTGTCAGTCTTCTTGCGATCGCCGCTGCGATCACTTTCTCCACTGGCAACAACGTGTATGCGCAATGTGTCCGCTGCGCATGCGTATTTCTGACCCATTCGCAGCGCAGCGATGAACCGCTGTGTGCGAACGGGTTGGAATGACCCCCTTTGTCAATTGTCTTGATGTATATTATGGAATTATTTTATTTTATTATTTTACTATGTACAGCAGGAGCGCGACTGCTATCCATCATGGTAAAACCATACAGTCGACCCCTATGTCTGTATTGTTACCCTTTCCTTCCCCACCCCCTCTTCCCTCTCCCCCTTTTTCCCATTGTTATTGTTTTACTTATTGTTCTTATTTGTATTTGAGATTTGTCTTGAGTGTAACATAACGTTTATGGGTTGTGTTTTTGGACCTTGATCCTCCTACTGCACATCTCGCGTTCTTCTGGAACTCATGTCCGAAACACACTTTGGGTTCCTATCATTTGTATGTATGTTACTACATCTTTTCTGTATTTGTTGTATACATCCCTAATAAAAACATTGTAGAAATACTCGACTCCTCTCTAGAGCACAAGCTCTACAGTGTAATAATGGTTATGTCCTAAGAGGCAGTCAGATACAGGGCTTCTCTTTCATCTGCCTTACAATAAGTAGCAAAATGTAGCTTATTTTTTTACTGGCTCAATGTAACCTTACAGACAGTCAGCCACTGTGGATATGAAAGACGAGAAGGCTAAATGAACAGTGGGGGTAATTCAGAGTTGATCGCAGCAGCAAATTTGTTAGCAGTTGGGGTCATTCTGACGCAGCGGTTCTTTGCTGCGGTGCGAACGGGTTGGAACTGCGGATGCGCGCCGTTACGGGCAATGGCGCGCACAGTGAAAAAAGAAGACGCAGCGCCGATCGCAAGAAGATTGACAGCGGAGAGGCGTTCCGGGGCGGATACTCACCGTTGGATGCCGTTTTCGAGGAGTGGTCGTCCGAACACAGGCGAGTCCAGTCAAACGCAGGGCGGATGTCTGACGTCAAAGCCGGGAGAAACGTTGCTGGATCCGTCGCACATGGTGAGTAGCTCCAGCCTTACTCTTCAACAGCACAAAACTTTTTTAGCTGAGCTGGGCTGCACAAGTGAACGCAACCCTGCTAAGCTAAAATACACTCCCCCATAGGTGGGGATTAGTTGATCGCACCAGCAGCAAAAAGTTGCTGTCTGCGATCAACTCGGAATGACCACCCATGTGCACTGCAGGGGGGCTGATATAACGTGCAGAGAGAGTTAGATTTGGGTGGGGTGTATTTAAACTGAAATCTAAATTGCAGTGTAGAAATAAAGCAGCCAGTATTTACCCTGCACAGAAACAAAATAACCCACCCAAATCTACCTCTCTCTGCAAATGTTATATCTGCCCCCCCCCCCCCCCCCCCCCGCAGTGCACATGGTTTTGCCCAATTGCTAACAAATTTGCTGCTGCGATCAACTCTGAATTACCCCCAATGCAGGGACGTGCGGTGAGTTAAATGGCTCAGGAGGCACTGGCTAGCCCCAGAGCCAGATTTACATGCAATATACAGTATGAGCCAAAGGTTACATCAGGGCATTATACACAGGTGCATCAATATAAACTAAATAAATTTGGTGAGTTTTGATCAGAGATGTTCTGAAAATAAAGACATGTGATGCACTGCCTCACCTGCCATAGACTTTTTACTCCAGAGTTTTGGCTATAAAAATTATTAGAATAATGCAAAGAAGATATTTCAAACAAATTATTTGTAGTTTTCATATACTTTATACAGTCAAAACTCTGGCACAAACGTAAGTATGACAGGAAAGGCTCTGCCTCACCTGCCTCACCCCACCGCACGTCACTGCCCCAATGTCTCCAACCTGGTACAGCTATCAACTACCATTTAACCCAGTGTTCACAAACTGTGTGCTTAGGCATCCAGGGGTGCCTTGGGTTGGTGGTCCAGGACCAAATCAAATTATTTATGGTTAAAGTGATAGGCAAAACCAGTGCTAGTGGCTGCCAATCATTAACGCATGTGGTCAATCAGAAGCACAACTGTGTACCACCATATATCTGACACTAAGGATAACAGGTAGGCAGTTTACTTAATGTGATATTGTGCAGTTTAGTTAATGTAATATTGTAATTCCAAATTTATCAATAAAAAACTTTTATCCTTTGGGTGCAGTGAAAAAACTGCTAATACTCTAGGGTGCCGTGATTCAAGAAAGTTTGGGAACCACTGGTTTAACCAAAAACGGGGTTGAAAGACATTTGTCCACATCTGCATCCCAAATTTGCGGTCACTGAAAAAGCTGCAATGTCATGTAATATGCAAAGCTGCAACTATTGCTAAATACAGTATGTGCAGGCTGGCATCAATGGCATATGTGCCTGGTTTTCGCCAGACATACTGTATGTCATATATACTTATACCCATGTTTATAAACACTTTTTGTTTGCAAAATATGCATTTACGATTCATACATCAGAAGACACGAGTACAAGAAAAAAATATGTTTTGGCTAAATACACACACAAAACCATAATATATGCATGAGCAAAGATGAAAGCACCAATCAGCATCATCGGTGCAATTGTTAATAGCTAATCACAATTTATCACAGGCTGTCATCATCGAATATTTGCATCTACCCTTGACCTCCTACAAATAATATGACCTTCTTAGACATATATATCCATCTGTGTGACGCTCCACATGTGTTTTCAGTTACGCATGATGTGCTAGGACTTTGCTGGAATTCTACACCCCCCCCCCCTCCCTTCCTACCCTCCTAATGTCTCCCCAGGTATATGTAATACCCTGGAACTGCAAGCACAAAGTTTCTGTGGCACTACAGGTGCCAGCATGACTGTAATAAAAGTAAATGGGTTGTTGGAGCTGTATAGAACTGAGCCAGCAGCCTACAGCTTGCATCACAGAAGGGGTTAACAGCCCAGCTCACAGCACAATAGATCACCCTGCAAAGAGCAAATGCAGGACTCACCAAGTTGCAGCTCAGGGCGGGAAATCCCAGATGAGCTCAGGGCGGGAAATCCCAGATACAATGTCTCCCTGGGAATAAAAGGTTATAAAAGGCTGTCATGCAGCAGCAGCATGGTCTTTGCAACCTGGTGTCTTTGCAGCCCAGAAGCACATGTGTTAGCTAGCAGAAGCGTGGTGGATTAGCCAGAAAGATGTAGCCTTAGTGAGGACTCCTCACATAAACATGTGGGGAGAGCAGCCAGACCCAGCCAGACGCAGCAAGGCACCTGACAGAGGTAGACACCGCAGTGTGAGAGCAGCAGTACTCAGAATCCAGTGAAAGGGTGATGCCAGGAGAAGTGTGTGCTACAGGTGTGAATCTTGAAAGATGTATCTGGGTGAGTGGTCGGAAGCCACGCAGCATGATTAGAAGCCCCACATGGACAAGAGTTATGGAAGAGAGACTGTAACCTGGTATGTGTAGCACTACTGGTCACAGAATGCCCTGGTACGTAATGCTGTTTGCCATATTCATGCCGCTGCAATTTAGTGATGCGCTGGAGGAGGTGCCCTGATATTTGATCTAATGTAACCGTTATGCTCTGTGCTGGAGGAGGTGCGTTAAGAAGTTATTCCTGCTATAGCCCTGCTTTGATGTTAAAATAAACCGTTATTCTGTTTATGAGATGGCCTGGCGCCCAATTCTTTATGCGCTGCACCAACACCTGTAGTCCACTCCCACAATGCACCTGTAATTAAACACCTGATTATTCAGGGGACCCTCTGGTATCTGTGCCTGAACCCATGACTAGCCGGGGCAGAGTAAGTGTGATGCACTATACACAGTGACTGCAGTTTTGCATACCTAGTACCAGTGGGGTTTTACATATATGCTGGTGTATGTGCCAGAATCACATCAATCACCATAACAGCATATGTACTGTATGTGGATTCCCGGGCATATGCAGAGCAATTTTATCCAAAAAATTTTTTATCCAAAATGTGATTTTACTTCTCCATGTACTGGAACGGTAGTAACTCTGAGTAAGGGTGTGTACACACGGTGAGATCCCTGCTATGTTCGATTTTGACTATGCGATTTCCCTTGAACTTCCCCAGAGCCCAGATAGCACAGATAGGACAGATTTTGACTATCTGTGCTTGAGATTTTGTCTATGTACGATTTTGACAAAGTGCCAATTTTGACTATACTTTGTACTAGATTGTACACTAGATAGTCAAGATTGACTTGCCTGCACAGTCTATCTAGCCTTACGATACCGACCCCACGGGAGCGCGCATCGGGATCGAATCTGTATCGCAAGCTGCCTAGCACTATGAGATATGCACTAACTTTTCATAAGATTTTGACTATATAGTCAAAATCTTACAGATTTATCTCTACGTAGTCTGGTCTTTCTACTTGCTACATTACCCCCTTTCTTTCATATGGAAAAGATATCTCATTTGTATCCAGTTTATTCCCCAGAACCTACTGACTTGACTTGGCTATTACTTTACTGTTCGGATAAAATAAAGAAACAATTTCATGTACTTTTTCTTGCTGTTAGATAAGCATTGGGGGAATCCAGTTGTGGGCCGTGCCGTGAGTTAGTGCGGCATCACTTTACGCAGGATGAACTCGCACCCTTTGCTGTAACCGGATTCCACCCTTAGATGGGGAATTGAATTAGGTGCAAAGGGGGAAGATTAGCTGTTGCCATGATGTTTCAACGCCGGTAACGACAGCCTGATCTTCCTCCTTCGCCCGACTGGCCACATGCCGGATTCGCCTAAAACTGTTGGCTGCCTATGAGGCACAAAGTGGAGTCAGTCTTGTTGCAGCCTTTGAACTCACTAGTACTTAAGTTCTAAGTTCCTAGAGAACTTAGAGGCTGTGTATAGGTTCCTATATGTACAGGACTGCCTTCGTTACCACTCAGCACACATTTATGTGATAGACAATCACTTTATGTTGTGCTGTCACATGCACCAGCTGTTTGTAATGCTGAGCAAGCCTGCGCCATAATCACCACATAACTGCGGCTGGTGTTCTGACAACTATCCATGTGAGAGCTTTCTACTCAATATTCAGTCTCCCAGAAACTAATGCTGATAGATAAACTTTTGCTTACTCCATTAAGGAAGAACATCTGGTGCAATTGATCATAGTCATCATTTTTCGTAATCAAACCTTCAGGGGATTTTTAGATTTGTCTCGAGAAAGAATAGTTGTCAGACGTTCTATCCTTATAGAGGGCACGTCGGTTCCAGAATCGGCCTTGAGTGGCCAATGCATATTTGTCTAAGGCTACATTCCAGTCATATTAATGCAAGTTCCACGTGTGGAAATAAAAATTATTGCGGCAGATGTATTAACATGGAGAAGGCATAAGGAAGTGATAAACCAGTGATAAGCGCAAGGTGATAAACGCAGCAGCCAATTAGCTCCAATATGCAAATTGACAGTTAGGAGCTGACTGGCTGGTGCGTTTATCACCTTGCACTTATTATCACTTCCTTATGCCATCTCCAGGTTAATACATCTACCCCAATGTACCAAATAATTATTTGTGTTTCACTTTGTAGCGAAGTCCCTGATATTTTTAAATACGTTCCATTATATTTCAGCAATCTGATTAGAGTCAACTCAACTGAAAACTTACATTCAGTTGAAATTTTACATCTACACACATACCATACAGGTTGGGTACGGGATGCCGACAGGATGCTGGTGGTCGTACGTTGAGATGCCAACTACATCCCTACCAACGGCTTATATGCATTACCCAACACATTTCAAACAGTGTGTGCATAGCTGGTGCCAGCTAGGGGGCGCCATGCTCATAGAGAAAGCAATGGTTTGGTTCTTAGATTCAGAGTTTATAAAGGCCTAAGAGCGTGGGCATCTTATGAGAGGAGGGGGCCTGTGTGCAGTCTCCGAGTGCCCACCTTGCGGTGGCAGATGCACTGTGAAGACTATGGAACTCTGCCACAGCCAACTGTGCATAGCTCCTGGAAAATGGTGGTAGTGCCATTTCCACAGTGTTTTCTCACATGTGCATATCTCTGGGAAAATAACGCCGTGGAGATTTCTTTAGCAGGGACTGCAAGTTAAGTATATTCAATATGTATGGGTGTTCGGTGTGGGCCCCCCTACACCCATTATAGATGCTTTAATGTCTAATTGATCATTGATAATAGATACTGCTGCTGGCAGGGCTGCCGACAGCTCTGTCGGTCCCCGGTTCTCAGAGTGGGCGTGGTCGACTTGGGGAGATGTGGCGTGGTGCAAGTACAAAAAATATCTTACAGGTACTATGTGTGCGCGCCCAAAAAATGGTTGTGGCCAAATGCCACATGGGGCGTGGCCAATGAAATGGGGGTGTGATACACATATTGGGGGCAGATACACATATGACCCCAATAGTGCCAGATTCACGTTGCCCCACAGTGCCAGATACACATTGCCCCACAGTGCCAGATATACATTGCCCCACAGTGCCAGATATACATTGCCCCACAGTGCCAGATATACATTGCCCCACAGTGCCAGACACACATTGCCCCACAGTGTCAGATACACATTGCCCCACATTGCCAGATATACATTGCCCCACAGTGCCAGATACACATTGCCCCACAGTGCCAGATATACATTGCCCCACAGTGCCAGATATACATTGCCCCACAGTGCCAGATATACATTGCCCCAGAGTGCCAGATACACATTGTCCCACAGTGTCAGATACACATTGCCCCACAGTGACAGATACACAAATGCTCCCAGAGTGCCAGATATACATTGCCTCACAGTGCCAGATACACATTGCCCCACAGTGCCAGATACACAAATGCCCCCAGAGTGCCAGATACACATGTCCCCGCAGTGCCAGATATACCCCCAGTGCCAGATACACATGTCCCCGCAGTGCCAGATATGCCCCCAGTGCCAGACACACATGTCCCCGCAGTGCCAGATATGCCCTCAGTGCCAGATACAGAGATGCCCCCAGTGCCAGATATGCCCCCAATGCCAGATACAGAGATGCCCCCAGTACCAGATAAACATGTCCCCCCAGTGACAGATATGCCCCCAGTGCCAGATACAGAGATGCCCCCGTGCCAGATATGCCCCCAGTACCAGATACAGAAATGCCCACCAGTGCCAGATATGCCCCCAGTACCAGATACAAAGATGCCCCCAGTGCCAGATACATATGTCCCTGCAGTGCCAGATATGCCCCCAGTGCCAGGTACACATGCCCCCCTCACCCCTATCCCCTACTGCTTACCTCGCTGCTGCTTCCTGTGTGTGAGGGGAGGAGAGCGCAGCCTGTGCCTCTACTACCCCTGTGGCCGGAGAGACCCCCAGCCCACGTGGACAATGGGCGCTGCAGCACTGAAGGGGTTAACCCCTAGTGCCTGGTGCCATGTTGTGGACAATAGGCGCTTGGCGTCACTGTTAAATGTACTTACGGCGCTGGGCGCAGACTGTTTAAAAATATGTTTAATGATGTGTCTTAACATGTCATATGTAGTGCTCTGTGCACAATTGCAGGAATGCATGTTTAAATGTATTTATATTTAAGATGTGGTCACCTGTATTTTAAAGGAAAAATGCACTTACTATAGATGTCTGAATAATCATCTCCTGTCAGTAGGAAGTGGCATGCTAATGGCCCTGTCCTAGCAGAGAGGTGTGAATGACAAAACCTTTTGATGTGTAAGTTCCTTAGAGAGGGATGTTACTGATGGGGAATCTCCTTATCCCATATGTAAAGTAGTTCTGGGCTTGGAACCTGTTTCATGTAATGATTTAATTGATATGCGAACCCTGAATGGCAGATGCAGGAAGGAAGACTGTTTGATGTGTTGTATAGCCTTTCCTGTTGTAATCCCAAACACTGGGTTTGCCTGAAGATGTGAATGACCAGAAACATTTGTATTTTGAAGCTATGTGATAAATTTATCAATAGTGAATGTTACACTGATACCAAACGTTGCCTGGGTGACGGGAAGGAGGATATTGTTTTTTGCACTTACTGACATCCTTGTAAAATGTAATTTATTTATATTTTGTGTGATAACCTGTTTGGTTGGAGAAGACAGGGAGGGCTTACCCCCCTGTGGTACTGTGTGGAAAATTGACATAAAAAGGAGGCCTGTGTGCCTCCAGATGGTATTGTACCATCTTTATTCTGCTGGAACATCTTGCTGTATGCTGTTGCCCCTAGCAATAGGGAAGAGTCTTTTTTAAGGCTATTATTGAGCATATAAACATCTCATCTGCCTCAAGAAGATTGCTTCATCTTGTGACCTACAGGGTTATGCCAAACATAGCCCCGTCCTCCGGCTGTCCAGGGAAGCACCTAACATCTCCAAGTTCCGCCTTCCGCCAGCTACCGGTAGAGGCCTAGCAAGTGGCTAGTGGGGATTCGTCAACACCACACAGGTATGGTAAGGCAGTGCGTCGGCACATACAGAGCAGAACCGTGGTTCCAAACGCCACGGCAGGTTAGGAGTTTGGTGGTGGCAGCATAAACCCGCCCACAGCACAGTGGGTGGAGTCTGTAACAGGCGGTTACTGACGGTAAGCGGGAATCCCCTATGTGGCCAGGTCCCGTGTGACCTGACCCTCCATTCTGTGCACAGGAGACAGGACGCAAAAGCGGTGAGTGCTTTCGTACGGAACCGTCCTGTCACAACCCCTCATTGTCTACCTTGAAGTAGGCGCCGATCCGTGAGCCAATCAAAGCTCGCAGTCAGGAAGCCAATCAAGAGCTTTGGCTGCCGGTCCACGAGCTCTGATTGGCTCACAGGCCGGCACTGAAATGAAGGAAAACACTGAGGGGCAGGAGAGGCACAGGCTGCGCTCTCCTCCCCTCATGCAGTAGCAGCGCGGTGAGCAGCAGCAGGGGAGGGAGAGAGCGTCGGCCTGGCGGCATGGGTACGGCGTACCTATGGCTAAATTCTTAATGGTACGTCATACCCACGCGTACCCGCCCACTTGCCGCGCTGCTAGGCCCCCTCCTTCCCAGAAGAGCTAATATATACTATGCAGGCCGCATGCACATGGAGGCGCTGGTGGCTCAGGGCAGGCTGGTCAGAGGGGCAGCTCTTTCACCCCCCCCCCCCCCCCACATCACACTTATGAGTGCATGCTCACACTGTATTCCGCTTACTCTTACCATCTCCTGTTCTGGTTCTCCAGGTGTAAGAGCAGTATGTCTTTATGCAAACTCTAATTATGTGTGTTTATATGCTTTACAGTATGCAAACATGTATGATACTGCCACAAACATTTCCATATGCCCAGCTATTAACGAGACACGGGGGTTGATGCAGAGTTGAATGTTAGCTTGTTTGCCCAGCTTATCTTGCGTGTAGTCGTACTGCGCTCATACAGTATGTGCGGGTGATGTAGGGTCATATGCCGCCTCTACTCTGATGACTGATAAGGCTGAGATGGGTTATTATACAGTAACTGGGCCAGTGACCAGTCCACCCCTGGGAATAGTAGTAAATGCACTAGCCACAGATGCATCTGCATTACAGGATGGGTACAAGTCGGCACACGGGGGAGTATACACATTTTATGCTTCTTTGGACTATGCACCACATGATATTTATTTTCCTCTTCCATCCACCTATGCTTTTCCTCTCCTCCACATACCCCCGCCCTACGAACGCCTCTGCCTGATTGACAGGCAGAGATGTTCGCATTTTCTGTGGGGCGCTCGCAGAAAGTGCGGGCACATGCGCAGTATGGGCTCTGCACATGTGCCCGTGGGGCGAACGCAGTCATTACAATTGGATTGCGATTTGTGATCCAACCTGAATTAGCCCCTAAATACTTTAAAATATCATACAGTAACAAAAATTGTATAATGGTTCCCTGACCATGATAACCATTGATCACTGGCCACCTTTTGCACCATCTCCTATAAGACTGCCAGCTTTCTCATAATGACATGGGGGGTCATTCCGAGTTGATTGCTAGCTGCATTCATTCGCTGTGCAGCGATGAGGCAAAAAAAGGCACTTCTGCGCATGCGGCACATGTCGTACTATTACAACAGCTGATGTAGTTTCACACAGGGTCTAGCGATACTTTTCAGTCGCACTGCTGGCCGCAGAGTGATTGACAGGAAGTGGGCGTTTCTGGGTGCCAACTTACCCAGAGGCAGAACTCTGGGAGGCAACGGAGTCATCTGCCGCCGGGCTCCTGCTCTGAAGGGGGCACCTCTACTCCCATTCTGTGACATAATTAAATTAAGTTGATAGCTGCTACTCTCTTATCAGTAGCCAATCTCCTCACTGGTCCCTTTACCTTTCAAATCACACCCTTTTTATTATACTTTAGATACACATTTTACAAGTGTCATACCCGGGATTAGAAACCATGACCTATTACACTGGAAGCAGACACCTTACTGATGAAGCTATTTGCTCCTGTATAGGAAATATGAGAATTCTAACTACATGAACTTACTTCTCTGACAATTACACGTAACTTCGTATAGTAAGAATTCTCCTGCTTCCTATAAAGGAGCAAATAGCTCCATCAGTAAAGTGTCTGCTGTCAGTGTAACAGGTCATGGGTTCTAATCCTGGGTATGACTGCTAAGAAATGTGTGATTTAAAACAAAAGACAATGAAATGTATATATACAGTATATATGTTTTTTTTTTCAGAACACTACACATACACACACACACACACACACACACACACAAACACACACACACTTATCTAAATATATAAAAACGCAGGCGTGGCTCGGCGAATGCAGGGCAAGTTTGTAATATCAAAACAGGAACTGAACAGTCTGAAGTGATCGCAAGCGCTGAGTAGGTTTAGAGATACTCTAAAACTGCACAAAAAAACTTTGTAGCCGCTCTGTGATCCTTTCATTCGCACTTCTGCTAAGCTAAAAAACACTCCCAGTGGGCGGCGGCATAGCGTTTGCACGGCTGCTAAAAACTGCTAGCGAGCGATCAACTCGGAATGACCACCATGGAACATGGAAATCTGTCCAAGATTTACATTTAATTTCAGCCGCTGTTTCCTTTTATTGAAGTAGATATTTGAAGTCTACAAAATAGACCCTTTAATGTTGAGAAATTAACATTTCTCATCCAGTTGTAATTCAGGCTCAATTATTCACATAAAAACATTTTCCAAAGACAAATTGTTACTCTCTCTCTCTAAAGCCCTCTATTATCTTACTATTCAATAGACACCTGCAAAAAAGCATGTGAATGCCAGTTAGTGCCCAGGAAAACACACACACACACACACACACACACACACACACACACACACACACACACACACACACACACACACACACACACACTGTTGCTAATCCTTATTGACTAATCTTGTTAGTACGCATCTCATTCCATAATATATAACAGCTTCTAAGATTTCAGACATAGCAAGACAGAGACACATTGCATTTCTATACAGTTTGCAATGAAAGCTTCCTTTAATGGTCTTTGATTGTCAGTATTATACACAGTCCCTGACACTAGTATGAAAAGACTCTTTATATAAGATAATAGACCCGAGCATGATAACTGGATTTGTCAATCTGATGTAGCAAGCATTACAAATAGTGAAAGTTTTATTAATTGAGGACGTCAGTAAAGTTTTTCCAATGTTTTCTCCGGCTTTGTTAAAGAAGGCCAATTAAGATCATTTTGCTAATGCACAAATGTGCAGCCACGGAAGAATGAGTTCCTTGTAAGAAAAGTCTATAGCAAATGGGTTTAAATTGAGTAATTCAGGCATCAGCTATTAATTTTACTCATTAAATTTCCAAAATGGCAAATACTAAATACATAAATGCAAATAGAAAATTAGTAACCAGCGTCTGCAGAATAATAAAAAAAAAAAAAAAAAAAAAAAAATTTACTGTGGATATACAGCTAATTCAATGCTGGCATAAAAATCCAATATACGTCTATTTATATCTGTGGAATATAGCTATATTAATGGATTTTTCAGAAGAAATAAATACAAACAATGGACCCTATTCAGTAGTATATGCATCTGAGATGTGTTTGCATTCTCCCCTGCTCGGCCGTAGTGCGCACGCACAGGAACTGCACTGCGTGTGCGCAGGCCGGGAAGATGCGATTGCATCTCAGTTTTGCGGACAGCTTTGCCTGATTGGCAAACAGGGGCGTTTGCAGGGCGCTGCGGGGACAACGGGGGCGGTTCGGTACCATTTTTGGGGTAGTTGCATGATGTCACATGTGCCCGCTGTGAATAAAAACATGGCTGCCCTGCACCTGCCTTCGCAGCCAGGGGGTTTCCACAATTCACCAATGCGATAGTAATTGCATTGCGAATACACTGCGAATGTATTGCTGGCGGCCATTTGCATAAGTATGAAGCTATGACCTTGGAGATAATCGGACATGAACTGGAGAGGAACAGAAGAACAGAAGAACAGCTGACTATCTTCCCCACCTACAAACTACAGCCTACAGAGAGTAACCTATTCAAATACCACGAATGCCTGCAGTCCACACAGCCTGGACACTGACCTCCCTGTCTGATTAAGTAACAGCCATACTGCTCTCAAATATTGCTTTCTGCACCTCATTTATACTCTCTACAACCACTGTGTAACATTCTCAGCCTTTCCGTTCCTTCCATTATTTGCCAAAAAACGGTTTTCACTGTCTCTGCTTTTACTGCATCCCCATTCTCATTGTTCTTTCTATATTACACCCACTCCATTCTATATTATTCCTCTGAACAACACTACTGTACTGGAACTATGGCTCCTCGATTCTGTCCCATACCAATCCTCACTGCTAGGTCACCCCCCACCCAAATTTCCAGCCTACCCACACGCATTCAGAACCCAGCAAACCTGAACCCCATTTCCCCTGTCCCCTCCCTTTCCTTCTCCTGTGCACTCTGGAATGCTAGATCAATCTGCAACAAGTTGCCAGCTATCCACGACCTCTTCATCTCCCATTCTTTTAACCTTCTCGCCATCACTGAAACCTGGCTCTCCTCCTCTGACACCACCTCCCCTGCTGCCCTCTCCTACGGAGGCCTCTCCTTCACCCACACAGTCAGACCTGATAGTCGCCAAGGTGGAGGCGTGGGTATCCTTCTATCCCCAAACTGCACCTTTCGTGTCATCCCACCTGAGCCCTCCCTCACCTTCTCATCCTTTGAGGTCCACACTATCCGCCTCTTCTACCCCATTCACCTCCATGTGGCAGTGATCTACCAACCCCCTGGCCGCTGTTCACCTTTCCTTGACAACTTTGCTGCCTGGCTTCCCCACTTTCTTTCCTTCGACCTCCCCTCTATCATCCTCGGTGACTTTAACATCCCTATCGACATCACTAATGTAGAGATGAGCGGGTTCGGTTCCTCGGAATCCGAACCCGCCCGAACTTCAGCTTTTTTTACACGGATCCGAGCGACTCGGATCTTCCCGCCTTGCTCGGTTAACCCGAGCGCGCCCGAACGTCATCATGACGCTGTCGGATTCTCGCGAGGCTCGGATTCTATCGTGAGACTCGGATTCTATATAAGGAGCCGCGCGTCGCCGCCATTTTCACACGTGCATTGAGATTGATAGGGAGAGGACGTGGCTGGCGTCCGCTCCATTTACCAAACAATTGAAATAAAAAAACATTTATTTAAGCACAATGAATAAGATTACAACACACTCCCGGGAGAATAAAAGAATGTAACAGAGTTCACAATAATAAAAATGTGCCCTATAATAAGGCTGCTTATTTCATTCCTCAGGAAACCAGTTATAATTTGATGAACTTAAATGCACATGTTAAATAGATAACTGCGCCCAGAGGATTTGCACTATCAGTAATATATTTTTGATGCAAACAAATTCAAATATAAAATATATATGTGTAAATAATTAATTGATTGATATACTATCATAACAAAAGTGACTCACGTCTTGGTATACCAAAAGGTACTGAATGAGTCACAAATCCACTGCAGTTGGTATTTAATTGTAAAGACACTTTGTTGAGTTACCTCCGCTGGGCAGGAGCCTGTTCTGTCCTTGCTCCCTGGTGTCGTCCCGCTGTGCTGTCAGGGAAACGCACCAGAGCCTCAGCGGGTAAAGTGTGCTGTACGGCGCAGCACACTTTACCCGCTGAGGCTCTGGTGCGTTTCCCTGACAGCACAGCGGGACGACACCAGGGAGCAAGGACAGAACAGGCTCCTGCCCAGCGGAGGTAACTCAACAAAGTGTCTTTACAATTAAATACCAACTGCAGTGGATTTGTGACTCATTCAGTACCTTTTGGTATACCAAGACGTGAGTCACTTTTGTTATGATAGTATATCAATCAATTAATTATTTACACATATATATTTTATATTTGAATTTGTTTGCATCAAAAATATATTACTGATAGTGCAAATCCTCTGGGCGCAGTTATCTATTTAACATGTGCATTTAAGTTCATCAAATTATAACTGGTTTCCTGAGGAATGAAATAAGCAGCCTTATTATAGGGCACATTTTTATTATTGTGAACTCTGTTACATTCTTTTATTCTCCCGGGAGTGTGTTGTAATCTTATTCATTGTGCTTAAATAAATGTTTTTTTATTTCAACTGATTGACAAGCGCCACCTGTTAATTTGTTTGGTTAGTGGTTTATGTTAGGGATTGGCAATTCCCTATAACAGGAGGCTGCTGACAATCTCAGTGCAGTGTTTCTCACCCAAGCGCTAAGTTTTTTCTTGTCCTCTCCATTTAGATTAGAAGAGAGAGAGTGAGATTGAGACAGAGACACTTGATTTACTGGAGCTTAGGAGTACTAGAGAGTGCAGAGTTTACTAGTGACTGACCACTGACCAGTGACCACCAGTGCAGTTTTATTTAATAGAATCCGTTCTCTGCCTGAAAAAAACGATACACAGTGACTCAGTCACATACCATATCTGTGCTCAGCCCAGTGTGCTGCATCATCTATGTATAATATCTGACTGTGCTCACACAGCTTAATTGTGGGGGAGACTGGGGAGCAGTTATAGGTTATAGCAGGAGCCAGGAGTACATATTATTAAAATTAAACAGTGCACACTTTTGCTGCAGGAGTGCCACTGCCAGTGTGACTGACCAGTGACCTGACCACCAGTATAGTATACTATATTGTGATTGCCTGAAAAAGTTAAACACTCGTCGTGTGACTTGTGTGGTGTTTTTTTATTCTATAAAAAACTCATTCTGCTGACAGACAGTGTCCAGCAGGTCCGTCATTATATAATATATACCTGTCCGGCTGCAGTAGTGATATATATATATTTTTTATATCATTATTTATCATCCAGTCGCAGCAGACACAGTACGGTAGTTCACAGCTGTAGCTACCTCTGTGTCGGCACTCGGCAGTCCATCCATAATTGTATACCACCTACCCGTGGTTTTTTTTTTCTTTCTTCTTTATACATACTACATCTCATTATCATCCAGTCTATATTAGCAGCAGACACAGTACAGTACGGTAGTCCACGGCTGTAGCTACCTCTGTGTCGGCACTCGGCAGTCCATCCATAATTGTATACCACCTACCCGTGGTTTTTTTTTTCTTCTTTATACATACTACATCTCATTATCATCCAGTCTATATTAGCAGCAGACACAGTACAGTACGGTAGTCCACGGCTGTAGCTACCTCCGTGTCGGCACTCGGCAGTCCATCCATAATTGTATACCACCTACCCGTGGTTTTTTTTTCTTTCTTCTTTATACATACTACATCTCATTATCAACCAGTCTATATTAGCAGCAGACACAGTACAGTACGGTAGTCCACGGCTGTAGCTACCTCTGTGTCGGCACTCGGCAGTCCGTCCATAATTGTATACCACCTACCCGTGGTTTTTTTTTCTTTCTTCTTTATACATACTACATCTCATTATCATCCAGTCTATATTAGCAGCAGACACAGTACAGTACGGTAGTCCACGGCTGTAGCTACCTCTGTGTCGGCACTCGGCAGTCCATCCATAATTGTATACCACCTACCCGTGGTTTTTTTTTTCTTCTTTATACATACTACATCTCATTATCATCCAGTCTATATTAGCAGCAGACACAGTACAGTACGGTAGTCCACGGCTGTAGCTACCTCTGTGTCTGCACTCGGCAGTCCATCCATAATTGTATACCACCTACCCGTGGTTTTTTTTTCTTTCTTCTTTATACATACTACATCTCATTATCATCCAGTCTATATTAGCAGCAGACACAGTACAGTACGGTAGTCCACGGCTGTAGCTACCTCTGTGTCGGCACTCGGCAGTCCGTCCATAATTGTATACCACCTACCCGTGTTTTTTTTTTCTTTCTTCTTTATACATACTACATCTCATTATCATCCAGTCTATATTAGCAGCAGACACAGTACAGTACGGTAGTCCACGGCTGTAGCTACCTCTGTGTCGGCACTCGGCAGTCCGTCCATAATTGTATACCACCTACCCGTGGTTTTTTTTTTCTTCTTTATACATACTACATCTCATTATCATCCAGTCTATATTAGCAGCAGACACAGTACAGTACGGTAGTCCACGGCTGTAGCTACCTCTGTGTCGGCACTCGGCAGTCCATCCATAATTGTATACCACCTACCCGTGGTTTTTTTTTCTTTCTTCTTTATACATACTACATCTCATTATCATCCAGTCTATATTAGCAGCAGACACAGTACAGTACGGTAGTCCACGGCTGTAGCTACCTCTGTGTCGGCACTCGGCAGTCCGTCCATAAATGTATACCACCTACCCGTGGTTTTTCTTTCTTCTTTATACATACATACTACATCTCATTATCAACCAGTCTATATTAGCAGCAGACACAGTACAGTACGGTAGTCCACGGCTGTAGCTACCTCTGTGTCGGCACTCGGCAGTCCATCCATAATTGTATACCACCTACCCGTGGTTTTTTTTTTCTTCTTTATACATACTACATCTCATTATCATCCAGTCTATATTAGCAGCAGACACAGTACAGTACGGTAGTCCACGGCTGTAGCTACCTCTGTGTCGGCACTCGGCAGTCCGTCCATAATTGTATACCACCTACCCGTGGTTTTTTTTTCTTTCTTCTTTATACATACATACTACATCTCTTTATCAACCAGTCTATATTAGCAGCAGACACAGTACGGTAGTCCACGGCTGTAGCTACCTCTGTGTCGGCACTCGGCAGTCCGTCCATAATTGTATACCACCTACCCGTGGTTTTTTTTTCTTTCTTCTTTATACATACATACTACATCTCTTTATCAACCAGTCTATATTAGCAGCAGACACAGTACAGTACGGTAGTCCACGGCTGTAGCTACCTCTGTGTCGGCACTCGGCAGTCCATCCATAATTGTATACTAGTATCCATCCATCTCCATTGTTTTCCTGAGGTGCCTTTTAGTTGTGCCTATTAAAATATGGAGAACAAAAATGTTGAGGTTCCAAAATTAGGGAAAGATCAAGATCCACTTCCACCTCGTGCTGAAGCTGCTGCCACTAGTCATGGCCGAGACGATGAAATGCCAGCAACGTCGTCTGCCAAGGCCGATGCCCAATGTCATAGTACAGAGCATGTCAAATCCAAAACACCAAATATCAGTAAAAAAAGGACTCCAAAACCTAAAATAAAATTGTCGGAGGAGAAGCGTAAACTTGCCAATATGCCATTTACCACATGGAGTGGCAAGGAACGGCTGAGGCCCTGGCCTATGTTCATGGCTAGTGGTTCAGCTTCACATGAGGATGGAAGCACTCAGCCTCTCGCTAGAAAAATGAAAAGACTCAAGCTGGAAAAAGCACAGCAAAGAACTGTGCGTTCTTCGAAATCCCAAATCCACAAGGAGAGTCCAATTGTGTCGGTTGCGATGCCTGACCTTCCCAACACTGGACGTGAAGAGCATGCGCCTTCCACCATTTGCACGCCCCCTGCAAGTGCTGGAAGGAGCACCCGCAGTCCAGTTCCTGATAGTCAGATTGAAGATGTCAGTGTTGAAGTACACCAGGATGAGGAGGATATGGGTGTTGCTGGCGCTGGGGAGGAAATTGACAAGGAGGATTCTGATGGTGAGGTGGTTTGTTTAAGTCAGGCACCCGGGGAGACACCTGTTGTCCGTGGGAGGAATATGGCCGTTGACATGCCTGGTGAAAATACCAAAAAAAATCAGCTCTTCGGTGTGGAAGTATTTCACCAGAAATGCGGACAACATTTGTCAAGCCGTGTGTTCCCTTTGTCAAGCTGTAATAAGTAGGGGTAAGGACGTTAACCACCTCGGAACATCCTCCCTTATACGTCACCTGCAGCGCATTCATAATAAGTCAGTGACAAGTTCAAAAACTTTGGCCGACAGCGGAAGCAGTCCACTGACCAGTAAATCCCTTCCTCTTGTAACCAAGCTCACGCAAACCACCCCACCAACTCCCTCAGTGTCAATTTCCTCCTTCCCCAGGAATGCCAATAGTCCTGCAGGCCATGTCACTGGCAATTCTGATGATTCCTCTCCTGCCTGGGATTCCTCCGATGCATCCTTGCGTGTAACGCCTACTGCTGCTGGCGCTGCTGTTGTTGCTGCTGGGAGTCGATGGTCATCCCAGAGGGGAAGTCGTAAGCCCACTTGTACTACTTCCAGTAAGCAATTGACTGTTCAACAGTCCTTTGCGAGGAAGATGAAATATCACAGCAGTCATCCTGCTGCAAAGCGGATAACTGAGGCCTTGACAACTATGTTGGTGTTAGACGTGCGCCCGGTATCCGCCGTTAGTTCACAGGGAACTAGACAATTTATTGAGGCAGTGTGCCCCCGTTACCAAATACCATCTAGGTTCCACTTCTCTAGGCAGGCGATACCGAGAATGTACACGGACGTCAGAAAAAGACTCACCAGTGTCCTAAAAAATGCAGTTGTACCCAATGTCCACTTAACCACGGACATGTGGACAAGTGGAGCAGGGCAGGGTCAGGACTATATGACTGTGACAGCCCACTGGGTAGATGTATGGACTCCCGCCGCAAGAACAGCAGCGGCGGCACCAGTAGCAGCATCTCGCAAACGCCAACTCTTTCCTAGGCAGGCTACGCTTTGTATCACCGGTTTCCAGAATACGCACACAGCTGAAAACCTCTTACGGCAACTGAGGAAGATCATCGCGGAATGGCTTACCCCAATTGGACTCTCCTGTGGATTTGTGGCATCGGACAACGCCAGCAATATTGTGTGTGCATTAAATATGGGCAAATTCCAGCACGTCCCATGTTTTGCACATACCTTGAATTTGGTGGTGCAGAATTTTTTAAAAAACGACAGGGGCGTGCAAGAGATGCTGTCGGTGGCCAGAAGAATTGCGGGACACTTTCGGCGTATAGGCACCACGTACAGAAGACTGGAGCACCACCAAAAACTACTGAACCTGCCCTGCCATCATCTGAAGCAAGAAGTGGTAACGAGGTGGAATTCAACCCTCTATATGCTTCAGAGGTTGGAGGAGCAGCAAAAGGCCATTCAAGCCTATACAATTGAGCACGATATAGGAGGTGGAATGCACCTGTCTCAAGCGCAGTGGAGAATGATTTCAACGTTGTGCAAGGTTCTGATGCCCTTTGAACTTGCCACACGTGAAGTCAGTTCAGACACTGCCAGCCTGAGTCAGGTCATTCCCCTCATCAGGCTTTTGCAGAAGAAGCTGGAGACATTGAAGGAGGAGCTAACACGGAGCGATTCCGCTAGGCATGTGGGACTTGTGGATGGAGCCCTTAATTCGCTTAACAAGGATTCACGGGTGGTCAATCTGTTGAAATCAGAGCACTACATTTTGGCCACCATGCTCGATCCTAGATTTAAAGCCTACCTTGGATCTCTCTTTCCGGCAGACACAAGTCTGCTGGGGTTGAAAGACCTGCTGGTGAGAAAATTGTCAAGTCAAGCGGAACGCGACCTGTCAACATCTCCTCCTTCACATTCTCCCGCAACTGGGGGTGCGAGGAAAAGGCTCAGAATTCCGAGCCCACCCGCTGGCGGTGATGCAGGGCAGTCTGGAGCGACTGCTGATGCTGACATCTGGTCCGGACTGAAGGACCTGACAACGATTACGGACATGTCGTCTACTGTCACTGCATATGATTCTCTCAACATTGAAAGAATGGTGGAGGATTATATGAGTGACCGCATCCAAGTAGGCACGTCACACAGTCCGTACTTATACTGGCAGGAAAAAGAGGCAATTTGGAGGCCCTTGCACAAACTGGCTTTATTCTACCTAAGTTGCCCTCCCACAAGTGTGTACTCCGAAAGAGTGTTTAGTGCCGCCGCTCACCTTGTCAGCAATCGGCGTACGAGGTTACATCCAGAAAATGTGGAGAAGATGATGTTCATTAAAATGAATTATAATCAATTCCTCCGCGGAGACATTGACCAGCAGCAATTGCCTCCACAAAGTACACAGGGAGCTGAGATGGTGGATTCCAGTGGGGACGAATTGATAATCTGTGAGGAGGGGGATGTACACGGTGATATATCGGAGGATGATGATGAGGTGGACATCTTGCCTCTGTAGAGCCAGTTTGTGCAAGGAGAGATTAATTGCTTCTTTTTTGGGGGGGGTCCAAACCAACCCGTCATATCAGTCACAGTCGTGTGGCAGACCCTGTCACTGAAATGATGGGTTGGTTAAAGTGTGCATGTCCTGTTTTGTTTATACAACATAAGGGTGGGTGGGAGGGCCCAAGGACAATTCCATCTTGCACCTCTTTTTTCTTTTATTTTTCTTTGCGTCATGTGCTGTTTGGGGAGGGTTTTTTGGAAGGGACATCCTGCGTGACACTGCAGTGCCACTCCTAGATGGGCCCGGTGTTTGTGTCGGCCACTAGGGTCGCTTATCTTACTCACACAGCTACCTCATTGCGCCTCTTTTTTTCTTTGCGTCATGTGCTGTTTGGGGAGGGTTTTTTGGAAGGGACATCCTGCGTGACACTGCAGTGCCACTCCTAGATGGGCCCGGTGTTTGTGTCGGCCACTAGGGTCGCTTATCTTACTCACACAGCGACCTCGGTGCAAATTTTAGGACTAAAAATAATATTGTGAGGTGTGAGGTATTCAGAATAGACTGAAAATGAGTGGAAATTATGGTTTTTGAGGTTAATAATACTTTGGGATCAAAATGAGCCCCAAATTCTATGATTTAAGCTGTTTTTTAGGGTTTTTTGAAAAAAACACCCGAATCCAAAACACACCCGAATCCGACAAAAAAAATTCGGTGAGGTTTTGCCAAAACGCGGTCGAACCCAAAACACGGCCGCGGAACCGAACCCAAAACCAAAACCCGAAAAATTTCCGGCGCTCATCTCTACACTAATGCAGCTTCCTCTAATCTTCTTGCCCTTTCCACCTCCTTTGGACTTTCTCAATGGTCTTCCGCCCCTCCTCACAATCTCGGCCACTCCCTCAACCTTGTCTTCACCCACCGATGTGATCTCCCTGATGTCTCTAACTCTTCCTTCCCTCTCTCTGACCACCATCTGCTTTCTTTCACCCTCTCATCTTCCCCTCTCCACTCCACTCCAAGACCCACCATCACCAGACGCAATCTCGGGTCTCTCAACCCCGCTATCCTGTCCTCCCTCGAGACCTTCCTCTCTCCTCTTTCAACTATGACTTGTCCCAACCAGGCAGCCGGCTTCTATAACTCTTCCCTTACTGTTGCTATCGACTCTGTGGCCCCCCTCTCCTCTGTCCCCCTCCGCCGCTCTAAACCCCAACCCTGGCACACCAAACTTACACGATTCCTACAAAAATGTTCACGCTCTGCAGAACGCTCCTGGAGGAGATCCCACTCTCTGGCAGTCTTCCTCCATTTCAAGTTTATCCTCTCCTCCTATAGCTCTGCTCTTTCTCTCGCCAAGCAATCCTTTTTCCAAGCACTCATCTCTTCTCAGTCCTCCAGTCCATGCCGACTCTTTGAAACTTTCAACACTCTCCTTCACCCCCCTCCTCCTTCCCTCCCCTCCTCCCTCACTGCCACTGACTTTGCCTCCTTCTTCATCTCCAAAATTAGGGATATTCAAAATTACATCTCCTCCCATCACCCCTCTGCTGCCCCCTGCCCCCACCATCCCTCCCCTCCATCCATCCCACCCTGTCCTGCTTCTGTCCCACCTCAGACAAGGCAGTCCACTACCTCATCCTATCCTCACCCCCTCAACCTGCCCCTTGGACTCCCTCTCTTCCCATCTTCTCCGCTCCCTCCCCCCCACTGCCTGCTCCCACCTTGCTAACCTCTTTAACCTATCTCTCTCTACTGGCATCTTTCCCTCATCATTCAAACATGCTCTGGTGTCCTCTATTCTCAAAAAAACCAACCTCGACCCTTCGTCACTCACTAGCTACCGCCCCATCTCTCTTCTCCCCTTCGCCTCCAAACTACTTGAACAACTGGTCTACAGCCGCCTCACAAGCTACCTCTCTGATGACTCCATCCTTGACCCACTGCAATCTGGCTTTCGCCCACTCCACTCCACCGAGATTGCCCTGGTGAAAGTCACCAATGACCTGCTTTTGGCCAAATCCAAGGGCCACTTCTCTTTGCTCATCCTTCTGGACCTCTCTGCTGCCTTTGACACCATGGATCACCCTCTCCTCCTCTGCACACTCCAAAATGTTGGCCTCTCTAGCACCATCCTTGACTGGTTCACCTCATACCTCACTAACCACTCTTTCTCTGTATCTGCCTCCGGAACCACCTCACACCCTTCCATCCTTCCTGTTGGTGTCCCTCAGGGTTCTGTCCTAGGCCCCCTTCTGTTCTCCCTGTACACCTCTTCCCTGGGTGCGCTCACTTTGGCCTTCAATACCACCTCTATGCTGATGACACACAACTCTACCTCTCCTCTCCTGATCTGTCCCCCTATGTCCTCTCTCAGGTCTCCAGCTGCCTCTCTGCCATCTCCTCCTGGATGTCTGAGCGCTCTCTGAAGCTCAACATGGACAAAACTGAACTCATTATCTTTCCCCCAGCCAGAGCAACACCCCCTACAAATATCTCTATCACTGTTGACAACACTATCATCTCCTCCGTTCTCCAACTCCGCTGCCTGGGCACCACTCTTGACTCCTCCCTCTCCTTTTCACCCTACATCCAAGCTCTGGTGCAATCTTGTCGGTTCCAGCTACGCAACATTGCTCGCATCAGGCCATTTCTCTCCCAGAGTGCAACTAAACTTATCATCCACTCACTGGTCATCTCGCGACTCGACTACTGCAATGTTCTCCTCACTGGCCTCACTTGCTCCCACCTCGCATCCCTCCTATCTGTCCTCAACTCTGCAGCTAGGCTCATCTTCCTCTCCCGCCGCTCCACTTCTGCCACTCCACTTTGACAAAATCTACACTGGCTTCCATTCCCCTACAGAATCCTCTTCAAACTCCTCACCCTCACATACAAGGCCATCTCTAATTCCACTGCACCCTACATCTCCAACCTCCTCTCCCTTCACACTCCCTCCCGCTCACAACGGGTAGCTGATGACCGTCGCCTCTCCTCTGCCTTGGTCACTGCTTCCCATGCACGAGTTCAGGATTTTGCCCGTGCTGCACCCCATCAGTGGAACGCGCTCCCCCGCTCCAATAGACTCTCCCCGACCTTGCAAAGCACGGGCACTGAAAACCCACCTATTTATCAAAGTGTACCCCTCCAATGCATAACCTAGTCCTTAGTCTGCTCCTCCATCCCCCTGCCCCACGCTTTGAACATCTCTGCTTTGCTTGCATACTGCCATCAGGCTTCCTCCTGCTTGCTTGCACCTCATGTCATCTGTCTGTCACCCCTCCCCACTAGATTGTTAGCTCTTCAGAGCAGGGCCCTCTTTCCTATCATTGTCTAAGCCCTCTTCTCGACACATTTCACTCAGCGACCATCTTTACCTGCTTTTTCTCCTACTGGTAAAGGCTCCTCTCTATCCATGGCCGCCAGCCCCAAGTAGTACAATGATTACTCCCTTGCTACTTACATCTAAGTTGTATTATGTTTTGAGAATTGTGGTGCTCTTTGTTACCTGCACTCCATTTTTATTATTTAATTACTATTATGCTAAGTTTTGTCTCCCTGTACTGTCCTTTGGGGGTAATTCCAAGATGATCGCAGCAGGAACTTTTTTTAGCAGTTGGGCAAAACCATGTGCACTGCAGGGGGGGGCAGATATAACATTTGCAGAGAGAGTTAGATTTGGGTGGGTTATTTTGTTTCTGTGCAGGGTAAATACTGGCTGCTTTATTTTTACACTACAATTTAGATTGCAGATTTAACACACCACACCCAAATCTAACTCTCTCTGCAAATGTTATATCTGCCTCCCCTGCAGTGCAGCATGGTTTTGCCCAACTGCTAAAAAATTTCCTGCTGCGATCAACTTGGAATTACCCCCTTTGTACGGTGCTGCGAAACACTTGTGGCGCCCTATAAATAAAATGTAATAATAATAATAATATTATGGGTCATTCTGTGTGACTCATGTCAAGTTTAAATGCATCACACACAAAAATAAAGCCGAAATTCAACACTTGAAATATATGACAGTAATATATGGGGTAAGTAGTCATAATTAATGCTTAGAAGTACACTCTTAGTAGTTCAATTTTATTGTTTAAATGCGTAACTCATGTTACAACAGAATGGACATTGGGGGCGGGATATAATAGAGTCCGCCAGACTTTCGGGATGCCGACAACACTCAGACTTTTTTTTTAAAGGGGCAGTCATTTACAAGGCAAAACCATACCATTGTCCCTTCAAAAAAACAGTCAGAGTTCGGCCGGCAACCCGATTGTCTAACAAGCTCGGACTCTATTACATCCCACCCATCAACTGAGCGGACATTTATTTATACCTGCTCTCCTAATTATTTTTACAATATGGTTGTTATACTATACACTTATAAGATCCTAAACCTATGATTGACACAAACAAAAAAATGAATGTTAACCAAACTGGTGGAACCGTGGATAGAGCTTATCTAGACTTTAGTAAGGCTTTTGACACTGTTCCACATCGCAGACTGCTAAAGAAACTTAGAAGCTTGGGATTGGATACTAGGATTATTGAATGGATAAGATCTTGGTTGCAGGATAGAAAACAGAGAGTTGTGGTAAATGGAGTGCATTCACAGGAGGGAAATACCAGTGGAGTACCCCAGGGATCTGTACTTGGACCAGTGCTTTTTAATAGATTTATTGGTGACATTGCAAATGGCATTAAAGGGAAAGTATGCCTTTTTGCAGATGACACAAAGGTATGCAACAGGTTAGACACACCAGGAGGGGTAAAACAAATGATAGAGGATCTAGGTGGACTAGAGGAATGGTCAAGAGTGTGGCAATTACAGATTAATGCCAAAAAATGCAAAATCATGCACTTGAGTCTTAAAAATCCAAAGGCTAAATATAGTATTAATGGCCCTATACTGGAAACTACTAAGGAGGAAAGGGATCTAGGAGTCACTATTTCAGATGACTTAAAGGCAGGTAAGCAATGTCACAAAGCAATGAGGAAGGCTAGTCAGATGCTTGGCTGCATTGGGAGAGGAATAAGCAGCAGAAAGAAAGAAGTAATAATGCAACTGTATAGGTCATTGGTACGGCCTCATCTAGAATACTGTGTTCAATTCTGGAGGCCATATCTTCAAAAGAATATTATTACATTAGAGAGTGTACAAAGAAGGGCAACTAAAATGGTGCATGGCCTACATCACAAAACATACCCAGAAAGACTAAAAAAATCTCACTATGTGTAGTTTGGATCAGAGAAGGGAAAGGGGGGACATGATAGAAACTTTCAAATATACTGTATCAAGGGTTTTAACAAAGTCCAGGAGGTAAAACATTCTCCAAATGAAGAGAAGCAATAGGACACGAGGACATGCACTGAGAATGGAGGCAGCGGCGGATTTCCCACTAGGCACATGAGGCACGTGCCTAGGGGCGGCACTTGCTGGGGGCGGCACCCCAGGCTTATTAGGGTCAGGTGATTCTTTTTTCGTCTTTACGACAGTGGCGTATCTATAATGGGTTCGGTGTGTGCGGTGCACACGGGCCCTTGGGTCCAGAGGGGGCCCACACCGCACACACTGCACCCATTTCTTCTATATACTTATATTTCTGGTGTCCGGGTTTGGGTCCCCTCCTCTCCCGAGTTTTGTAGCCGGCAGCCGCGGCAGCGCTATTAGCTCTCTGTGTGAGCACTAGAGACTCTGGCACAGTGCCAGAGTCTACAGCGCATGCGCAGGTCTTTGAAAAAATGTCCGCTGTGCCATTTTTTCGTAGACTTGCGCATGCGCTGTAGACTCTGGCACTGGAGGGACAGAATGCTCTGCTCCAGCACTTCCTTTTAATGTGTTATTGCCCTCACCTGTGGGGAGACACCTTTCTTATCCATTAACCTGTTCAACACAGGTGCCGGCAATCATAAATTGAGAGGGAAGACCAGGAGCAGAGCATTCTGTCCCTCCTGGAGAGGGTCATGTTGGGAGGTATGCAGACATATTGCTACTCACATGCACAGTGGGCACGTTTATGCATTTTACTGTTCAGTCTTTGTCAAGGTGCTCAAGAAAGACTGAGCATTGTAATGCGCCGGTGGTGTAGTCCGGTATGCTTTGGAGTACCTGGTATATAAGACTACATTCCATCTTCTAAGTACAGACCTCTGCCTGGAACTTTCTATTATAATAACAATTTTGATGCGCTGATTACATCTTTTACATCTTCTTTTCTAGAAGATACCTACTGAGAGAGGATTTATATTTCTACCACGTCTATATTTATCTTTTGGAGGAGCTTCTCACTACACCCCATTACCATAAGTAGTCTTGTTCACGAGGTTTATTACTGTATGAATATGTTGTTGAAAGGCTGTCTATGAGAGTTTATGTGGTGTGGGTATAACTTAAGGTCAGGGGTCTTAGCACTGGTCAAATTTTTCTACAAATGGTGTGAGCACAGGAAATAACCAAATGAAGAAATCAAAGACCTCCAGCAATAGTGCAAAATTAGGAATCTGATACATGGGCTGATAAACATTGTCTGAAATAATTAGTATTCTGCTTTGTTTGAGTAGAGTGTGGGAGGGGATGGTTAGGGTTAGGCTGTGGGAGGGGTAGGCTAGGGTTTAGGGGTAAAATACTTACCCGGATGCCGTCTACATTCTCAGCGGCAGGATTCCGACTGTCAGGATTTCATTCCCAACCCCTAACTTGGAGAGGTATCATTATATGTGCTGCATAACATTTCTCCAAAACAATGAGCACATTTTCACATGTTGCGGAGTGCATGAATTTCAAGTTCATTGAAACACTTTGAAAATAATACATTTGGTTTGGCTGTGAATGAAATTGTTTAGGTGTGTACCTAGACATAGGGCTAGATGTGTCATCGCTTGGAAGGTGATAAAATGGAGAGAGAAAACGTACCATCAAATCAGCCTCCTAACTGCCATGTTAAAGGCGGTGGGCGGGATGTACTAAGCCTTCATAAGTGATAATTTCACGGTGATAAAGTACCAGCCAATCAGCTTCTAACTGCCATGTTACAGGCTGTGTTTGAAAAATTACAGTTAGGAGCTGACTGGCTGGTACTTTATCACCATGAAATTATCACTTTTCAAGGCTTAGTAGTACATCCCGTCCTGTATTTGAAAAATGACAGTTAGGATGTGATTGGCTAGTACTTTTTCTCTCTCCATTTTATCACTTTCCAAGCGATGACGCATCTAGCCCTAGTCCCAAGTCAGATGTGACAGGTCCCTCTCTGGTATTTCTGCTTTCACATGGATTTACATAGAAACCTAGAATTTGATGACAGGTAGGAGCCACTTGGCCCATCTAGTCTGCCCTTTACATCTGACTGACATACTGATATCTGACTGACATACTTACTGTATCTGACTGACATACTGATATCTGACTGACATACTTACTGTATCTGACTGACATACTGATAGCTGACTGACATACTTACTGTATCTGACTGACATACTGATATGTGACTGACATACTTACTGTATCTGACTGACATACTGATATGTGACTGACATACTTACTGTATCTGACTGACATACTGATATCTGACTGACATACTGAAGGGGGGTACTAATGGGAGAGATGTGTGCTGAGCGATCTTAACACAGACCGCTCAGCACACATCTCTCCCCCCACTCAGCACAGCACGATGTGCTGAGTGGGGGGGGCGCTCATTTCACAGAGCGGTGAAGTGAGCGACCCGCTAGATTGAGCCTGCATGCAGGCTCAATCTACCACCGGCGATAGCGATGCGCGCTTTCGCTGGGGGGCATACACATGGCAGATCCGTGCTTAAAATCTAAGCAATCTGACTAGATTTTAAATATGGATCTCTCCGTGTGTACCCCCCTTTACTGTATCTGACTGACATACTGATATGTGACTGACATACTTACTGTTTCTGACTGACACAGAGGCAGAACTCTGGGAGGCAAAGGAGTCATCTGCCGCCGGGCTCCTGTTCTGAAGGGGGGCTCTTCTCCCCCCATTCTGTGACACCATTGAAGTAAGTTAATTGATGGCTGCCGCTATCTTTTCACTATATAAAGTTACTTCTCTGACAATTACACATAACTTCATATAGTTACAATTCTCATGCTTCCTGTACTGGAGCAAATAGCTCCATCAGTAAAATTTCTGCTGTCAGTGGGTTCTAATCCTGGGTATGACTGCTAAGAAATGTGTGATTTAAAATAAAAGACAATGAAATGTATATATACAGTAAATAAAAAAAATTCAGAACACACACACACACACGCACGCACGCACGCACGCACGCACGCACGCACGCACACATACATATATGCACACATACATACATATATTTATCTAAATATAAGGGGGGGTGGGGGGCAACTGGTATGAACTTGCCTCCGGACAACTGTGACGAACTTATGCCACTGGACTGACATATTGATATCTGACTGACATTCTTATTGTATCTGACTGAAATACTTAAACTACAACTTTTTACAGGCCGCAAAGGGTTTTCTCAGTAAAGCTGGAGATTGAGGGCTCCAGAAAAATGGCAACACGCTGGGAGTCATTCAGGTGCAGTCTGATTTGCTATCACTGCTATTTCCTTGGAAGCAGCAGTGTAGCGCTGAATGTAAATGCAGCAGGAGGTGTCTATTACATGCAGACACCTCATGCTGCAGTAGTGATCCAAGCTGTGTCCTAGAACACAACAACGAATCAAAGCACCCACAATCGACGGAGATCCCTGGCCTCTTCCCACCCTCTAAACGCCGGCGACAATCCTCCGTTTTTCCTAATGGAACCCGTCGCCGCCCTCTCCCTGCCCCCAAAACGTCTTCAAACTATCAATCAATGACAGTCTGATGCCGGCCTGCATCCTATGCTACAGGACCCATTCGTGTATGTGCAGAACGGGTCCTGCACATGTGCAAAGGAGCACAAAACGGTACTTTGCAACGATGGGGGCAGGTGCCACCGCACCTGAATGACCCCCGCTGAGCGCTACAACAAAGTGCCTGGGAGGATGGTGAGGTGGTAAGTTTTGGGCCAGTATTGACCAGCATATCATAATGATCTTCCAGCCAGGTACTGCACGGTTTTTTGAGTTACTGCCAGTTTACTTTGTACTCAGTATTTTATTATTTAGAGAAGGGTTTTTTGAACTGACAATACATTATATACTGTGCTTGGTTATTTCTTCTACTGTGTCATTAAAAAAAGAAAAAGAAAAAAAGAAAGGTTTTCTAAGAAAGCTGGCTTACAGTAACTTTTATAAACTCTGCATCTGGAACTTCTGAGGTTCCGCTGGCATAATGATTTATGCAGCTGTCACAATTCTTCAGGTCGTCAATGTTTTGTTCCTTGGATTATTCAAATTTACACATATAAAAATTGTGCAGAATAATAGCATGCATTTTGTTTTAGCTTCTGGTATATCATAAAATAATTAAATCTTAGGTCTATCCAGAGAGCTTCCCACTGTGCTACAGGCAGATGTGATTATTCCTTGTCATCTGTCTGCAGCATTCTTTATGAAGAATTACATTGGGTTAAGCATTAGGATTAGTCACAATTATATAAAAATGTGAAATAAAGATGTGTTCTATAGAGGGTGGATGCCACCAGGGGCACTGAGAGGGGGGTGGGGTGGGTACAGATTACCAGCCTCCATGTCTGTCTGGGGGCTCAGGTCAGGTGGGAAGGTGCACCATGCCAAGTGGTGTGTGGCCACAACCCCACTGTAGCACCGGTAGTCATGGGCGTATCTATAATGGGCGCTGGATGTGTGGTGCACACAGGTCCGGGGTCCAGAGAGGCCCACACTGCACACTCTGCCCCCGTTCAAAATACTTACCTCTCCTCCGGCAGTGCAGATATCACTGGGAACATAGCGCAAGTGCCATGTTTCTGGAGATCTGCGATGCAGATATCACTAGAAGTAGAAACATGGCGTCTTCAACTAAAGGTGTGGTTAAATGGCCAATGGGTGAAGCTCTTAGAGAACCTTTATTATGTACTGGGCATGTGGCAATATGGCAATAAATGCATATACCAGAAATGTGCGCTGGACCATTATTGCTGGTTTTGGTTCTAATTCGTCTGAGGTAGGGAGGCCAATCCCGGGACTAGGGATTGAAAAGTGGTCAATCCCAGAAAATACTCACACTCCTCAGGTCCGGATGATGGCAGTGCTGTCAGCGGGTCTGTGCGGCAGGCGGCTGTGCTGTCGGCGGGTCCGGGCAGTAGACGGCGGGTCTGGCAGTCGGTGAGTATGGGTGCGGGCATTCCATGCCGGCGGCGTGGCTTGTGCTGTGCTGCACAGCATGACCTCTAACACCATGTCAAGCTGCGCAGTGCATACAGCCTCACAGCCAGGGGTAGGGGGAGCCGGGCAGCGTCTAAGCCATATGCTGAACTGGCTCAAACGCTGCCCGTCATTAAAAAATGCATTGGCCTGAATACCGGGATTGGAAGCTCCAATTCCGGAATTCAATCCCGGCCAATTTTAGGCCAAAATCCTGGGTTTCCACCAATTCCGATCCCGGGATTGGCCACCATAGTCTGAGGGTTTTGGTTTTGGCACAACTGCCTCACTGGTTTTGGTTTTGTTTCTGGATTAACTTACTTTTTTAAATTGATAAAAACAGTTAAAATCATGTTATTTTTGCAATCCAAACTGAACCGGGTATTGGTTCGGTTCGGATCCACAAAATTCGGGTGGGTTCAGATTTCTGGAGAACCAAACCACACATCTCTAGCAAATACACCATTATTTTATTTTAAAACAAGAAAAACATTTTTTACAAATTTGTTTTCAGGTTAACGGACCAGTAAAATTAATTTTATTTTTTTTGCAATGGAAATTATATTAGTCATGTGTTTAATAAGGTAAAACAAATTACTATAACCATATCATTATTGTAATTACTCTGAGTCCTCTTTTTTCTTGAGCTTATCAGTTATTTATATAGCGCACACATATTCCGCAGTGCTTTACAGAGAATAATTGGCCATTCACATCAGTCCCTGACCCAGTAGAGCTTACAATTTATATTCCCAATCACATGTACACTAGAGATGAGCGCCTGAAATTTTTCGGGTTTTGTGTTTTGGTTTTGGGTTCGGTTCCGCGGCCGTGTTTTGGGTTCGAACGCGTTTTGGCAAAACCTCACCGAATTATTTTTGTCGGATTCGGGTGTGTTTTGGATTCGGGTGTTTTTTTCCAAAAACACTAAAAAACAGCTTAAATCATAGAATTTGGGGGTCATTTTGATCCCAAAGTATTATTAACCTCAAAAACCATAATTTACACTCATTTTCAGTCTATTCTGAATACCTCACACCTCACAATATTATTTTTAGTCCTAAAATTTGCACCGAGGTCGCTGTGTGAGTAAGATAAGCGACCCTAGTGGCCGACACAAACACCGGGCCCATCTAGGAGTGGCACTGCAGTGTCACGCAGGATGTCCCTTCCAAAAAACCCTCCCCAAACAGCACATGACGCAAAGAAAAAAAGAGGCGCAATGAGGTAGCTGTGTGAGTAAGATTAGCGACCCTAGTGGCCGACACAAACACCGGGCCCATCTAGGAGTGGCACTGCAGTGTCACGCAGGATGGCCCTTCCAAAAAACCCTCCCCAAACAGCACATGACGCAAAGAAAAAAAGAGGCGCAATGAGGTAGCTGTGTGAGTAAGATTAGCGACCCTAGTGGCCGACACAAACACCGGGCCCATCTAGGAGTGGCACTGCAGTGTCACGCAGGATGGCCCTTCCAAAAAACCCTCCCCAAACAGCACATGACGCAAAGAAAAAAAGAGGCGCAATGAGGTAGCTGACTGTGTGAGTAAGATTAGCGACCCTAGTGGCCGACACAAACACCGGGCCCATCTAGGAGTGGCACTGCAGTGTCACGCAGGATGTCCCTTCCAAAAAACCCTCCCCAAACAGCACATGACGCAAAGAAAAAAAGAGGCGCAATGAGGTAGCTGTGTGAGTAAGATTAGCGACCCTAGTGGCCGACACAAACACCGGGCCCATCTAGGAGTGGCACTGCAGTGTCACGCAGGATGTCCCTTCCAAAAAACCCTCCCCAATCAGCACATGATGCAAAGAAAAAGAAAAGAAAAAAGAGGTGCAAGATGGAATTATCCTTGGGCCCTCCCACCCACCCTTATGTTGTATAAACAAAGCAGGACATGCACACTTTAACCAACCCATCATTTCAGTGACAGGGTCTGCCACACGACTGTGACTGATATGACGGGTTGGTTTGGACCCCCCCCAAAAAAGAAGCAATTAATCTCTCCTTGCACAAACTGGCTCTACAGAGGCAAGATGTCCACCTCATCTTCACCCTCCGATATATCACCGTGTACATCCCCCTCCTCACAGATTATCAATTCGTCCCCACTGGAATCCACCATCTCAGCTCCCTGTGTACTTTGTGGAGGCAATTGCTGCTGGTCAATGTCTCCGCGGAGGAATTGATTATAATTCATTTTAATGAACATCATCTTCTCCACATTTTCTGGATGTAACCTCGTACGCCGATTGCTGACAAGGTGAGCGGCGGCACTAAACACTCTTTCGGAGTACACACTTGTGGGAGGGCAACTTAGGTAGAATAAAGCCAGTTTGTGCAAGGGCCTCCAAATTGCCTCTTTTTCCTGCCAGTATAAGTACGGACTGTGTGACGTGCCTACTTGGATGCGGTCACTCATATAATCCTCCACCATTCTATCAATGTTGAGAGAATCATATGCAGTGACAGTAGACGACATGTCCGTAATCGTTGGCAGGTCCTTCAGTCCGGACCAGATGTCAGCATCAGCAGTCGCTCCAGACTGCCCTGCATCACCGCCAGCGGGTGGGCTCGGAATTCTGAGCCTTTTCCTCGCACCCCCAGTTGCGGGAGAATGTGAAGGAGGAGATGTTGACAGGTCGCGTTCCGCTTGACTTGACAATTTTGTCACCAGCAGGTCTTTCAACCCCAGCAGACCTGTGTCTGCCGGAAAGAGAGATCCAAGGTAGGCTTTAAATCTAGGATCGAGCACGGTGGCCAAAATGTAGTGCTCTGATTTCAACAGATTGACCACCCGTGAATCCTTGTTAAGCGAATTAAGGGCTGCATCCACAAGTCCCACATGCCTAGCGGAATCGCTCCGTGTTAGCTCCTTCTTCAATGCCTCCAGCTTCTTCTGCAAAAGCCTGATGAGGGGAATGACCTGACTCAGGCTGGCAGTGTCTGAACTGACTTCACGTGTGGCAAGTTCAAAGGGCATCAGAACCTTGCACAACGTTGAAATCATTCTCCACTGCACTTGAGACAGGTGCATTCCATCTCCTATATCGTGCTCAATTGTATAGGCTTGAATGGCCTTTTGCTGCTCCTCCAACCTCTGAAGCATATAGAGGGTTGAATTCCACCTCGTTACCACTTCTTGCTTCAGATGATGGCAGGGCAGGTTCAGTAGTTTTTGGTGGTGCTCCAGTCTTCTGTACGTGGTGCCTGTACGCCGAAAGTGTCCCGCAATTTTTCTGGCCACCGACAGCATCTCTTGCACGCCCCTGTCGTTTTTTAAAAAATTCTGCACCACCAAATTCAAGGTATGTGCAAAACATGGGACGTGCTGGAATTTGCCCATATTTAATGCACACACAATATTGCTGGCGTTGTCCGATGCCACAAATCCACAGGAGAGTCCAATTGGGGTAAGCCATTCCGCGATGATCTTCCTCAGTTGCCGTAAGAGGTTTTCAGCTGTGTGCGTATTCTGGAAAGCGGTGATACAAAGCGTAGCCTGCCTAGGAAAGAGTTGGCGTTTGCGAGATGCTGCTACTGGTGCCGCCGCTGCTGTTCTTGCGGCGGGAGTCCATACATCTACCCAGTGGGCTGTCACAGTCATATAGTCCTGACCCTGCCCTGCTCCACTTGTCCACATGTCCGTGGTTAAGTGGACATTGGGTACAACTGCATTTTTTAGGAGACTGGTGAGTCTTTTTCTGACGTCCGTGTACATTCTCGGTATCGCCTGCCTAGAGAAGTGGAACCTAGATGGTATTTGGTAACGGGGGCACACTGCCTCAATAAATTGTCTAGTTCCCTGTGAACTAACGGCGGATACCGGACGCACGTCTAACACCAACATAGTTGTCAAGGACTCAGTTATCCGCTTTGCAGTAGGATGACTGCTGTGATATTTCATCTTCCTCGCAAAGGACTGTTGAACAGTCAATTGCTTACTGGAAGTAGTACAAGTGGGCTTACGACTTCCCCTCTGGGATGACCATCGACTCCCAGCGGCAACAACAGCAGCGCCAGCAGCAGTAGGCGTTACACGCAAGGATGCATCGGAGGAATCCCAGGCAGGAGAGGACTCGTCAGACTTGCCAGTGACATGGCCTGCAGGACTATTGGCATTCCTGGGGAAGGAGGAAATTGACACTGAGGGAGTTGGTGGGGTGGTTTGCGTGAGCTTGGTTACAAGAGGAAGGGATTTACTGGTCAGTGGACTGCTTCCGCTGTCACCCAAAGTTTTTGAACTTGTCACTGACTTATTATGAATGCGCTGCAGGTGACGTATAAGGGAGGATGTTCCGAGGTGGTTAACGTCCTTACCCCTACTTATTACAGCTTGACAAAGGGAACACACGGCTTGACACCTGTTGTCCGCATTTCTGGTGAAATACCTCCACACCGAAGAGCTGATTTTTTTGGTATTTTCACCTGGCATGTCAACGGCCATATTCCTCCCACGGACAACAGGTGTCTCCCCGGGTGCCTGACTTAAACAAACCACCTCACCATCAGAATCCTCCTGGTCAATTTCCTCCCCAGCGCCAGCAACACCCATATCCTCCTCATCCTGGTGTACTTCAACACTGACATCTTCAATCTGACTATCAGGAACTGGACTGCGGGTGCTCCTTCCAGCACTTGCAGGGGGCATGCAAATAGTGGAAGGCGCATGCTCTTCACGTCCAGTGTTGGGAAGGTCAGGCATCGCAAACGACACAATTGGACTCTCCTTGTGGATTTGGGATTTCAAAGAACGCACAGTTCTTTGCGGTGCTTTTGCCAGCTTGAGTCTTTTCAGTTTTCTAGCGAGAGGCTGAGTGCTTCCATCCTCATGTGAAGCTGAACCACTAGCCATGAACATAGGCCAGGGCCTCAGCCGTTCCTTGCCACTCCGTGTGGTAAATGGCATATTGGCAAGTTTACGCTTCTCCTCCGACAATTTTATTTTAGGTTTTGGAGTCCTTTTTTTTCTGATATTTGGTGTTTTGGATTTGACATGCTCTGTACTATGACATTGGGCATCGGCCTTGGCAGACGACGTTGCTGGCATTTCATCGTCTCGGCCATGACTAGTGGCAGCAGCTTCAGCACGAGGTGGAAGTGGATCTTGATCTTTCCCTAATTTTGGAACCTCAACTTTTTTGTTCTCCATATTTTATAGGCAGAACTAAAAGGCACCTCAGGTAAACAATGGAGATGGATGGATTGGATACTAGTATACAATTATGGACGGACTGCCACGGTTAGGTGGTATAAAAAAACCACGGTTAGGTGGTATATATTATAATAATAATACAATTATGGATGGACGGACTGCCTGCCGACTGCCGACACAGAGGTAGCCACAGCCGTGAACTACCGCACTGTACACTGGTTGATAAAGAGATAGTAGTATACTCGTAACAACTAGTATGACACTATGACGACGGTATAAAGAATGAAAAAAAAACCACGGTTAGGTGGTATATATTATAATAATAATACAATTATGGATGGACGGACTGCCTGCCGACTGCCGACACAGAGGTAGCCACAGCCGTGAACTACCGCACTGTACACTGGTTGATAAAGAGATAGTAGTATACTCGTAACAACTAGTATGACACTATGACGACGGTATAAAGAATGAAAAAAAAACCACGGTTAGGTGGTATATATTATAATAATAATACAATTATGGATGGACGGACTGCCTGCCGACTGCCGACACAGAGGTAGCCACAGCCGTGAACTACCGCACTGTACACTGGTTGATAAAGAGATAGTAGTATACTCGTAACAACTAGTATGACACTATGACGACGGTATAAAGAATGAAAAAAAAACCACGGTTAGGTGGTATATATTATAATAATAATACAATTATGGATGGACGGACTGCCTGCCGACTGCCGACACAGAGGTAGCCACAGCCGTGAACTACCGCACTGTACACTGGTTGATAAAGAGATAGTAGTATACTCGTAACAATTAGGATGACACTATGACGGTATAAAGAATGAAAAAAAAACCACGGTTAGGTGGTAGGTATATAATAATAAATAATACAATTCTGGTCGGACGGACTGCCTGCCGTGTGCCGACACAGAGGTAGCCACAGCCGTGAACTACCGCACTGTACACTGGTTGATAAAGAGATAGTAGTATACTCGTAACAATTAGGATGACACTATGACGGTATAAAGAATGAAAAAAAAACCACGGTTAGGTGGTAGGTATATAATAATAAATAATACAATTCTGGTCGGACGGACTGCCTGCCGTGTGCCGACACAGAGGTAGCCACAGCCGTGAACTACCGCACTGTACACTGGTTGATAAAGAGATAGTAGTATACTCGTAACAATTAGGATGACACTATGACGGTATAAAGAATGAAAAAAAAACCACGGTTAGGTGGTAGGTATATAATAATAAATAATACAATTCTGGTCGGACGGACTGCCTGCCGTGTGCCGACACAGAGGTAGCCACAGCCGTGAACTACCGCACTGTACACTGGTTGATAAAGAGATAGTAGTATACTCGTAACAATTAGGATGACACTATGACGGTATAAAGAATGAAAAAAAAACCACGGTTAGGTGGTAGGTATATAATAATAAATAATACAATTCTGGTCGGACGGACTGCCTGCCGTGTGCCGACACAGAGGTAGCCACAGCCGTGAACTACCGCACTGTACACTGGTTGATAAAGAGATAGTAGTATACTCGTAACAATTAGGATGACACTATGACGGTATAAAGAATGAAAAAAAAACCACGGTTAGGTGGTAGGTATATAATAATAAATAATACAATTCTGGTCGGACGGACTGCCTGCCGTGTGCCGACACAGAGGTAGCCACAGCCGTGAACTACCGCACTGTACTGTGTCTGCTGCTAATATAGACTGGTTGATATTTAAAGAGATATTAGTAGTATACAACAATACTATACTGGTGGTCAGGCACTGGTCACCACTCCTGCAGCAAAAGTGTGCACTGTTAATTAATATAATTGTACTCCTGGCTCCTGCTAACAACCTGCAGTGCTCCCCAGTCTCCCCCACAATTAATTATAAGCTTTTAATTTATACATTGATGACTGTGCAGCACACTGGGCTGAGCTGAGTGCACACAGACTGAGTCACACTGTGTGACTGACTGTGCTGTGTATCGTTTTTTTTTTCAGGCAGAGAACGGATATAGCAGAGAGAAGTGAACGGATATATTATATTAAATAAAAGTTAACTAGCAACTGCACTGGTCACTGACTGTGGTAAACTAACTCTGTCTGCGACTCTGCACAATCTCTCTCTATCTAATCTATCTATCTCTATTCTAATGGAGAGGACGCCAGACACGTCCTCTCCCTATCAATCTCAATGCACGAGTGAAAATGGCGGCGACGCGCGGCTCCTTATATAGAATCCGAGTCTCGCGATAGAATCCGAGCCTCGCGAGAATCCGACAGCGTCATGATGACGTTCGGGCGCGCTCGGGTTAACCGAGCAAGGCGGGAAGATCCGAGTCGCTCGGACCCGTGGAAAAAAAAGTGAAGTTCGTGCGGGTTCGGATTCAAAGAAACCGAACCCGCTCATCTCTAATGTACACACACACACATACATTCATGCTAGGGTTAATTTTGTTGGGAGCCAATTAACCTACCAGCATATTTTTGGATTGTGGAAGGAAACCCACGCAAGTACGGGGAGAATATACAAACTCCACACAGTGTGGGCCACTGTGGGAATCGAACCCATGACCTCAGTGCTGTGAGGCAGTAATGCTAACCATTACACCATCCATACTGCCCAAGATGATAATATTCTGATAAAATGTTAATGGGAAACATCTGGGTTCCCGTTCTGGGAAAATTAGCAAGAAAGTTGAACGGTAGTGCAACATGTGAAGTCGGATGACACCATGTAAACTGACGAGGACATGGTGCAAAGCACCATAACTAGAAAGGAATCCAATTTATTCCAAATAAAAGTTTTCTTTTCCTGGCTGACAGTTTCCAGAGAGAGCATAGAGGATCTGACAGCAGATGCTTTGGAGCTAAGACACATATAGGCTGAGTAATAGTATGGAAAGAGAAATTGCTTTGAACTTCACCCGTGCTTTAAACACTTGAAATCAATGGGGGTCACCAAGCTCTTTAATAGAGTGATGAGGTCCTGCCCTATCAGATCTTCACAGTGACATGTTGATATGTTTCCTTGGAGTGGGGTCATAAATAGGCTGGGAGCTTATTGAAAACAAGTATTGTGCCAGTGTGGTGCATTTGAAGAAAGCCCCCTTAGATGTTTAAGGCATACTCAATAAGATCTGTCTTTACAGTGGATGTTAAATGGGACTGACCTCATGAATTACTTCAGGAAACTTAATCTACAAACTGGTCCTTTCTTATGCAGACTGGTGATTTTTGTTTTGTTTATCTAAATGGCTGTCACTAGACCTATTCATCAAAGTTTAAGTGGGAAAAGACTTCTATAATCCGGTTTCAAATAAATAATTATTAAACTTGTCATCAAACACTATACATTGTTCAAAGGAAGCTTTTTTTTATATACCATTCATCACAAGTCTATTTTGATGGGATTTTGACCTGGAAAAAAAAAAATGTTTTGTGCCACTATCAGTTTCCATGGGAGATTTTCCATCTCTTTCAATAGTTTTTTTTTTTTACAAAAGTAAAAAGAAAATAAACGCAGATGGCCGACTCCTTTTTAATAGCCATTTGCTTTATTTCAGCAGTTTAATGTTCTGAAACAGAGTTAAATGTTGCTATTTCCTAGATGCTAAACAGCAACATTACCCAGAATCCATCAGCAGAATTTTACAGAACTGATTCCTAGTGATTAATTAAACTGTTTTTGTAATTGTAATGCAAAATACATAATGGGTAGGGTGACTTAGATTGCAAACACGGCAAATGAGCAAATAATAACTTTCTAAGATGAAGTGGCTTTAATTCTTCTTCGTATGGCTGTATACCATCAAAAGAACAATTTATAATAAATCGTCCAAAAAAAAAAAAAGTTTTAAAAAATAAGCATTCTTTAGAAAAACATACATTTTCTATTACTATAGCAAGGTTGAGTTAGTCAAAAAATGAATATAGCAAAGCAGTACTGCATTTGCATACTTCAAATACAATATAGATATGTACGATTAGGTTTATTTTTTTATAGCAAATGTGAAATCATTGATACATTAATAAAAGACTGTCCTTGAATGTACTTGATGATTGTGTACTTTATTTGCGATAGTTATTGATGCTGTTATTGTATGAATCTCAAACTAGCATAGTCTGTGGATGTGTAAAAGCTGTTTCAGTACTAGAGGCAGAACTCTGGGAGGCAACGGAGTCAGCTGCCGCCGGGCTCCTGCTTTGAAGGGGGGCACCTCTCCTCCTGTTCTGTGTGTTCAGCAACATTAATCAATTAAGTTAATTGACAGCAGCCGGTATCTCTTCTGTAGCCAACTTCCCCACTAGCCACTACACCTTACAAATCACACCTTCTTTATTATAGATATACTGGAACCAGACACCTTACTGATGAAGCTATTTGCCTATAAAGGAAACATGAGAATTCTAACTATATGAAGTTATTTCTCTGACAATTACAAGTAACTTCATATAGTTAGAATTCTCATACTTCCTATGCAACAGCAGCTATCTCCATCAGTAAGGTGCATGCTTCCAGTGTAATAGGTTGTGGGGTTCTAAGCCTGGATATGACACTTGCAAATTAATTGTCAGAGAAATAATCAGCATTGGGAGGGACTGAATAGATCTACGTAGTGTGTGTAGTTGCAATGGTTTTGTAGTAGCTTCATATAGTTATAATCTGCAGGCTTACTATACAGGAGCAAATTATATACATGGGGGGGCACCAATATTTTTCTTGCCTCCGGGCAACTGAGACAAACTTACGCCACTGTTCAGTACAACATGAGTTAGGAGTTATATTTAATGCCAATGATCCCATTCAATTCCAGTGGTGAGCATTGAATAGCTTTTTAAATCTAAAGCTTCAATTCAATTGTCAATTGCCTTTGAAACCTTTTTCTGAAGCAGCTGATTACATGAGGCATAAATTCTGTATACCAAGGCTATTTAACTGGTGACCACTGCAAACCGTCCCTCGACCTCATACATGGTAGTACAGTGATATCCACAAGGTCAATAACGATCTACCGCTTAACAGGTAGATTGCAGTATACACAAGTATCCCTTGTGGTGCAGTATACCATGTGGTTGCAAGGTCAACACCAGACTCTCAACCGGTAGATTGCCGTGATACAAGGTCAATCACGATCTACTGCTCATCCTGTAGATCACGTTATCCACAAGGGTTAACCTTGTGGACACCGCAATCTACAGGTTGAGCAGTAGATTGTCCCCGGATCCATATATTGCGGTGGCGTGCAGCAACCAGTGACATGCAGCAGCCAGTAAGAACCAGGCTGATTTATATTGGTTGTCATGTGTGACAGCAATAGCCAATAAGAATCAGACATTATTGTGTGGCATAACATTAATAAGGGGGCACTACTGTGGCATAATGTGAATTGGCAATAGTGGCCCTCATTCCGAGTTGTTCGCTCGCTAGCTGCTTTTAGCAGCATTACACACGCTAGGCTGCCGCCCCCTGGGAGTGTATCTTAGCTTAGCAGAATAGCGAACGAAAGATAAGCAGAACTGCTGCTAAATAATTCTTTGCAGTTTCTGAGTAGCTCCAGACCTACTCACAGATTGCGATCAGCTCAGTCCGTTTAGTTCCTGGTTTGATGTCACAAACACTCCCTGCGTTCGGCCAGCCACTCCCTCATTTCTCCAGACACTCCCGCGTTTTTCCCTGACATGCCTGCGTTTTTTAGCACACTCCTGGAAAATGCTCAGTTACCACCCAGAAATGCCCCTTTCCTGTCAATCATTCACCGATCAGCAGAGCGACTGAAAAGCGCCGCAGGATCCACAGCAAAACTGCTAAGTTTTTAGTTAGATAACTAAGCGCATGCACCCTGCGTGCCTTGCACATGCGCATTTAGCAACAAATCGCAGCATAGCGAAAATCGGCAACGAGCGAACAACTCGGAATGACCACCATTGTGTGGTATAAATAGATTAAATGGCTCTATTGTGTGGCATAATATGAATGAAGGCGGTACTGTGTGGCATACTGTGAAGAAGCAGCACTACTCTGTAACATACTGTAGATAAGGGGTACTATTGTGTGTCATAATGTGAATGAGGGCAGTACTGTGTGGCATACTGTGAAGTAGTGGCACTACTGTGGGCATACTTTCAATAATGGCCAAAACTGTGTGTCATAATAAGACTACGGGTTACTATTGTGTGGCATAATGTGAATAATGGCTCTGTTGTGTGGCGTAATGTGAATGAGGGATAATATTATGTGGCATACTGTGAATAAGGGGCACACTGTGTGACATTTTGTGTGTAAGGTGCAATACTGTGTGGTACAATGTGAACAAAGGACACTACTGTTTGGTATACTGTGAATAAGGAGCAATACTGTATGGCATAATGTGAATTGTGGGCAATATTCTGTGAATATGTGAATAAGGGGCTCTACTATGGCATAATGTGAATAAAGGGCACTACTGCCTGTAGGTGCAGTGCATTGGGACATGTGTGAAAAATGCTGGTGTCTCGTGGAGGAGTTTGATGGCATTTAAAGAGGCTTGTGTGGCTTTGATAGCATATATTTCAAACTTTACAACTTTTGTTTGTAGTAAAATGTTTGGCCCACCAAATCTTCCTAACTTTTCAGAAAAGCCCACTGAAGATAATTAATACCCCTGCCCTATATGTTTCTTGTACTCTCAGTATTTTTTTTTATATTGTGAAACAAATGCAATTTGGTTTCTCAGGGGGGGAAGCAGTTAAAATACAGTCAGGGTCCCTGCGGTCACAATACTGACACCCGTATCCCGACAGGTTGTGAAATGCCACCGATGGAATACCGGCGACACCCATAGAGGGAGAATATAACCTGTGGTGAGTGCAGCGAACCCCCATGCCCGCAGCGTGGCGAGTGCAGCAAGCACGCAAGGGGCTTTCATGCTCTCGCCCCGCTGCAGGCATTCTGGCAAATGGGATCTTAGAGTATATAGGGTGATGATTAACTATTAAATAACTATGAAAAGTAGTAAATATGATTCAACTATTTTCTTTATTCCTCGTCATTTCAATGAGAACATTTCATTTAAATCTTTACAACAAATACATGTTCCAGGATCATAGATAGTTTAAATATACAGTATATATTCTCCTAACTCCCAACTTTAGATCCGGCCAGGGAGGAACAAATGCGCATGTGTAGAAACATAGAAACATAGGCCCTCATTCCGAGTTGTTCGCTCGTTCTTTTTCATCGCATCGCAGTGAAAATCCGCTTAGTACGCATGCGCAAAGTTCGCACTGCGACTGCGCCAAGTAACTTTACTATGAAGAAAGTATTTTTACTCACGGCTTTTTCTTCGCTCCGGCGATCGTAATGTGATTGACAGGAAATGGGTGTTACTGGGCGGAAACACGGCGTTTCAGGGGCGTGTGGCTGAAAACGCTACCGTTTCCGGAAAAAACGCAGGAGTGGCCGGAGAAACGGTGGGAGTGCCTGGGCGAACGCTGGGTGTGTTTGTGACGTCAACCAGGAACGACAAGCACTGAACTGATCGCACAGGCAGAGTAAGTCTGAAGCTACTCTGAAACTGCTAAGTAGTTAGTAATCGCAATATTGCGAATACATCGGTCGCAATTTTAAGAAGCTAAGATTCACTCCCAGTAGGCGGCGGCTTAGCGTGTGTAACTCTGCTAAATTCGCCTTGCGACCGATCAACTCGGAATGAGGGCCATAGAATTTGACGGCAGATAAGAACCACTTGGCCCATCTAGTCTGCCCATTTTTTTTATCCTTTAGGTAATCGCAACCCTCTTTGAACCTTAATTCCTTGTAAGGATATTCACATGCCTATCCCAAGCATGTTTAAACTGCTCCACAGTCTTAGCCTCTACCACCTCTGATGGGAGGCTATTCCACTTATCCACTACCCTTTCTGTGAAATAATTTTTCCTTAAATTTCCCCTGTACCTGCCTCCCTCCAGTTTCAGTGCATGTCCTCGAGTTCTAATACTTCTCTTCCTTTGAAAAATGTTTCCCTCCTGAACTTTGTTAAAACCTTTGGTATATTTGAAAGTTTCTATCATGTCTCCCCTTTCCCTTCTCTCCTCCATACTATACATGTTAAGATCTTTTAGCCTTTCCGGGTAAGTTTTGTGATGTAGGCCATGCACCATTTTAGTTGCCCTTCTTTGTACACTCTCTAATGTATTTATATCCTTCTGGAGATATGGTCTCCAGAACTGGACACAGTATTCCAGATGAGGCCGCACCAATGACCTATACAGTGGCATTATTACTTCTCTTTTCCTGCTACTGATTCCTCTCCCTATGCAACCAAGCATCTGACTTGCCTTCCTCATTGCTTTGTTGCATTGCTTTCCTGCCTTTAAGTCACTTGAAATAGTGACTCCTAAATCCCTTTCCTCCTCAGTAGTTTCCATTATAGTACCCTTGATACTATATTTAGCCTTTGGGTTTTTGAGACCCAAGTGCATGATTTTGCATTTTTTAGCATTAAACTGTAGTTGCCATGTTCTTGACCATTTTTCAAGCCTAGCTAGGTCATCAATCATTTGTTTTACCCCTCCTGGTGTGTCTACCCTGTTGCATATCTTTGTATCATCTGCAAAAGGGCATACTTTCCCTTCAATACCATTTGCAATGTCACCAACAAAGATATTAAAGAGAACTGGTCCGAGTACAGATCCCTGGGGTACTCCACTGGTAACATTTCCCTCCATAGATTGCACTCCATTTACTACAACTGTCTGTTTTCTATCCTGCAACCAGGTTCTTATCCATTTTACTATTCTATAATCCACCCCCACACTTTCAAGTTTATTTAGCAGTCTGCGATGTGGGACAGTGTCAAATGCCTTGCTAAAGTCTAGATATGCTACATCTACAGCTCCCCCTTGATCTATTATTTTCATCACAGAGTCAAAAAAGTCAATAAGATTTGTTTGGCATGATCTCCCACCAGTAAATCCATGCTGTTTTGGATCCTGTAAGTTGTTTGATTTAAGATATTCCACAACTTTTTCTTTTAGTAGTTTTTCCATTACTTTCCCTACTACTGATGTAAGGCTTACTGGTCTGTAGTTACTTGCTTCTTCCTTGCTTCCACTTTTGTACAATGGAACTACATTTGCTCTTTTCCAGTCCTCTGGAATGGCACCTGTATTTAGTGACTGGTTAAATAATTCTGTTAATGGTGCCACCAGCACATCTTTTAGCTCTTTTAGTATCCTTGGGTGTATCCCATCTGGCCCCATTGATTTATCCACTTTTAGTTTTGAAAGTTCTGTTAGGACCTTCTCCTCTGTAAATGTACTTTCATCTACCTTATATTTATGAATGTCCTTGCAACATAACTGTGGCCCCTTCCCTTCTCCTTCTGTAGTAAATACTGAGCAAAAATAATTATTTAGGTGATCTGCTATTGCCTTGTCTCCCTCCACCAAATTCTCACTCTCTGTCTTAAGTCTTATTATTCCTCCATTTGATTTTCTCCTTTCATTTATATACTTAAAAAAAGTTTTGCCCCCTTTATCTACCGACTGGGCCATTGTCTCCTCAGCTTCTGCCTTTGCACGTCTGATCACTTTCTTAGCATCCTTCCGTCTGTCAAGATACACCTCTTTGTCATTATTATTTTGAGTCTGTTTGTATTTCCTAAAAGCCATCTTTTTTGCTTTCACACTAGTTGATACTTCTTTTGTGAACCACACTGGCTTCCTTTTCCTGGTGCTTTTCCTAACCCTTTTGATACAAAGGTCTGTTGCCCTTAGTGTTGCACTGTTCAGTTTTCCCCATCTCTCCTGCACTCCTTCCAAGTTCCTCTAGTCCGCCAATGAATCACTTAAACATCTCCCCATTTTTGCAAAGTCAGCATTTCTAAAATCCAACACCTTTGTTTTTGTGTGACAGGAGTTGGATCCTGTCTTTATACTAAACCATACTGCTTGATGATCACTGGATCCCAGGTGCTCACCCACATATATGTCTGATATATATGTCTGATATATGTGTAAGGCCGACCCCTGAAATTGGGGGCATGGCTTATCACCAAGTGGCGTGGTGACAGTTGGAATACTGCTCCTGAGAGAGCCACGCCCCTGATTTTCATCATGGTGGGAGCTTGCCAAGCACTCCATTAGCTGCTGGGCAGTGACCAGCCTCTCAAGCAGTCGACATACTGTAGCGTGTGTGAATGATGCGCCCATAATTAATTCTTCGCTGCTCTGTAACAATGTTAGAGTTTCCTCCCCAACCCTACCCCCCCCCCCCCTTCTCACCCACAGGAGGGACAGCTGGACACTTCTAAAAAAAAATGGACTGTCCTGCTGGAATCAGGACAGTTGGGAGGTATGTACTCTCATATAGGGGCATATTTTGAGAACTTGCCGTCACCCCCAAAAGTTATTTGTATTGAGGCATATTGCAGCAATAAGGATTCTGGTTTTAAGGGAGATTGTACCAATGGAATTTGCTAAGACATGACCAATAAGAGCCCATCCTGGCAATCTGTAAGAAGTAAAGTGATTTGTTCCCGGCAATCTGTAAGCAGTAAAGTGATTTGTTCAGACCAGGACAACTGCACATGCAGTGCTATCCAGCTGGTCATGTGCAAACACTTTACAAGCTGATCACTGTGTTTAAAACAAATAAAAAAACAAAACATATAGTACTCACCTACCCAGGGTCCGGTGATTGGTGCTCCGGTGTGGACTACCGGTCATCAGGGTTCCCTGCTGCTGCTGTGACCCCCGGTCCAGTAAAGTGTAAAGTGATGACAGGGGAAACACGCCACAGTTTCTGCAGCCGGAGAGATACAGGTGCCCCGGCGGAGGGGGATGCGGCTGCAGACGGGAGACACAACCCAAAGGTGCTGCCTGAAGACAGGAGGGGGGAAGGGGGGGTGGCCGAGGGCGGGGTGTGTGTGGTCAGGATACAGAACCTTAAGTTGACAGCAGGATGGGGGGGCGCCCAGGACACACAACCTTAAGGTACACATACAACACAGGGAAGGGGAGTTTGCTGCAGCTTCAGAGGGGAAAGTTTATTGTCACTTTTTTAAAAACTGTCTTCTTACAAAGACCAGTTTTTTTGGAAATGATAATTTTCTGATGGGGGCATATTGAATAGTGAAAAAATTGTGAGAGAATACAATGAGAATTGAAAACTAAAAATTCTTATTGCACAATTTATTAATGATGAATATGCCCCATATACATTTACATACATACTTACATTTGGTTGGGGGGAAATGATCATGTTTGCCCCTTGTAGTTGCCTGGGAGATCCTTGTTTAGAGCTGATAGGACACTGGAGTCCAGCAAGAAAAAAGGTGGAGGACTTTGTATATACAACCATAACAAGTGATGTTCTGATGTGGTTTTAATTGAGAACTATTACTCTGCTGATTTGGAATTTATGTTATTGAGGTGTAGGCCATTTTATTTGCCTCGGGAGTATTCTGCAGTTTCTGTGGCTGCAGTTTACATTCCACTAATGTCACCATAGCTTTAGACACCTTGTTTATTTCTATCGCTAAACAGCTATCCTTATGACTGGGGGCTTTAATCAGGCGAATTTAAAATTTGTATTTCTTAAATTTGTGCAGAAGGTGAGAGTACCAACTGGTAGTGATAACACTCTTGACCAGGTTTACACAAATATTAGAGATGCCTATAAGTCAGTTTTGTGCCCCCATGTTGGGCAGTCTGATCATTTGTCGCTACTGTTTATTTCAAACTATCTCCAGGTGATAAAGAGAATTAAACTCCACTCAGCACACATCACGCGGAGCGGGGGAGGGGGGGAGATGTGTGCTGAGCGGTCTGTGATAGATCGCTCAGCACACATCTCTAACGTGTGTAACCCCCGTTAATGTAGATTTATTGGCATCTATGGTCTTGTTGTATCTCAATTGTTGTATAGAGAGTGTTACTAGGGAAAAGGAAGTTCATATATTTCCAAATGAGAAGCCATGGATGAATAGTGAGGTTTGTTCCCTGTTAACAGCTAGGGATAGGGCATTTAGATCTAAAGATAGTCAAGATCGCCCGTTTTAACGTTAAATCGAGAGCCACTTTAATGAATTTGGTGATGCGAGGTCTTGTGGAATGACATTAAGTGCATCTCTGATTATAAAGGTCCAATTGCTTATAAATCAGGTGGCCTTTCTGTAAATGAGCTAAATACATTCTATGCAAGGTTTGAGGAGGCAAACTCGTTCCCTGCTATGAAAATTTGTGATCCCTCAGAAGATAATCCTCCAAATTTGACTGAATCTGAAGTCAGGCTTTGCCTCCATAGAACTAATGCTAGGAAAGATTCAGGTCCAGATTGTATTCCAGGCAAAGTTCTACGTGTACGTGCTGACCAACCAGCTGGCATTTTTACTAAGATTTAGTATTTTTTGCTGGCTCAATGTATTGTCCTGCAATGTTTTAAAGTTACAACAATTGTCTCTATCCCTATGTCTGCTGCTGTAATCAGTCTTAATGATTATCGTCCGATTGCCCTTTACACTATTAGTTAAGTGTTTTGAAAGGGCCTTGCCAAGGATGGCTGATATATTTCTTAAGAGGAGTTTAGCTAAGGCAAATAGGATTATCTCGGACCTTTGTAGACCAAGCAGGTTGCGAAATAGCTTTTTCCCTTCTGTAATTGTTAGTTTAAATTCTTAACTATGTTGTTTTAAACTTACTGAAGTGTATTTATTACTAGAGTATGAGTGTACTGCATTGAAATTTCACTTATGCATTGTTTAATGTTGTAATGACAATAAAATCTTTGAATCCTGAATACATACAGTCACATATACACACACACACAGTCACATACTTATACACATACATACATACATACATACAGTCACATAAATATACGCATACATAAAATCAGGGGTTAAAGAGGGGGGCCTGCACAAGCCCTGCACAGTGATTCGAACAGAAAAGCCTACCCCACCACCCACGTCTATAGACGATGCAGGCGGCGCTAGTGTCACTGAGCTGAGCTGCAGCCACCTCCCCCTTCCCCAGATCCTGGTGTCTCCACAGTCCTCCTCCATCTGTGGCCCACCCCTCCTGGTACTCACACATGCTATGTCTGTTGGATGGCATTCATCTCCCCTCAGGTCTCAATGGCTTCCTTTTCCAGCACTGCGTAAGTGATGTCATGCAGTCACCATCACTGAAGTGAAGAGCCATGAAGAGGGGCAGGCTCTGTGCAAGCTGCAAACAAAGTGAAAGGGGGCTGGAGAGACACAGAGAGGCAGGAAAGCTGCTTAGGGACACAGAGCATGGAGTTGCTGGAGAGACAGATGCAGAGATGTGTTTTATGGGCACTACTGTGGGTATTATGTGTATAAAGGCCACTACTGTGAGCTTTATGTGTATAAGGGTCACTTCTGTGGACATTATGTGTGTAAGCAGCAGTTCTGTGGGCATTATGTGTATGGGGGACTACTACTGTGTGCATTATGTGTATAAGCAGCACTACTGTGGGCATTATATGTGAGGGGCACTACTACTGTGGAAATTGTGTGTAAGGGGCACTACTGTGGGCATTGTGGTTAAGGGACACTACTGTGTGGCATAATGTGTATAAGGGGTACCACTGTGTAGCGTAACGTGAATAAGGGGCACTACTGAGTGACATAACATGAATAAGGAGCACTATTGAGTGCTGTAACGTGAATAAGGGGAACTATGTGGTGTAATATGAATCAGGGGCACTACATGTGGTGTAATGTGAATAAGATTGCGCTATTGTGTGGAGTAATTTGAATTGGTGGTACTATTGTTGAACTGTGCCCCTTCTTTGTGAGACCACTGTCCCATTATAAAGTATGGGAAGTAGGGCACAAATTTATAGTTTGCAGGTAGGTGCCAAAAGCTAGCACTGGCCCTCTCTCCACCTAACGGGAGGGAAGGGGGGTAGGTGGTGGGGTAAATGAGTCCCACCACCTCTCCAGGATCACTTTATCTCTGCATAAAATTATATACATAGAGTCACACACACAAACACACACAGAGACAATAACAAGAAGTTTGGTAACTGCTCTTATCCAATTAGTAATGTCATCCAGGTGCATGAAAGGGAGGGTTATTCTGAACAAGAAACACTAGTATCCCCCAGCACACTGGATGACATCAGCAACAGGATTTGATAACTACATGGTGGTAGACATTTCAGAGATCTCAGTTGCATACATTTGCTAAGGTATAGAGAGCACCAGGCCAACACCAAGGCGTCTCTGAGTAATGGGGGTACCTAACATTAAGTCTATGTCTGGGGCATGACACCACACAAACCGGCAAGGGCCAGGCACTCCAGGGCAGCACACCAGTTTGAATTAAAGTGTAAGTGAATATTAGGATGCAGAGGCTATATATAAAAGTAGATACACATGAAAAGTGTAATTAGAAAAGTGATAATAGTAGAAAATTATATGAAAGTGATGTACAAACTGCTAAATTAGATATTACAGTGTGCTACCCTAAAGGAGCCCAGCCCCACCAGTCCAGGGAGCACCGCACCCCAAACTCATCCTCAAAACTAATAACAGCGTATATTTGCTTAGTACACTACATGGCCACATGCAGTGCCGTTTCTTGCGGCGGGCGAGCCGTGCAACCGCACGGGGCGCCCGCTGCGGCACTTTGCTGGTCCCGGTTTCCCTGTCCTCCGTCTTTCCGAGTACTCTTGCTCGGGGGGCGGAGTTTCGCGGAATGACGCGGTTGCGTCGTGACGTCACGACGCAATCGTGTCATTCCGCGAAGCTCCGCCCCCCGAGCAGGACTACTTGGGAAGACGGAGGAGGGCTGGAAGGAGGAGGCACGAGGAAGCTGGAAGGAGGAGCCGTGAGGAAGGAGAGACGGCCAACCCGAAGAGCGGGAAGATCCTTCATATGTAAGTTGTCTTTCTCTCTCCCCCCCTCTCTCTCCCTTCCTTCCCCCCCGCTGGACACTTGCCTGCCACACTGTGTAAAATTTGGACTCTTGCCTGCTGCACTGTATAATTGGGGACTCTTGCCTGCCGTAATGTGTAAATTGGGGACACTTGCCTGCTGCACTGTGTAATTGGGGACACTTGCCTGCTGCACTGTGTAATTGGGGACACTTGCCTGCTGCACTGTGTAATTGGGGACACTTGCCTGCCATAATGTGTAAAATGGGGACACTTGCCTGCTGCACTGTGTAATTGGGGACACTTGCCTGCTGCACTGTGTAATTGGGGACACTTGCCTGCCATAATGTGTAAAATGGGGACACTTGCCTGCCGTACTGTGTAAAATGGGGACTCTTGCCTGCCTCAATGTGTAAAATGGGGACTCTTGCCTGCCGCAATATGTAAAATGGGGACTCTTGCCTGCGTACTGTGTAATTGGGGACACTTGCCTGCTGCACTGTGTAATTGGGGACACTTGCCTGCCATAATATGTAAAATGGGGACACTTGCCTGCCGTACTGTGTAAAATGGGGACTCTTGCCTGCCGCAATGTGTAAAATGGGGACTCTTGCCTGCCGCAATATGTAAAATGGGGACTCTTGCCTGCGTACTGTGTAAAATGTAGAGATGAGCGGGTTCGGTTCCTCGGAATCCGAACCCGCCCGAACTTCAGCTTTTTTTACACGGATCCGAGCGACTCGGATCTTCCCGCCTTGCTCGGTTAACCCGAGCGCGCCCGAACGTCATCATGACGCTGTCGGATTCTCGCGAGGCTCGGATTCTATCGCGAGACTCGGATTCTATATAAGGAGCCGCGCGTCGCCGCCATTTTCACACGTGCATTGAGATTGATAGGGAGAGGACGTGGCTGGCGTCCTCTCCATTTAGATTAGAAGAGAGAGAGTGAGATTGAGACAGAGACACTTGATTTACTGGAGCTTAGGAGTACTAGAGAGTGCAGAGTTTACTAGTGACTGACCACTGACCAGTGACCACCAGTGCAGTTTTATTTAATATAATCCGTTCTCTGCCTGAAAAAAACGATACACAGTGACTCAGTCACATACCATATCTGTGCTCAGCCCAGTGTGCTGCATCATCTATGTATAATATCTGACTGTGCTCACACAGCTTAATTGTGGGGGAGACTGGGGAGCAGTTATAGGTTATAGCAGGAGCCAGGAGTACATACATATTATTAAAATTAAACAGTGCACACTTTTGCTGCAGGAGTGCCACTGCCAGTGTGACTGACCAGTGACCTGACCACACTGACCACCAGTATAGTATACTATATTGTGATTGCCTGAAAAAGTTAAACACTCGTCGTGTGACTTGTGTGGTGTTTTTTTATTCTATAAAAAACTCATTCTGCTGACAGACAGTGTCCAGCAGGTCCGTCATTATATAATATATACCTGTCCGGCTGCAGTAGTGATATATATATATTTTTTATATCATTATTTATCATCCAGTCGCAGCAGACACAGTACGGTAGTTCACGGCTGTAGCTACCTCTGTGTCGGCACTCGGCAGTCCATCCATAATTGTATACCACCTACCCGTGGTTTTTTTTTTCTTTCTTCTTTATACATACTACATCTCATTATCATCCAGTCTATATTAGCAGCAGACACAGTACAGTACGGTAGTCCACGGCTGTAGCTACCTCTGTGTCAGCACTCGGCAGTCCATCCATAATTGTATACCACCTACCCGTGTTTTTTTCTTTCTTCTTTATACATACTACATCTCATTATCATCCAGTCTATATTAGCAGCAGACACAGTACAGTACGGTAGTCCACGGCTGTAGCTACCTCTGTGTCGGCACTCGGCAGTCCATCCATAATTGTATACCACCTACCCGTGGTTTTTTTTTCTTTCTTCTTTATACATACTACATCTCATTATCAACCAGTCTATATTAGCAGCAGACACAGTACAGTACGGTAGTCCACGGCTGTAGCTACCTCTGTGTCGGCACTCGGCAGTCCGTCCATAATTGTATACCACCTACCCGTGGTTTTTTTTTCTTTCTTCTTTATACATACTACATCTCATTATCAACCAGTCTATATTAGCAGCAGACACAGTACAGTACGGTAGTCCACGGCTGTAGCTACCTCTGTGTCGGCACTCGGCAGTCCGTCCATAATTGTATACCACCTACCCGTGGTTTTTTTTTCTTTCTTCTTTATACATACTACATCTCATTATCATCCAGTCTATATTAGCAGCAGACACAGTACAGTACGGTAGTCCACGGCTGTAGCTACCTCTGTGTCGGCACTCGGCAGTCCATCCATAATTGTATACCACCTACCCGTGGTTTTTTTTTCTTTCTTCTTTATACATACTACATCTCATTATCATCCAGTCTATATTAGCAGCAGACACAGTACAGTACGGTAGTCCACGGCTGTAGCTACCTCTGTGTCGGCACTCGGCAGTCCATCCATAATTGTATACCACCTACCCGTGGTTTTTTTTTCTTTCTTCTTTATACATACTACATCTCATTATCAACCAGTCTATATTAGCAGCAGACACAGTACAGTACGGTAGTCCACGGCTGTAGCTACCTCTGTGTCGGCACTCGGCAGTCCGTCCATAATTGTATACCACCTACCCGTGGTTTTTTTTTCTTTCTTCTTTATACATACTACATCTCATTATCATCCAGTCTATATTAGCAGCAGACACAGTACAGTACGGTAGTCCACGGCTGTAGCTACCTCTGTGTCGGCACTCGGCAGTCCATCCATAATTGTATACTAGTATCCATCCATCTCCATTGTTTACCTGAGGTGCCTTTTAGTTGTGCCTATTAAAATATGGAGAACAAAAATGTTGAGGTTCCAAAATTAGGGAAAGATCAAGATCCACTTCCACCTCGTGCTGAAGCTGCTGCCACTAGTCATGGCCGAGACGATGAAATGCCAGCAACGTCGTCTGCCAAGGCCGATGCCCAATGTCATAGTACAGAGCATGTCAAATCCAAAACACCAAATATCAGTAAAAAAAGGACTCCAAAACCTAAAATAAAATTGTCGGAGGAGAAGCGTAAACTTGCCAATATGCCATTTACCACACGGAGTGGCAAGGAACGGCTGAGGCCCTGGCATATGTTCATGGCTAGTGGTTCAGCTTCACATGAGGATGGAAGCACTCAGCCTCTCGCTAGAAAACTGAAAAGACTCAAGCTGGCAAAAGCACCGCAAAGAACTGTGCGTTCTTCGAAATCCCAAATCCACAAGGAGAGTCCAATTGTGTCGGTTGCGATGCCTGACCTTCCCAACACTGGACGTGAAGAGCATGCGCCTTCCACCATTTGCACGCCCCCTGCAAGTGCTGGAAGGAGCACCCGCAGTCCAGTTCCTGATAGTCAGATTGAAGATGTCAGTGTTGAAGTACACCAGGATGAGGAGGATATGGGTGTTGCTGGCGCTGGGGAGGAAATTGACAAGGAGGATTCTGATGGTGAGGTGGTTTGTTTAAGTCAGGCACCCGGGGAGACACCTGTTGTCCGTGGGAGGAATATGGCCGTTGACATGCCTGGTGAAAATGCCAAAAAAATCAGCTCTTCGGTGTGGAAGTATTTCACCAGAAATGCGGACAACATTTGTCAAGTCGTGTGTTCCCTTTGTCAAGCTGTAATAAGTAGGGGTAAGGACGTTAACCACCTCGGAACATCCTCCCTTATACGTCACCTGCAGCGCATTCATAATAAGTCAGTGACAAGTTCAAAAACTTTGGGCGACAGCGGAAGCAGTCCACTGACCAGTAAATCCCTTCCTCTTGTAACCAAGCTCACGCAAACCACCCCACCAACTCCCTCAGTGTCAATTTCCTCCTTCCCCAGGAATGCCAATAGTCCTGCAGGCCATGTCACTGGCAATTCTGACGAGTCCTCTCCTGCCTGGGATTCCTCCGATGCATCCTTGCGTGTAACGCCTACTGCTGCTGGCGCTGCTGCTGTTGTTGCTGCTGGGAGTCGATGGTCATCCCAGAGGGGAAGTCGTAAGCCCACTTGTACTACTTCCAGTAAGCAATTGACTGTCCAACAGTCCTTTGCGAGGAAGATGAAATATCACAGCAGTCATCCTGCTGCAAAGCGGATAACTGAGGCCTTGACAACTATGTTGGTGTTAGACGTGCGTCCGGTATCCGCCGTTAGTTCACAGGGAACTAGACAATTTATTGAGGCAGTGTGCCCCCGTTACCAAATACCATCTAGGTTCCACTTCTCTAGGCAGGCGATACCGAGAATGTACACGGACGTCAGAAAAAGACTCACCAGTGTCCTAAAAAATGCAGTTGTACCCAATGTCCACTTAACCACGGACATGTGGACAAGTGGAGCAGGGCAGGGTCAGGACTATATGACTGTGACAGCCCACTGGGTAGATGTATGGACTCCCGCCGCAAGAACAGCAGCGGCGGCACCAGTAGCAGCATCTCGCAAACGCCAACTCTTTCCTAGGCAGGCTACGCTTTGTATCACCGCTTTCCAGAATACGCACACAGCTGAAAACCTCTTACGGCAACTGAGGAAGATCATCGCGGAATGGCTTACCCCAATTGGACTCTCCTGTGGATTTGTGGCATCGGACAACGCCAGCAATATTGTGTGTGCATTAAATATGGGCAAATTCCAGCACGTCCCATGTTTTGCACATACCTTGAATTTGGTGGTGCAGAATTTTTTAAAAAACGACAGGGGCGTGCAAGAGATGCTGTCGGTGGCCAGAAGAATTGCGGGACACTTTCGGCGTACAGGCACCACGTACAGAAGACTGGAGCACCACCAAAAACTACTGAACCTGCCCTGCCATCATCTGAAGCAAGAAGTGGTAACGAGGTGGAATTCAACCCTCTATATGCTTCAGAGGTTGGAGGAGCAGCAAAAGGCCATTCAAGCCTATACAATTGAGCACGATATAGAAGGTGGAATGCACCTGTCTCAAGTGCAGTGGAGAATGATTTCAACGTTGTGCAAGGTTCTGATGCCCTTTGAACTTGCCACACGTGAAGTCAGTTCAGACACTGCCAGCCTGAGTCAGGTCATTCCCCTCATCAGGCTTTTGCAGAAGAAGCTGGAGACATTGAAGGAGGAGCTAACACGGAGCGATTCCGCTAGGCATGTGGGACTTGTGGATGGAGCCCTTAATTCGCTTAACAAGGATTCACGGGTGGTCAATCTGTTGAAATCAGAGCACTACATTTTGGCCACCGTGCTCGATCCTAGATTTAAAACCTACCTTGGATCTCTCTTTCTGGCAGACACAAGTCTGCTGGGGTTGAAAGACCTGCTGGTGAGAAAATTGTCAAGTCAAGCGGAACGCGACCTGTCAACATCTCCTCCTTCACATTCTCCCGCAACTGGGGATGCGAGGAAAAGGCTCAGAATTCCGAGCCCACCCGCTGGCGGTGATGCAGGGCAGTCTGGAGCGACTGCTGATGCTGACATCTGGTCCGGACTGAAGGACCTGACAACGATTACGGACATGTCGTCTACTGTCACTGCATATGATTCTCTCAACATTGAAAGAATGGTGGAGGATTATATGAGTGACCGCATCCAAGTAGGCACGTCACACAGTCCGTACTTATACTGGCAGGAAAAAGAGGCAATTTGGAGGCCCTTGCACAAACTGGCTTTATTCTACCTAAGTTGCCCTCCCACAAGTGTGTACTCCGAAAGAGTGTTTAGTGCCGCCGCTCACCTTGTCAGCAATCGGCGTACGAGGTTACATCCAGAAAATGTGGAGAAGATGATGTTCATTAAAATGAATTATAATCAATTCCTCCGCGGAGACATTGACCAGCAGCAATTGCCTCCACAAAGTACACAGGGAGCTGAGATGGTGGATTCCAGTGGGGACGAATTGATAATCTGTGAGGAGGGGGATGTACACGGTGATATATCGGAGGATGATGATGAGGTGGACATCTTGCCTCTGTAGAGCCAGTTTGTGCAAGGAGAGATTAATTGCTTCTTTTTTGGGGGGGTCCAAACCAACCCGTCATATCAGTCACAGTCGTGTGGCAGACCCTGTCACTAAAATGATGGGTTGGTTAAAGTGTGCATGTCCTGTTTTGTTTATACAACATAAGGGTGGGTGGGAGGGCCCAAGGACAATTCCATCTTGCACCTCTTTTTTCTTTTATTTTTCTTTGCGTCATGTGCTGTTTGGGGAGGGTTTTTTGGAAGGGCCATCCTGCGTGACACTGCAGTGCCACTCCTAGATGGGCCCGGTGTTTGTGTCGGCCACTAGGGTCGCTTATCTTACTCACACAGTCAGCTACCTCATTGCGCCTCTTTTTTTCTTTGCGTCATGTGCTGTTTGGGGAGGGTTTTTTGGAAGGGACATCCTGCGTGACACTGCAGTGCCACTCCTAGATGGGCCCGGTGTTTGTGTCGGCCACTAGGGTCGCTTATCTTACTCACACAGTCAGCTACCTCATTGCGCCTCTTTTTTTCTTTGCGTCATGTGCTGTTTGGGGAGGGTTTTTTGGAAGGGACATCCTGCGTGACACTGCAGTGCCACTCCTAGATGGGCCCGGTGTTTGTGTCGGCCACTAGGGTCGCTTATCTTACTCACACAGTCAGCTACCTCATTGCGCCTCTTTTTTTCTTTGCGTCATGTGCTGTTTGGGGAGGGTTTTTTGGAAGGGACATCCTGCGTGACACTGCAGTGCCACTCCTAGATGGGCCCGGTGTTTGTGTCGGCCACTAGGGTCGCTTATCTTACTCACACAGCGACCTCGGTGCAAATTTTAGGACTAAAAATAATATTGTGAGGTGTGAGGTATTCAGAATAGACTGAAAATGAGTGGAAATTATGGTTTTTGAGGTTAATAATACTTTGGGATCAAAATGACCCCCAAATTCTATGATTTAAGCTGTTTTTTAGGGTTTTTTGAAAAAAACACCCGAATCCAAAACACACCCGAATCCGACAAAAAAAATTCGGTGAGGTTTTGCCAAAACGCGGTCGAACCCAAAACACGGCCGCGGAACCGAACCCAAAACCAAAACACAAAACCCGAAAAATTTCCGGCGCTCATCTCTAGTAAAATGGGGACACGTGCCTGCTGCAATGTGTAAAATGGGGACACTTGCCTGCGTACTGTGTAAAATGGGGACACGTGCCTGTCGCAATGTGTAAAATGGGGACTCTTGCCTGCCGTAATGTCTAAAATGGGGACTCTTGCCTGCCTACTGTGTAAAATGGGGAAACGTGCCTGCCGCACTAAGTAAAATGGGGACATGTGCCTGCGTAATGTGTAAAATGGGGACATGTGCCTGCCGTAGTGTGTAAAATGGGGCCTTTTTTTCCCCCTGTGGTGGCCGTGATATCAGATGAGGCCACGCTCGTTTAAATGAGACCACGCCCATTTTAATGAGACCACACCCCTTGTCGGGAGCGCGCACATTTTTTTTTATATCTATGGGGGGGGGGGGGGGGCATTTTTAAATCTCGCACTGGGAACCAAATTGGCTAGAAACAGCCCTGGCCACATGACAATGGTACATACGCAAAAGTAACTAATCGGGAGCAAACTTACCTGGAGATACCCCTATATTCCCTGTGGCACTACAGAAAGCAGCATGTAGTGTTCATTCTAGGATTTTTTTAGGGCAGGGTGCTGATCATTGATGAGGGCTCATTTTCGTTTTGAAGGGCAAATTTTTGAGGTGACGCTATGTGCACAAAGCATAGCGCATATGTTTATAGTTTTTATACATATATTTTCCCCTTAATGTATCATTTATCCCTACATACGTATAGGACACCCATGTAACACCCAACATCTGTACTGAGAAAAATACTATATTTGTCCAGTCTTCTTCAAAGAACGGCTACAGTATATACATAATAAGTAGATAATAATAAATATCTCCTCCACTGCTGAAGTATTTATAATCCTTATGTGTTATAATACAGAAAAGTTAAGCAGAGGGTCAAAATATACAGTATACGTACAAAATAAAAGTCTGTTCTTCTACTAAGGAAATAGTGTAAGCAGTACATGCTCACTGCTTACCCTGTTCTTTCCCTCTATATCAGAGTGCTGTGTTGTGCCGGCAGCCACTGTAGTGATGCCATTTACAGTCCCTCCTCTGCCATCCATTTCATTAAGTATAGAAATTGTTTCCAATTTCAGAGGTAGGCAAGGAGTAGACCACTACATTGTAACATGCACTCTGACTGTTGCATTCTTTATACAAGGGGGCGATTTATGATCCTGCAGGGTGCACTGAAAAAGGGCAGGGTGCTTTTTCACATTTCAAAAATGGGCAGGGTGCAGCACCCTGCTGAAACAGCCTAGAAGGAACACTAAGCATGCCCTCCTAAAGTCGGTTCTATCAAGAAGCAACAAGAAGTTTGGTAACTGCTCTTATCCAATCAGTAATGTTATCCAGGTGCATGAAAGGGAGGGTTATTCTGAACAAGAAACACTAGTATCCCCCAGCACACTTGATGACATCAGCAACAGGATTTGATAACTACATGGTGATTGAAATTTCAGAGATCTCAGTTGCATACATTTGCAAAGGTATGGGAAGCTGCCAGACCAACTACAAGGCACTTAACATTAAGTCTAAGTCTGGGGCGCGACACTTCACAAACCGGCAGGGGCTTAGACTTAATGTTAGGTACCCCAGTACTCAAAGACGCCTTGTAGATGGCCTAGGGGCTTTCCATACCTTTGCAAATGTATTCAACTTTTGCAAATGTATGCAATTTTCTAATTACACTTTTCATGTGTATCTTCTTTTATATATAGCCTCTGCTTCATCCAGTGTGCTGGGGGACATCGAGACAATGTAGGATCCCCCTCTCACAGGGTACACTGCCTGCAGCCTCTCCTCCAACCCTTGTCTTCTCCCTTTCCCATGCTGCTGGCAATGACTGTACAATGCTGTATAGCCCTACCCCTCTAATTCAACTCCACCTGCCTTGTGGTCTTGAAGGCTTGCAGTGCAGTTGTAAAGATGTGCCCTGTGGGCACATCTGTGTTGCTGTCCCTAGCTGGGGGCAGCGCTGGGGCAGCTTGTCTGTCCCCAGCACTGGGTGCGTGGCGGCGGGTGTCAGGTGCAGGGATTACCCTTTTCCCTGCACCGGACAGGAGGCTGCTGGAGGATTCAAATGTTGGCGCCCTCCGGGAGCCAATCGCGGCTCCCGGAGCTGCAGCCAGTCAGAGAGGGACGCGGCGAGCCAATCGGCGCTCGCCGCGTCATAGGCCCCGCCCCCGGCGTCTGACGTCAGACGCCGGGCGGGAGCCGAAGAGACGGCGCGCGCGGAAGAGCGCGAAGAAAGAAGACGGGCGGGAGCAGCGGAGATCGTCGGTGCGCAGGAGCGCAGAAGATAGTCCGGCGCAGAGGAGAAGACGACGACCGTGGGAAGAAGAGCTCCGGTGGCCGCTGAAGAGGCCGGAAGACGTCGGGCTCCGGGAAGATGTCCAGCGGCGGCTGGACGCGGCGAAGAGACGGCGGCGCCGCTGGCCAGGACGGGCCAGCGGCAGAAGAATGCATCCAGGCCGAGAAGGCTGCAGTGGTGGGAAGCAATTGAGCTGTGCAGTTCCCCACTGCAGCCTTCTCCACCGCAGGTAGGCCCTTCTAAGGTGCCCCCTTCTCTCCTCCCTAGACCATCGGGTGTTCGGGCATTAGGCCCGTGGGCAGAGTCAGGCCCTCTCGGCCTGTGGGCATTCAGTCGGGCCCTCCCGGCCCGTGGGCACAAGCGTGGTCGGCTCTCTGGGTCCAAGGCCACGTGCAGCCGGGGTTCCACCCGGCCCGTGGCCCAAGTACCCAGACCCGACCACATTGATAGGGGATTTGGGCATTAGGCCCAAGCCACCTCAAAGCGCCGCAGTAGGCGGGCACTAGGCCCGGGGGCAGTTCAGGCATTAGGCCTGTGGGGACGTTAGAGGGCAGTAGGCCCTAGTGTATTTGTGGCCAATTAGGGATACATTAAGGTGACCTTGGGCACAAGGCCCAGGTCACCCAACGGGCAGCAAGTTAGGCGGGCGCTAGGCCCGTGGGCGAAGTCAGGCCTCCGGCCTGTGTGCAGTTAGGGGGCGCTAGGCCCAGTGAATAAGAGCCCCCGAGGTGAGTACAGGTGGCCCTGGGCACTAGGCCCAGGCCACCCCGAGGTATTTAGGAAGGCAGAGCTGAGGCCCACATGAGGGAAGGCGCAGGAGGTGGGTAGGCCGTGCGGTGCCCACCCCCTTCCAGCGGCAGGTAGGGACTTAAAGGGACAACACCGTGTGGTCTTGTATTCCGATAGTGTGATGTATGTTGTTACCGTGCAGGGCAAAGTGTATGTGTTGTTTAAGTTGTGCATAGTTATGTCGCACCACACCCACAGAGCTAGTTTGAGGGCTCTGCCGTTATAGTTAGTATAAGGTGTGACACTAGGTCTAGTTAGGCCCTGCACGGCTGTTTCTTTCTTTTGCCTCCTTACAGGGACCTGTACTGGAGAAGATCGGAGTACCGGAGTGTAAGACGGTGAGTAACCACGGTCTGAGTGTTTGGTTGTGTTTCTTTCTATCTCCCTTCCTTCAGGGCAACGGTGAGCCTTGCACGGCTGTGCAAGGCGGAATTTCCACCTGGTGCGAAAGTGCCGATAGGTGAAATTCGGGCTCTGAGGCGGACGCCAATGATGACCCCCACCTAGCCCGAAAGCACTATTTTTCTAGAGGTCGGAGGGCGTTTCGGTCCACAGGTAGGAGGACGGCACTCAGCAATCTCTTTCCTCCTAGGTCGTCGTGTCCGGGTCCGACGGAAGAGTTGCCAGGTCCGTTGAAGGTTCCGGTACCTGAAGGTGAGAGAGAGCGGCACCTGGTGAGTACAGAGTCTACACCTGCACGGCAGCAGGCACCACACGCACCCCGCAGCCGCACCTCTCACACTTGGCGTAGTCGGCAGGATAAAAGAGACCGGATCATGGACATGATGTGGAACGCCACCAAGAAGACCTCCCTGCGGACGGCTCCGGAGAAGACTCACCCCCGGATGTGTGCGGACCAGAGCGACTGGGTGACGGTGTCTGGGGCAGACATCCTGAAGATGGTGCAGCGGTTGGTCCAGCGTGGAAAAGAAGAGCGCCGGGAGAAGGGGCGCCAGAAGGCCGCTGTGACGCCCTGCAAGAGATGCCGGCAAACAGGGCACTTTGCCAGCGAGTGCACTTGGCGAGAGACGTCCCCAAAGAAGGTGGTCCAGGAAGCGGACCGAAGACGTCAGCAGGGCCAAGTGAAGAAGGAGTCCCGATGTTTGCTCTGCGGAAACTACGGGCATGAGCACAACAGTTGTCCTTGGGATGAAGAGTTGAGCGAAGACGAGGTTGATTCCCGGTGTGAAAGCTGTGGAGATCCCCGACATCGGCTCCTGGAATGTCCATGGACGGAAGACAGGACGGACTACGAGGCCACGGTGAAGCAGATGACGGAGTCTCGTCAGCAGCTTTGGGACCGGGTGGCTGCAGAGCCTGTGTGTGCGCTCTGCGAGGCGAGAGGACATGCGCTTCCCGATTGTCCGTGGAATGAAGACCGGATGATTGCGGATGGTCGCGCCCAGAGATGGGAGGAGGAAACCAGGGAAATGGAGCGGAAGGCCTTGCTTGAAGTTAGTTCGCAGGTGCCCATTTCCTCTGAGCCGGAACCAACGGGTGAAGATTCCCCAGTGAAGGAGGTGGACCAGGAACCCGTCTTGGAGAAGGTGGCAGTGGCCCTCCCTTGTTGGAAGTGTCGGCGACCAGGACATGCGGCCAGTGAGTGCCCCTGGGAAGATGCCGCGGACCTGCTCTGTCCCAAGAAAGTGACCCCAGTAAGGCAGAATCCTTTCCCGCATGAGGCGGAGGTGGACGACTGGGAGGTGAAGAGACCACGCTGCGAAGAAAAGCGTGAAGACCCAGTGGCTGAGACGTCCGGAATCTCCCCGCGATGGAACCGTCCACGACCAGGACGTGCGGAACAGGAGTGTCCTGGGTACCAAGAGATGCCAGCGGAAGCGAAGGAGTACGCTGAGGAAGTAAAGAATCCAGCGGAAGCGAAGGAGTACGCTGAGGAAACAGAGGTGCCAGCGGAAAGGACTAAGTACGCTGAGGAGGAAAATAATACCCCAGTCCAGATATCGGAGGAAGACTCGGACTACGGTGAGCTGTCCGCCGACGAATCCCTCCCAGAACAGATGGAGGACGACTCTGGCATCGGAAGCGCCGACGAAAGTGACTGGCAGGATCGGGTGGAGTCATGCTCCCAGTTGAATGCCCTCCGTGAAGAGGAGGAGATAGTCCTGGAGCAAGAATACCTGCCGGGAGTGCCGAAATGGACGGACGTACGGGGAGAGGATTGTGATGCCGTGGGAGGACCCGTTCCAGAGGAAGACATAGGACCTTTGGAGATGCCCCACGAGGCAATGCGACATATGGTGGCTGTTGCCCGGGAGGAAACGGATGCCCCGGAGGATTCCGCTGTTGGGTGGTGGTCGATACCTCACCCGGAAGACAGGGACGAAGCCACAGACGGTATCGGAGGTCAAGAGTGGGTGACTGTTGTCCCCGTGGAGGAAGATTCCCCTTGGTGGCCAACGTCGAGCGACCGTGAGGAGATGCCACTCCCCCAGAGGATCCGCCGATGGAGGTCAGGACGTAAGAGGAACCCGGAGCTGGAGGTGGAAGGATGTGGGGTCACAGCCTGTCCGGGCTGGACCCTCGAACACAACCTCGCCGGAGGGACCTCGGAATTCCCTGACCCGCGGACAATGGACGTCGTGAGGAACTTTGTAGGGACTACAAAGGAAAAAGGGGGGGGAAATGTAAAGATGTGCCCTGTGGGCACATCTGTGTTGCTGTCCCTAGCTGGGGGCAGCGCTGGGGCAGCTTGTCTGTCCCCAGCGCTGGGTGCGTGGCGGCGGGTGTCCGGTGCAGGGATTACCCTTTTCCCTGCACCGGACAGGAGGCTGCTGGAGGATTCAAATGTTGGCGCCCTCCGGGAGCCAATCGCGGCTCCCGGAGCGGCAGCCAGTCAGAGAGGGACGCGGCGAGCCAATCGGCGCTCGCCGCGTCATAGGCCCCGCCCCCGGCGTCTGACGTCAGACGCCGGGCGGGAGCTGAAGAGACGGCGCGCGCGGAAGAGCGCGAAGAAAGAAGACGGGCGGGAGCAGCGGAGATCGTCGGCGCGCAGGAGCGCAGAAGATAGTCCGGCGCGGAGGAGAAGACGACGACCGTGGGAAGAAGAGCTCCGGTGGCCGCTGAAGAGGCCGGAAGACGTCGGGCTCCGGGAAGATGTCCAGTGGCGGCTGGACGCGGCGAAGAGACGGCGGCGCCGCTGGCCAGGACGGGCCAGCGGCAGAAGAATGCATCCAGGCCGAGAAGGCTGCAGTGGTGGGAAGCAATTGAGCTGTGCAGTTCCCCACTGCAGCCTTCTCCACCGCAGGTAGGCCCTTCTAAGGTGCCCCCTTCTCTCCTCCCTAGACCACCGGGTGTTCGGGCATTAGGCCCGTGGGCAGAGTCAGGCCCTCTCGGCCTGTGGGCATTCAGTCGGGCCCTCCCGGCCCGTGGGCACAAGCGTGGTCGGCTCTCTGGGTCCAAGGCCACGTGCAGCCGGGGTTCCACCCGGCCCGTGGCCCAAGTACCCAGACCCGACCACATTGATAGGGGATTTTGGCATTAGGCCCAAGCCACCTCAAAGCGCCGCAGTAGGCGGGCACTAGGCCCGGGGGCAGTTGAGGCATTAGGCCTGTGGGGACGTTAGAGGGCAGTAGGCCCTAGTGTATTTGTGGCCAATTAGGGATACATTAAGGTGACCTTGGGCACAAGGCCCAGGTCACCCAACGGGCAGCAAGTTAGGCGGGCGCTAGGCCCGTGGGCGAAGTCAGGCCTCCGGCCTGTGTGCAGTTAGGGGGCGCAAGGCCCAGTGAATAAGAGCCCCCGAGGTGAGTACAGGTGGCCCTGGGCACTAGGCCCAGGCCACCCCGAGGTATTTAGGAAGGCAGAGCTGAGGCCCACATGAGGGAAGGCGCAGGAGGTGGGTAGGCCGTGCGGTGCCCACCCCCTTCCAGCGGCAGGTAGGGACTTAAAGGGACAACACCGTGTGGTCTTGTATTCCGATAGTGTGATGTATGTTGTTACCGTGCAGGGCAAAGTGTATGTGTTGTTTAAGTTGTGCATAGTTATGTCGCACCACACCCACAGAGCTAGTTTGAGGGCTCTGCCGTTATAGTTAGTATAAGGTGTGACACTAGGTCTAGTTAGGCCCTGCACGGCTGTTTCTTTCTTTTGCCTCCTTACAGGGACCTGTACTGGAGAAGATCGGAGTACCGGAGTGTAAGACGGTGAGTAACCACGGTCTGAGTGTTTGGTTGTGTTTCTTTCTATCTCCCTTCCTTCAGGGCAACGGTGAGCCTTGCACGGCTGTGCAAGGCGGAATTTCCACCTAGTGCGAAAGTGCCGATAGGTGAAATTCGGGCTCTGAGGCGGACGCCAATGATGACCCCCACCTAGCCCGAAAGCACTATTTTTCTAGAGGTCGGAGGTCGTTTCGGTCCACAGGTAGGAGGACGGCACTCAGCAATCTCTTTCCTCCTAGGTCGTCGTGTCCGGGTCCGACGGAAGAGTTGCCAGGTCCGTTGAAGGTTCCGGTACCTGAAGGTGAGAGAGAGCGGCGCCTGGTGAGTACAGAGTCTACACCTGCACGGCAGCAGGCACCACACGCACCCCGCAGCCGCACCTCTCACACAGTCCTGCTCTGCAGTGCACTTCGGCTGTAATCAATGGCCAGGGGGCTCCATGAGAGAGTGGGGCCTGGGATGATATGCCACTGTGCCACCCCCTAATTCTGCTCTGGTGCATCTGATGGTGGACTGTCTAGAACCACTGGTGGCGTTACAACATACACGAAAGCTAAAAGAGGGCATCTCAGTGCTTGCACATTCAGGCGCATGCTAGTACACAAGTATGTAATGCAGTCTTCTCTCATTACACTTACCCCCTGGGGTACCTGAGAGCTACTGGTGGACATCTCCCTGGAAGAAGGGAGGTGGGGCCCCATCCTGAGCGTGGAGACTGGGTGATGTTGCTGCCTCGCTTCCTCTGGTGCCGCCAGTTCACCTCTTCCTCAAAAGCGGCAGCGCTGGGCGGCCAGCATAGCACTGCCTTGTATGCAGCTCTGTGATCCAGAGGCGTAACTAGGGTAGGGTGAGTAGGGCACGTGCCCTGGGCGCTGTGGCGGTCACAGCTGACCACCCGCAGCCGCCGCCACTGCCTGCACCTGTTTCGCCGGCACCGGCGAGCAAGTCCCACTGTGATGTTCGGCGGCGTTACTGCAGCAGCTCCTAGCCTCCTTCCTGCCGGAAGCGTGACCGTGATGCCAGCGTCACGCTCCCTGAGCTTCTGCCTGCCGCCAGCCCTCACCGTCGCTGAGAGGTGAGGAGGGGGAAGGGGGAAAAACACTACTAGACAGTGACACACAAAGAGACTACCCCCCCTATTCTATTTGTGTATAGTATACCCCCCCTCTCCCCTATGCCTAAGAGAAGGGGCATAGAATAGGGGGAGGGGGGTATACTATAATACTATACACAAAGGGGCATAGAATATGGGGAGAGGGGGGTATACTATACACAAAGGGGCATAGAATAGGGGGAGAGGGGCGTACACTATACACAAAGAGAGGCATAGAATGGGGGGGTATACTATACACAAAGAGAGGCATAGAATAGGGGGAGGGGGTATGCTATACACAAAGAGAGGCATAGAATAGGGGGGGTATACACAAAACAAGTCGCCCCCGCTACAATTGTTGTAGTAATACTCTGCATCTACTGTATTTATTTCCGAGTGCCGCCGCAATTGTGAGTATATATTTATTTTGTGTGTGTATATATATATATATATATATATATATATATACATACAGTATATAATGTGAATTTTGGCTCATTTTGTGTGCTATAATGTGAATTTTAACTCATTCTGTGTGCTATAATGTGAATTTCGGCTCATTCTGTGTGCTATAATGTGAATTTCAGGCTCATTCTGTGTGCTATAATGTGAATTTCGGCTCATACAGTGTGCTATAATGTGAATTTCGGCTCATTCTGTGTGCTGTAATGTGAATTTCGGCTCATTCTGTGTGCTATAATGTGAATTTCAGCTCATTCTGTGTGCTATAATGTGAATTTCGGCTCATTCTGTGTGCTGTAATGTGAATTTCGGCTCATTCTGTGTGCTATAATGTGATTTTCGGCTCATTCTTTGTGCTATAATGTGAATTTCGGCTCATTCTTTGTGCTTTAATGTGAATTTCGGCTCATTCTGTGTGCTATAATGTGAATTTCGGCTCATTCTGTGTGCTATAATGTACATTTCGGCTCATACCGTATGCTAAAATGTGAAAGGTCTAGTACTAAATAGTATAAGGGGTAGTATAAGGATAGTATAAGGTCTAGTACCAGTATAACTAGTACTAGATAGAATAAGGGGTCCTACTACACTGAAGGACACCCCCCCTTTTGAGTGGCCACACCCCCTTTTCTGGAGCGCGCGCGCGCATAATTACACCCTTCACTTTTCCGTACCCTCACTTCAAAACTTCCACTTTGACCACTGCACCTACATCTATACATACACACCCAGACATCTTTATACACAGTGATACCTATTTGTGTAAGAGATGATGATGGTAAGGTGCATGTGGAATTAAAAAGAATGTTCCCAGTGTGACATGAAACACCTGGCGTGTCATGTTGGCACATCCTGTTTTCAGTGTCCACGCCTCCTTCTGGCGTTTGGCCATGGCCATTTTTTTCACAGTGCCCCAGTGGCGTGCGCACATACTTTCCTTTGTATTTTTTTTTTTTGGGGGGGGGGGCATTATTGATCTTGCCCTGGGCTCCAAAAAACCTAGTTACGCCTCTGCTGTGATCGATTTGTGCTTTCTGACAGTGGCGTCACAATGTGGGTTCGGGAGCTGCGGCCCACAACTGGGTGTCTCCCGCCGAGGGGTGACACCAAACTGCCGGCTCCTGCTCAGTGACAGGGACCGGGTGCTGCACTGTAACAATATGTGCAGCACCTGGCTCCTGTCCCTGTGTAGGAGCCGGCACTGCATTCCGCCTGTATGCGAGAGACCTGCCGATGGTTCACTCGCGGTGTGAGAGTAAGACACTCACATGTAGACTGGACACAGGTGAGAGACTCACAGTGTCAGGAGCCCCAGGCCATACTTGCCTACTTTTGAAAAAGCAGTTCATGGAGACTGTGAAAGTAACACCTATCAGCGCGGACGTGTACTGCTACTTGGGAGAGGCGTGTCATGAAAATGACTCACATCCAAATGTTAATGAGCCCCAAAGTTATTAAGATCTCCTTGTTGAAAAAAATACACTGATATTTTGCAGGATGTGTTTGTGTATTGTGTTTTACAAGAGCTTCCATATACTGTAAATGGCCATGAAAAACATTATTTAAAATGCATGTAGCTATAGGGATCATTGTGCCTTATATAACCAATACAGGGAAATGGCACTGATGATCCCATCTGAATGTATAAAGCTCTGATTTATTTTTTTCCCCAAGAATGTAACAGCTACATAATGGGGATAAGGTGCAATCAGGGAGATTGATGGACTATTCAGGGAGTGAGGGAGATTGCTGCTATTTCAGGGAGTCTCCTGCAGAATGAGGGAGGGTGGGCAACCATGCCCCAGGCTGCAGGCTTAGGAGGGGGAGGTGGGACCGGGGAGGAAGGGACAGAGTGGGCATGTATGAGGCACTTTCCAGGGGGCAGCCAACATCTTCTTAGCCCCCTGGAGTGCCAAAAACGGGGGTCCGCCATGAGGCCACGCCCCCATTTTGGGGCCTCCCACAACGGGTGTCACCAGGGGCAGTTACGCCCCTGCTGTCTGAGACTAGCTAAGCTTCTTGTTTTGTCTGCAGGGAGGGACGAGAGGAGAGAGACACTGCTGCCCCTCTTCAATGCAAAACCAGCCAGGCATGTTATACATTAATAGAAGTAAGAGCAGGGTAAAGGTACGAGTGCAGGAGCTGTCTATATAATCCGCTTCTGCTGTCAGTACTAAGTAACATAAGAACCTTAATTCTTGTGCTGGCGACATCAATTGTGCACCCCCCCCCCCCCCCCTCCCCCTCCCCCAGGAGCCGGTGCCCCTAGACAACTGTCTAAAGCTGCCTAATTGTAGCTCCGGCCCTGGCAGCACTCACCTCTGAATCGGGGCCAATGATGTTTGTATGCAATAAAATTATTGCCAACTATAAAACAGATTAGGCTGTTTTTTATCATTTAATAAGCATACTATTGCATTGCTGAAGCCAGGTTATTAACTTTTGAATATTGTATGTTTACAAATTATTGTCACTTTACCAGCAACAAGTATCAGCCAGATAGCTAAACAAGATGCAAGTCTGCCTGCAATAACCTTAGTGCCTTTAGAAAGACAAACAGTGATTCTTCTGCTGCTATCCTAAAGATAACACCTTCTTTCAGAAAATAAAATAATAATTACATAGCGATATTCAGCACATTTTCAAACACTCAGGCATACAATTCCGAAATCATTTTAAAATAATATGGTTACTAAAATATACATCTCTATTGCAAGATTGTTCAACATGCCTAGCGAAACGCTATTAAATAGCAGAGAGGCAGCGGAAACAGTAAATAACCAGTAAGAAGACGAATCTATGTATCAAGCATGACAAGTATTCTGACAGATTTCATCATGTAGCGATTACAAAGCTTTTAGCGGACTTCAGAGATGAATGCAGGGTTGTTAAGTGATCTGTGGTTTCTACATCTCATTTTTCTGTGACTTTTGTAAATTGTAAATGTAAAAGTTTTTGTCGTACGAAGAGAAAAAAGGTTGTACCATAAATCAACAGCAGACGCACATTATGTAGAGCTGCAAACTAGTACGTGTCAAGTTAATCTCCGGCACTTTTACCACGTTGGAAGCTTTGCTTTACATCAGCTTGAGTCAAAATAAAATACAGCTAGGCACTTATATTGTTAACAACTGAAATTGTCTTAAAGCGTATTTTGCAAAAGCATCAACTGGCTATTGTGTTTGTCTGCTCTCTCTGTTCCTATGTAATCAGCAATCAAACCCTGATCAACCAAAGGAGAGTTATTCACTTTGGATGTGCATACATATAGGGACACCAGGAGATCTGTCAGGCCCCAGTACTATGGGAGCAATGACCAAAGAGTGTGGGGGTACGGCTGTTACCTCAGGCATCACTATGGGGGTGTGGATCGCACCCCGGTGTCCTCCTTTGTAGAGGGCAACACTAAAATGCTGGCTACTCCACAGTGGCAGGAAGATGGGTCTTCACTGTCTTCACTGTGACATTGGGGTCTATTTACTAAGACTTGGGTGGAAATAAAGTGGATGGAGACAAAGTACCAGCCAATCAGCTCCTAACTGCCATGTTACAGGCTGGGTTTGAAAAACGACACTTAGGAGCTGATTGGCTGGTACTTAATCTGCATCCAAGGCTTAGTAAATAGACCCCATTATCTGTAGCGCCCAGCTCCTGTCATCGAGGGCAAGGCAGTGCAGGTTGAGTCTCTTAGGGCAGGCCAGCATCTCTAGAAGAGCTGGGCACGCCACCAGAGTGATGAAAATGATTGGGGGGGGGGGGGGCATGAGGCCACAACCCATCTCACAAGACCATACCCATTTCCAGCTGCAGGGGGCTCTATTTGATGTCAGTAAAAGCGGTGACTCTTCTGGTTGTTATCAAAACTCCTTTTATTACTGTTCTGTTCCCAGTTTTCAAGTACTGTACTTGAAAACTGGGCAGTACGGATGGTGTAATGGTTAGCATTACTGCCTCACAGCACTGAGGTCATGGGTTCGATTCCCACCATGGCCCTAACTGTGTGGAGTTTATATATTCTCCCTGTACTTGCGTGGGTTTCCTCCGGGTTCTCTGGTTTTCTCCCACAATCCAAAAATATACTGGTAGGTTAATTTGCTCGCAACAAAATTAACCCTAGTGAATGTGTCTGCCTGTACATGTGGTAGGGAATATAGATTGTAAGCTCTACTGGGGCAGGGACTGATGTGAATGGCCAAATATTCTCTGTAAAGTGCTGCGGAATATGTGTGTGCTATGTAAATAACTGGTAATAATAAATAATAATAATAATAATAATAATAATAATAATAATAATGTACAACAGAATACAACATGTTGCCACTATAGAAATTATTATAAATTAATACATACATACAGAAAATAATTCTGGGGCTGTCTGGGGACATGATTGCACCTCCCCAATGGGCTACCAAGCAGAGCAGGGCTCAAGTACTTACACTTTACTCCTCTATTGGCACCCCAGTACACAGATGGAGAGCATTGGTGGGTAACACATTTGTGTTGAACATGAAGAAAGTGTCATAAAATTGCTTTGAACCAGTTCTGAAACTGACCAACTACCAGTGCACAGAATGTTTTGTACATTACTTAGGGGTTTATTTATGAAGCAGCACCAAAATGCGGCTCTTCTGCAGTGACAAGTTTAGGGTGCAGCAGTGTGACATTATCCTGCAGGAACCGGCTCCCGTCACTGAGAAGGAGATGGCATTGCAGGCAGTAGTTTCCAGGGGCAGCCCAGCATCTTGGGGTACACGGGGCAGGCCCACGGAGTGACGGAACTGGAAGCCACACCCCCTTTATGGGGCACACACCTTTGGCGTGTGAGGGGGATAACTATTGACCACACTGGGTGTCAGTGACCCCGGTGCTTTAATTTTGTATTACTAATATGCCTTTACTCCTATCAGAGTGCATAAATATATTTACTCTTCCACAAAACGCGCTGACCCGCATTGCTTCTGTATGAACCCATTCGTTGCATGCTATTTGGGAAAGAAAATAAAACAAAACTAAACATACAGATATCTCAACAATAAATCTCTGCCCAAAAAGAAGTGATTGTAGGAAGTTATGATTACTAACAAAGCGCAGTTTCCTTTTTGGGTTTAGATCACTTTAATTCAATGTTCCATACTTCAACTATATATCTTGTGCCATGGTTTATAGATTTCCAAACCACTCGGTGCTATTAAAGACAGATTATGGTTGCTTAGTGTTACATTATTATCACGTTAGTGGTTTGCAGCCTCATTAGTGTGGAGTATCGTTGTCGCTATCTATTTTCTATGTCACTATTGCAGCACTAATAAGATCTGAAGTTAGTGATGTGACAAGTAATCAATTTATAATGCATATTAGGCTTTCTCGGGCTGACTTCCTAATGTCTGCAGCCCGAACAGTGCCAGTGTGGAAGCTCATTAATAATCAGAGAAGTGACACATTAGGCCGTCAATAAACTGATTATCAATGACTCAATTCATCATGTTTGAAGAAATTGTATTTGCTGTTTGTAGGAAGCTGAATGAGATGGTATCATAGGCTAAGAACACACAGCGAAGAAAGATATGGGAACAAACTAGATCATTGTGTAATTAATGATGTTTTCTTTTTTATACATAGACGAGAAGAGTAGCTAGGACTTTTAAACTTCACACATTGTAACAGCAATTATAACATAAACAAATGAATACTATATCATTTGTTTATCTTATAATTGTTGTAATTATGGTGTAATTTGCCATATCCCACACAGGATCCCGGCGCATGGATATGCGCGGTGAACAGCACGTCCGGAGGATGCAGGCCCTGTCTGGTGGAACGCAATCAAGCGGTTGCCATGACTGTGGTTCCAGTATCTGCGGGATGTGCGTCACCGTCACCAACCGGCACCGGAGTCCGAATGGGAAAATGGAGACAGGTGAGTAGCGGTAAATGTATTTAGGGGGCTTGCATGTGATTTGTCTTCATTGCTGTCTGTGGTCCTGATGAAGGCGCCGTGTCCCCAAAAACATTTGATGTACTGCTACATCATGCTCAATACAGCATTTTGAAATTTATACAGACTCAGAGTGCTGTTCTTTTGGAGATATAGATATACATATATATATCTTATGAAAAGGATCACAAACACGGGCTCAGATGAACACTTTTTGTGTTTATTTTGAACAGCAGGTCACCACATAGCAAGTTAAAGCCATATGCAGTCGGTATTACAGGCAGTAGCATACAGGCACTCTCAGCATAGCAGACTCTTGATAGGCTCCAGTGGTCCCTAGTCTAACCCACACGACCCAGCCTATCACTTGGGTAGCTATTCCACCGTCAAGAGCAAGGTGACTCTGCCCTGGAAACCCTTATATCAGGAAATCCCAGGTGCTGCTGATCACAGACCTGGGATTCTGCTTCTGCTTCCAAAACCTGGTCTGGATCCTCCACATTACTTTCACATGGAAAAATGCTGTCTCTGCCACACTCCTCCACCTTAGCTTCAACCACCCTGGTGAAGCTACACTATTTTCAGGCGAGCTCTCTGCCTCGCCCACCCCTACCTGTGTCATCCGCCCAGGTACACAGCCTTCCACTACCTTCCAGAGGTCACCCACCTCGTCTTCTTCCTCCTCCCCTAGCTTCACCATAGGGTTGCTTGGAGGAATAGGACCTACAAACCTCCTGGAAAGGGCATCGGCATTGAGGTGCTGTTTCCCCGGACAATGCCTCACCTCAAACTTAAATGGCTGCAAAGCCAAAAACCAACGGGTCACACGAGCATTCACCTATTTGTTTGTATGCATCCACTGTAGGGGTGCATGGTCTGTGACCAACAAAAACTCTCGTCCCAATAAATAATACCTTAATGACTCAACTGCCCATTTAATGGCCAAGCACTCCTGTTCTACAGTTGAGTACCTGCGCTCCCTGGGCAATAATTTACAGCTAATGTAGAGGATAGGCTACTCCTCTCCATCTACCTCTTGGGATAGGACTGCTCCTAATCCATTCCCAGAGGCATCCGTTTGTAACACAAATTGCTTTTTAAAGTCAGGAGCTTGCAAGACAGGCTCAGTACACAAAGCTCATCCTAAATCCTGCCAAGCAGTTTACACTGGTCTAGACCACGTTATCTTGTCTGGGAATTGTTTTTTAAGACATTCGGTTAATGGAGCCACTCTAGCAGCGAAATCTCGAATGAACCTGCGATAATATCCGACCAAATCGAGAAATGTCCTAAATTGTGATTTACATTTAGGTCTAGACCAGATGAGGACTGCTTCTATGTTACTAGGCTGAGGTTTAACCTGTCCTCTACCCACAATGTACCCCAAATACTTGGCCTCAATCATACCAATGGCACATTTCTCAGGGTTGGCGGTAAACACGTGTGACCGTAGAGACTGTAAAACGGCTTCTACCTTTGGTAGGTGTGACTCTCAGTCAGAGCTGAAAATAACAATGTCATCTAAATATGCAGCCGCATATTCCATGTGGGGCTGCAGCAACTTATTCATAGCTCTCTGGAAGGTTGCTGGGACACCATGTAAACCAAATGGGAGCATTTTATATTGGAATAAGCCTTCTGGGGTAGAGAAGGCTGTTTTTGCCTTAGCAGCTTCTGTTAACGGAATCTGCCAATAACCTTTTGTCAAATCAAGTGTAGTGAGATATTGACTATTGGCTACATTTTCTACCAACTCATCAACCTGGGGCATAGGGTAAGAATCAAACTGGGACACTTGATTTAATTTACGGAAGTCATTGCAGAACCGTAAGGCACCTGAAGGCTTCGGTACCAGGACAATTGGATTATTCCACTCATTGGTGGATTCGCGTCGATCTCTCCCAAAGTCCTGCAGTGATATCTCCTCACCAACTGGGTTCCAATGGGCCTCGGACTCAGTCTCTTGGGGTGGTTTGGGACCGGCAGCCTCTCTCCCAGATGCTAAACTTTGGTAGTCTCTGGTCTCTGGCTTCTGATTTGTTTTGGTGGTTGATGGTTTGTTGGTAGCATGCCAGGTAATCAGCTCCTGCAGCAATGGAAAGTCCCGGACGAGGATCAGCGGATATGGGGGTCTGGTGGTAACCGCCACTACCACCTTTAACAACCGATCTTGAACGGTCAGGGGTAAGTAGACATGTGGGCACTCCTCCACATCGCCATGGACGCACAACACCCTGACAGGAGGCTGGACCTTGTCAGCTCCCGGAGAACCACGTTGGCCGCGACAATGGTGAGCTCACTGCCAAGGGCCCAAATCTCCTGGTTTTCCACCTGTACCTGCACCCGGAACAGGGAGGACTCTGCTTGGGGTACCCCCGCCGCCGCCACGCTGACCAATGGCCGAGTCATTTTTCCCACACTGCAATCCATTGGCTCGCCCTGTTTCGGGCATGACCAGGCTCACCGCACTCAAAGCACATCAAGGGAGGTGGAGCCTTTGATTTAACTACTGGGACCTGAGTTCTGGGTTTAGGTGGTGGCCCGTATCCTGACCTGGCTTTATTCAGCTTTCCCAGCATCAGGTGCAGCTCAATCACCACCACCAACTCCTCAAATGTCTGGGGTCAGCCTGAAGGGCCCACTGCTGCACCGAGTGGTCTAACACCCACATAGCCTGGTCCACTGCGACTACCTCCACAATCTGTACTGCAGAGTTTTCACTCGGCTGCAACCAGACCCTTGCCAGTCCTCCAGCTGCCAGTCATGGAATTCCTGGGCTTTGCTGGGCCCCGTCACTCCAATCCTTTCCAGTATAGCCTTTTTCAGGCCAGGATAGGAGCGTGCTTCAGCCACAGTCATGTCCACATACACCCGCTGTGCCTCCCCTGTTAAACAGAGAGCCAGCCTGTCAGACCATTCAACCGCAGGCCATCCCAACCACGTGGCCGTGCGCTCAAACATGCAAAGGAATGCCTCTATATCATCCGCTGGAGTGAGCTTTAGTAGCCTTTCCCGCTCTGGCTCAGATTTTTTAAGCGCTTTTAACTCATCGCACAACATTTGAATTTGAGTTTGCTGTCTTTCAGCCTGGGTTCGTTGCCCCTCATGTAACATCTGAATCTGAGTTTGTTGCCCCTCATGTAACATTTGAATCTGGGTTTGTTGCCCAGCTGCAGTTCAGCAAATTGTTTTAGTAACTCCTCCATATTGCCCTGCATGGACCCTTTAAGGACAAATCTAGTAGGTTTAATGGGCCAGGCTTATTAAACAGTCCAAGCCGACACCCGCCTATTTTGCTGGCTATTTAACACATAATAGCAAACAGTCTGCCTATAATGCTATGGCCCTTTAGGAAAAAAAAATATATCTTTATATATATAACACATACATTAAAAAACAAACATAGATACCGGCCAGTATCACAAAATAAAAGACAATTAATACATAACCATAATGCTTATAATAAGTTCATGGCTATTAGCACAAAGCTTATAAAACAGTACACAGCTAAAAACCTAATCCTAATGAGGCAACCACTGCACATTAATATGCTTAAGCGATCCTCTATTGTTGTGTCCAATAGATAGGTAAAAAAACAATCAATGATCAAGGTGTCCAAATATATTGCAACAATGTGTTAGTAAAGCGCTTTAGATTCAGCATGCAATTATTCCCACAAACTGGGGCTCGAAGCACAGTTAGTAGAGTGTATTAACCACACATAGGGGGTCATTCCGAGTTGTTCGCTCGTTGACGATTTTCACAACGGAGCGATTAAGGCAAAATTGCGCATGTGCATGGAACGCAGTGCGCATGCGCTAAGTATTTTAGCACAAAACTTAGTAGATTTACTCACGTCCGAATGAAGAATTTTCATCGTTGATGTGATCGGAGTGTGATTGACAGGAAGTGGGTGTTTCTGGGCGGAAACTGACCGTTTTCTGGCAGTGTGCGGAAAAACGCAGGCGTGTCAGGATAAAACGCAGGAGTGTCTGGAGAAACGGGGGAGTGGCTGTCCGAACGCAGGGCGTGTTTGTGACGTCAAACCAGGAACGAAACGGGCTGAGCTGATCGCAGTGTAGGAGTAAGTCTCGAGCTACTCAGAAACTGCTAAGAATTTTCTATTCGCATTTCTGCTAATCTTTCGTTCGCAATTCTGCTATGCTAAGATACACTCTCAGAGGGCGGCGGCCTAGCGTGTGCAATGCTGCTAAAATCTGCTAGCGAGCGAACAACTCGGAATGAGGGCCATAATGCAGTAAACAGTTCAGCCAGGATTTAGAGTGCACTTTGCAAAGCACTAAATTCAAAACTTCTCCTTAGTGCTGTGGAGGCAAGCAGCCAATTAGCCAGGTGGCAGCGTAGTAGCTAGGCTCCAATTCCTCCTTCCCCTTAGCACTGGGGCTTATGATTAAACAGTTCACCGGCCGGTATAAGCAATTTGTGAAACACAGATATATTTACTGCAATGATGGGGAGTATTCTACTGTCCCACAACGACTCTCCTATCCCACAAACACATTTCTCCATCTCAGGGTCCGTTTCAGCGGCTTCATCAGTGTCAGATGACACTGATGAAGCCTGATGAGGCCGCTGAAACAGACCCTGAGGCGGAGAAACGCATTTGTGGGATAGGAGAGTCATTGTGGGACAGGATAATACTCCCCATCATTGCAGTAAATATATCTGTGTTTCACAAATTGCTTATATATGTTTATAATGCACAAGGTGGTATAAGCAACTAAATATAAACTGTATATGAATGCAACAATTCACAGGATGCCAGAAGCAACTAAATATCAATGGACAATGAATGCAACAATGCACAGGATGATATAAATAATCAAATACAAGAGGTACTCAGACTCTGAGAATAACTAATGCAAAATCCCAGGAATAAGCTTTAACTGTCTGATGTGGATTCTGAAGAAGCCCGGAAACTGGAACAGAACCCCCTGAAGGGGAGCAGAGATCAAGAGACACTGAGACTGAGCCCGGCATCAGAGCAGGATTTCACTGTGTGCAGCGATAGCAAGCTTGGCAACTGGAGCAGACAGCGCTAACTGCACAAACTCAATTCACAACCACAGGATGAGGACTGGGACCAGGAACAAACAGGAACTTGAACCTATAACCGGCGTCAGGTAAAGGGCAAGCTGGGTAATAAAAGGAGCCACTCCCAATCAGAACATCCTGAGAAACTAAGCCTCCTGATGTGGAGATACAATACACCTGGACAGCTAGACACACAGAGGCAAACTGCTAATTATACAGCAGCTGAGGCTGAACACAGGGATACATCCAGGAATCTAGCTGCTGGAGTGTAGTAACACAGACGCGCCACTAGCGGCTTGTAACAAGCACAAAACGCGCCAACGAGCAAAGAGCTCTGCTTACAGAATGTCCGGAGAAAGCTGCTGCTCAGCCACAGCAGCTCCCTCCGCCATTATAGTCTCACCAGTTGCTCTCAGCCTAAGTATTTGTTTATATGTACATGCGTATGTATGTATGTATGTATGTATGTATGTATCTATCTCTCTATCTATCTATCTATCTGTCTTTATTAAGAACTGACAACCACATTTCTACTTTACTTTCTGCAGCAGGTTACATTGGTTTCCACAGAGAAACATTGGGGTGTAGAGTGGATTTTGATCCAGAGGCACCAACAGGCTAAAGCTTTATGCTGTCCCAGGCTGCACTGGGGCCTTCTCTATAACCCCGCTTCCAGGCACTGTGAGTTCAGTTTTAGTTGGTGTCTGCAGCAGCAGGTCATTTAATAGGTGGGCTGCACTAGACAGCCCTGAAAAAGCTTTTTCTGACTGGAAAATTCTGGTCTGTCAGCGCTGTATGCCATGGTGACACTTCAGTGCTGCAGCTCCATCACCTCCCAAGCGGCGTTGCATACTCCCGCTGGCAAAGTTCCCGAGTAATTGCGGCGGAGATGCTCTGGCTTTAGGCACACGGTCGCAGTCTCTCTCCTGGTTTGCGTGGCTGCTACGGGGAGGAGGTAAAGAGGGTCCCCCATGCAGGACCTGCCATTAAATGGCGTTCCATCCGTGACCAAGGGAGATTGGTCATGGCACTGGCGTGGACACTGTCACCGAGCAGGGACCCCACTAGACCACCAGGGCAATAGAGCACAGGTCGGGTGTAGTAACGCCCCATTTAATAAGGCTTGCTAGTCCCTGGGGTGGAAGTCCAGTATGGGGGAGCTGGCGCTTGACCTGTAGCCTCTCCCCGGCCCAGGGCTACAACTACTGCAGATTTTCTAGCCCTGGAACTGCCTCACACTCTCCCTCACTGAGACGCTGGGTGCCATCTTATAAGCATAGTTGCGGCTAGTCTCTGGGACTGCAGGGCAAGGTCTCCCTTGTAAAAGCCTCCTGTATACAGCGCTGTGACTTTACAAACACTTGAGTATTCTACATGTCTTTATACAGACAGCATTAGTTAAGAAAAAGTGTACATATTACAGGATATATTGTATGAGTATTCTGATATATACCTCCGGTCTAGGACCGTGCTGTGTTATATATCTAGTCCAGTGCAGTTTTATTGTCATAATAATTATCTGCATTGCCTGTGACTGTGTGTGCCTGTATCTGCTGTCATATGCGCACACAGGGGGGGGGGGGTTTCCGAGTACCCAGAAACCTGATCTATCGAGGAGCTGTCTGATTTTTTCTTTCTATTGTACGTCCATAGCGCAGCCTCGCAGTGTAGGTGCACACTTCCTGTGCATCTCCAGGCTGGCCGTGCACATGCTGGCAGAGAAAGCAGCTCCTCTCAGGTTGAGAGGTGAGAGGTGAGAGGCGCCGGTGCAGCGACATTGTAACAGCGCTGCAGTGCTTATAGGTTCACTAGCAGCCAGTGGGCAGGCATGGACTCCATGACTCCTTAACTCTGTGAGTGGGGCAGTGCGAGGTGAGACATATGCCGAGGGCGGGCACCAGTACTCTTAATAGCGGAGAAGTTTGACAAGGGGGAATGATGGTGCCCTGTGCTGTCCATCCATGAAGGGGGGAATGATAGTGCTGCTATGCTGTTTGTCTATGAGGAAGGGGGGGGGGATGTTGGTGCTGTGTCTGTCTGGAGGGAATGGGGGTTGCTGGTGGAATGATGACGCTCTGTCTGTCTATGGAGGGAGAGGGGGGATTGCCGGGGGGGGGGGGTGTTGATGGTGCCTTGTCTGTCTATGGAGGGAAAGGGGGGCTGCTGTGTGTGTGTGGGGGGGGGGGGGTCAAGGTGCTCTGTCTGTCTATGGAGGGAAAGGGGGGTTGCTGGGGGGGGTCATGGTGCTCCGTCTGTCTATGGAGGGAAAGGGGGTTTGCTGGGGGGGTTGATAGTGCTCTGTCTGTGTAGGGAGGGCTGGTTGCTGGGGAGGGTGATGGTGCTCTGTCTGTGGAGGTAGGGGGGGTTGCTGGGGGGGTGATGGTGCTCCGTCTATGGAGGGTGGGTTGCAGGGGGGGGGTTATGATGCTCTGTCTGTGGAGGGTAAGGGGAGTTGCTGGGGGGTGATGGTGCTCTGTCTGTGGAGGGAAAGGGGGGTTGCTGGGGGAATGATGGTGCTCTGTCTGTCTATGGAGGGTGGGGGGGAGTGCTGGAGGGAATGATGGTGCTCTGTCTGTCTATGGAGGGTGGGGGGGGAATGCTGGAGGGAATGATGATGCTCTGTCTGTGGGGGGTAAGGGGGGTTGCTGGGGGGCTGCTGGTGCTCTGTCTGTGGAGGGAGGGGGACTGCTGGGCGGGGTGATGGTGCTCTGTCTGTGTAGGTAAAGGGGGGTTGCTGGGGGGAATGATGGTGCTCTGTCTGTCTATGGAAGGTAGGGGGGGTGCTGGAGGGAATGATATGCCTGTGCTGTCTGTTTATGTGTTTATGGGGGGGGGGGAATGATGGTGGCTGATACACACACAATTGAATAGCAGGCTGCCCTCATTGCAGGAATAATCAGACAGCAGATGAGGGGTTCACCGACGTTTCAATGTTATTCAGTTTAACATATGCTCTATCTGGACCGTCCATGGCGCCATCTGCTCGCAGGTTCCCAACGCAGAAGAATGACATCACATTGGGATGCCAGAATCAGCGTCACGGAGGGAGCCGGTCCACCTAATGTTGAATTGAATAACAATGAAATATTGGGGAATTATTTGTCTCTGATTATTCCTGCAATGAGTTCCGCCTGCTATTCTATATTCTGGAGAGGCAGCGCTAGAGTTATTAAGGAGGGCATCTACACTTACATTATATTACATACTGAGAGGAGTGCTGAGTCATAAGGATATACGTAGAATCTGACGTCAGATAAGAACAACTTGGCCCATCTAGTCTGCCCATGCACACACTTACACACTAGGGTTATTTTTCTTATTGGGAGACAATTAACATACCAGTATATTTTTGGAATGTGGGAGGAAACTGGAGTACCCAGAGGAAATCTACACAGCACGGGCAGAATATACAAACTCCACACAGTTCCCATGGTGGGAATCGAACCCATGACCTCATTACTCCATCCGTACTGCTTTACAGTCAACAGAGGGTTGGCAATGGTGGTCATTCCGAGTTGATCGCTCGTTGCCAATTTTCGCAGCGCAGCGATCAACTGAAAAAACGGCAATTCTGCGCATGAGCTAAGTACTTTCACACAAAACTTTGCAGATTTACACAAGCTCGAGCGACGTTTTTTCATCGCTCGAGTGATCGTAGTGTGATTGACAGGAAGTGGGTGTTTCTGGGTGGAAACTGGCCGTTTTCAGGGAGTGTGTTAAAAAACGCAGGCGTGCCAGGTAAAAACGCAGGAGTGGCTGGAGAAACGGGGGAGTGGCTGGCTGAACGCAGGGTGTGTTTGTGACGTCAAAGCAGGAACTAAACGGACTAGGGTGATCGCAATCTAGGAGTAGGTCTGGAGCTACTCAGAAACTGCAGGAAAAGATTTTCGAGCAGTTCTGCTAATCTTTCGTTCGCTATTCTGCTGAGCTAAGATACACTCCCAGGGGGCGGTGAAAAACTCGGAATGAGGGCCAATGTATATTGCTAATGTGTATTAGCACAATGCTTAAAAATAGGTGCTGTAAATAAAGACTGTGCTGAACCTAAATAAGTTGCAGCTAGAGAATTCGCTTTAATCACTACATGGTTCCATAATATACAAGTTAAATTATAAAATAATAATTCCCTTTAGCACATACATTATGCAACTCCCATAAAACAATAACCCCCTTTCAAAATCCTGCTTTTGCCACTGGGGGGCATGTCCTGTATAGCTGGCAATGCTGGGGGGGCATGTCCTGTGTAGCTGGCACTGCTGGGGGGGGGGGGCATGTCCTGTGTAGCTGGCACTGCTGGGGTGGCATGTCCAGTGTAGCTTGCACTATACTGGAGACATTGGCCCGCATTCCGAGTTGATCACTAGCTGCCGTTGTTCACAGCGCAGCGATCAGGCAAAAAATCGGCACTTCTGCGCATGCGTATGAGGCGCAACTCGCATGCGCGTCGTACTTTCACAAAAGCCGATGTAGTGTTACACAAAGTCTAGCGACGCTTTTCAGTCGCACTGCTGGCCGCAGAGTGATTGACAGGAAGTGGGTGTTTCTGGGTGGTAACTGACCATTTTCGGGTAGTGTGTGAAAAAACGCGAGCGTGTCAGATAAAAACGCAGGAGTGGCTGGGGAAATGTAGACGTGGCTGGCCGAACGCAGGGCGTGTTTGTGACATCAAAACAGGAACTAAACATTCTGAAGTGATCGCTAGCTAGGAGTAAGTCTCGAGCTGCTCAGAAACTGCACAATCTTTTTTTGTAGCAGCACTGCGATCCTTTCGTTTGCACTTCTGCTAAGCTAAGATACACTCCCAGAGGGTGACGGCTTAGCGTTTGCACTGCTGTTAAAAGCAGCTAGCGAACGAACAACTCGGAATGAGGGCCACTATGTGTAAGGAACACTACTGTGGCTGCTATGTGTAAGGCTGCTAATTGTGTGCATAGAGGGGGTGTGAAAATATATTTATTTATAGTTTGATAATATGAAATTGCGAGGCCACGCCCACATGGGGTGGGGGGGGAGAGGGCGCTTTGAAATTTTCTCGCTCAGGGTGCTAGTAGGCCTGGAGCCGGCCCTGCAATGAGGGCATACTTGCAGGAATTGGAATTACATGGAACTGCTATAAACAGGAAAGAAACATCTGTTGTTGTAAAAGTCATCAACTCCACCAATATGCAAAAAAATGTCTAATAAAGCTGGGATCAAGTCGATTTAGTTTTATTTATTATTAATAATAAAAATAATAATAATCATCATCATCATCATCATCATCATCGTTATTTTAACAGACTTTCTTAAAACAGAATGTCTATAATAGTTTTTTGATAAGAGTGTTTAAAGATGTGTATTTATTTTATTATTTTCAACTATGTTTTTAATACTCACAAACAAAAACAGTCCAGGTTTTTATTAATTCCATGTTAAATTATTTGCAGCCAAATATGTAACTTTGATCAAATGCCGCCTTTCACTTAAAATATTTTGAATGGCCAGAATATATTATTTGTGACAGAGAAAAATATTCTCCATAAATTCAGTTTATCTGATTTGCTGAATGCATTAGCCACATGCTAAAGGAACACTATTTGCATGGTTGTAGGTGTGTTTGAACTTAAAATATGCATCAAATTCTGTTAAGGAAAAAGAACTGAGGAAATGGGTATACGGCTTCTGCCTCCAGCACAATGTTTTGCATCGCAGATTAAAGGATTTTAAAACTAACTGTGATTGTCTTGTCACGGTTGAGATACACATTAGTTGACTGAGCTGAGTATCAAATATGTGAAATGAGTTGCCATTAAAAGCTTGCTGTAGGCAGTTCATTTCTCATCAGCCAAGCTGTGAGAGACTCCTGCTGTGGACAGTGAACATTAGCTTACTAAATATTGTTGCTAATCAAACTCTGCATTACAAATGGATGTTTCTGAAAGTAAGGAGGTTAAAACACCGACAAAGAAAGTTTACTAGAGAGGACAGGTATTGACAATGGGAAATCCCATTTTTTGGCATCTAAACAACTATATATCCTACTTGCCTACCTGACCCTCTCCATGAGGGAGAAAATGCTCTGTTCCTGGACTTTCCTGGTAATGTATGATTGCCATCACCTGTGGTGAAACGCCTTTCTTATCAATTACCTAGCTCACCACAGGTTATAGTAATCATACATTACCAGGAAAGTCCAGGAACAGAGCATTTTCTCCCTCATGGAGAGGGTCAGGTAGGCAAGTATGCTATATATATATATATATATATATATATATATATTTGAAAAGATATAAGACCTTTATCGCGCTAAAGATGTGAAAGCTTCAACTTAGGGAAGATACCCCCTGTTAGATGGGGTATAAACAACAGATAGTGAAAGAAGAGATTTCCCCAGGGAGCTGATGTCGTACTTTGGTATGTACAAGTTTTTTATAATAAAATAATCTTAAAAAAGAGAGATTGTTTACATAAAACTGTTTACAATTTGCCCAGAATAACAATAAACAATGTTTGTACAGACGATAGTTGTGTTGGTAATTCAAACAACATCAAATTGATCTTCTTTGAAGAGATGTCAGAGAACAATGTGCTAACCAACGCGTTTCGTCCTACAGACTTCATCAGGGGTGTATTAATCAAAGAATCACAATATGGACATACATCTTATCGTGTCTTCAAAAAGGCAATTTAACAATGCTTAAAATAGTATCGGACCAAATTTCACCATATGGGGTATCAATTTAAATTGAATTGGAAGTAACCCTTTTCACTGATTATCCACTGGGCAAAAACCTTTTTTGAAATTTAGAGTAATTCTGAATCAATTTAATTTAATTAAGCCCATAAGATGGTAAGTCACTGGATATCTTCCAGATGTCAGTTTAGACAAAGTAGACCACTGTAATAGTACCAATTAGATTACATCAAGCCCATAAAGTGACTGATCACTGAGTATCATCCAAGTGTTTATTTGGACAGGGCAGATCACCGCAACAGTGCTGATTCAATTAAATAAAACCAATTGGAGCAGCTAATCACTGGATATCGTCCAGGTATCAATTTGAACAAGGCAAACCACTGCAATTGTGCTATTGCTTGTAATCTGGAGCTTGTATCCTCCGTGCTGGCTTGGCTCTGAATGTTATATATATATATATATATATATATATATATATATACAAGCAGACGTCCGGCACTCTTCGCTAGGTACAATTTATTGGTGCTCCGGTGCCCTCCCATTGGGTTTAGCTGCCCATACCTATATTCATAGCGATTTAGGTGGCACTCTGGAGACTTAACCGTGGTGTAGAAAAGCGGTGTTTAATTCATCAACGTTTCGGGTCATCAGGACACACACAGTGCAAAGTGTAACATAACTCAAATAAATACTCACTCAGAGGACTCCCCCAGCCACCATCCACGCGTCTCCGGCAGGCTTCCGTTGTAGGCACTTCCGGACCGGCTCCCTGTCACATGACCGGAAGTGTTGTCACGGTGGGCCACCCGACAGGTGACGCGGGTGGTTGCCAAGGCAACCTGTGTATAAACAAAACCAAAGACATCGATATTAAAGTGAATACACTAACATAAGACATGCTGAGAACCAACATGATCAAAAAATTCAGGGATAGAGGTTACCCACTCCCTTTACTTGAACAGTCATGGGAAAAAGCATTATCACAATCTAGGGAAATGTTGTTAGTGCCCAAGTTAAGAAAACACAAGAAGAGGTGCTACCCTGGGTCAATCAGTTTAACACTAAGAATTCCTTCACTAGCAAACGGGCTAAGGAATTGTGGCCCAATATACAATCGGACCTGGAGCTTAAAGTGTTTAAGAATACGAGACTCATGCCAAGTTACTCAAGAAGTGCCAACATAAAAGATTGGGTTGTCAAAACTGACATCTCTACGAAATCCACTGAGGGTCAGCATTTCTTGAGGCAATGAAAACGCTGTTATAAATGTGGGTGAACGACCTGCAATTTTTTAGTTCCAGGGGACACGTTTAAACACCCATATTCTGGCAAAAAAACTCTTAATAAGAGTTTCAGTGTCTTGTAATTCTAAATTCGTGATATATTTGTTATCATGTCTATATGGACAACATTATGTAGGTAAGACCGAATGGATTGTGAGGTAGTCTTTTCAGACGAGGCCATGCCCATTTAAATGAGGCCACTCCCATTTAGATGAGGCCACGCTCCCTTGCCAGGTGCGCGCGCAAGTTTTTGTTTTTTTAGGTGTGTGTGGGGGGGGGGCACATTTTTTAATGTCATGGGGGGGGGGGCGCATTTTTAAATCTTGCACTGGGAGCCAAATTGGCTAGAAACAGCCCTGACCAGGTCCCCTTATCTGTGAGAGGGGGAGACAGGGCAAGCAAGTTACTACAATTAGAGACACGCTGGATTCTGTTATTGGACACACTCAGCCCTAAGGGTCTTAACGAAACATTGGGTCTGAATAATTTTCTGTAAGGTTATTGCTGTTTATATCTAGGTTTACAACATACCAGTATACTTTATTAGTATGTATGTTTGTGTGATATTTTGCTTATTGTCAAGGTTTGCGGTTAGGTTCTTTTTGCTCTAATTTAAATGTTAGAGATAGAGAGTTTGTATGTAATCTCTCTATATATATGGAATTGTACAACGATTAATGTTTTGAATATTGACGAAGGTGTTATCTTAGAAATGAGCAGTATGGCAATATTGTAATGAGAACTGTCTTTAACATTCTTTATGTATTCCTCTTAATGGAATGGTTCTTTCAAAGATCACTGATCAAAGCTATGTATTATAGTACATGTCACTGAGGCATTTTACACTAGTTTAATCATGTTGGGTCTCAGCATGTCTTATGTTAGTGTATTCACTTTAATATCGATGTCTTTGGTTTTGTTTATAAACAGGTTGCCTTGGCAACCACCCGCATCACCTGTCGGGTGGCCCACCATGACATCACTTCCGGTCGTGTGACAGGGAGCTGGTCCGGAAGTGCCTACAGCGGAAGCTGGGCAGAGACGCATGGATGGCGGCTGAAGGAGGTGTCAAAGTCAGAAAAATATCTCTATGCACACTACCATATTTGCACCGCACACAGGTCCGTGCTGCGCATGCGTACGCTCTCCCGTACGTGCGCATACTCACAGTCGCGGGCACCCGCAGGCGCATGGTATGCGTATTTACGGTAGAGTTTATGCGATCGTAGCGTGCGACTCAATCATTACATATTTTCACTAATAATGTAATTTGTAGATCATGGTCCCTTTGATAGATTCTGAAAGTTTGGTTAATATAGAATGTTCATGAACAGAGGAATCCCTCTTTGTTTGATACGAAGGGTCAGATAGGAGTAATACAGTGGTGTTTAGTATCCATCGGAAGAATATTTAATTAGAAATATTCCGGTGTTGGTTTGAAGCAGATCAATCGCTCGTGCGAATAGTTATGGACATAAGAAGTTTATGAACATTTACTTTATTTGCACTTTATTACCCATGCGGCGGGAAACCCAGTTTCACTCCCACCTGAGCAGTTGGAAATAGTCACAGCCCACCTGTATGAATCAACCTATGACCTTTTGTTATAATGCGAAGCCAAATTCCTGTGTCCAATGAACAATGAGATTGTAGGGACCATTGAATTGTATTGTGTGTGGAGCATAAATAGCAGGCCGACCATATCCAACTTCACTCTCTCATCAACGGTTCTCATTGCTGATAACCGGGAGCTGGATATCGAGGCGCTTGCGATCGTTTCCCCTTGTGCGTAAGTTTTCTCCGTAATCATATTGTCTTACTGTGAGCCATTTCTCTCTCTCTCCCTCTCTTCTCTTTCTCTCGTATTTTCCCTTGATTAGAATTGAATTGTATTGTATTGTATTTCCTGTGTAGTTATCTGGTTAGTTGGTTTATGTTATACTGTAGTGTATGCTTTGTACTGTGATTCTTTTTGCAAGTAATAGTCATAATACATATAATAGGTTTCGGACCCTAAGCCAGGTATCTGTGTATTCTTTATAGTGTTAAGTATTCTCTGAGCGTCGGTGACGCTCAAGCAGCTTTGTAGGTAATCAGGTTACACAAGGTTGCACTTACACATTGTCTCCACACTAAGGTTTACTGTGTATTTCATTGCTGAAGGTATAGATATAACGGTTTAACGTTGTGAGCGTCTGCATCGCTGGTGTTCTCCTCGTGGTCCCGAGCGCTGCTACGCTATAGCGAATCATTACGATAAGTCAACAGCCAATATTCTGCCTGCCTGCGATCACTTGGCCGTGAGTGAACGTGACGCCTGAGCGTCTCGATCACGGCTAAGCGATCGATACGCAACTTGCGTACCCTTACGGTACTTCTTACGTAGATAGCGTACAGTGTTCTTAGACCTCATAAAGGGTTATATACACGATAAATATTTAGCTTTATCAATTGGCGGCTCGTCCTGTCCTTCACATATCTGCACTAGGTAGATCAGCAGACATTATCCCTCAGCAAAGGGCGGGAGGTTGTCTCGTAGTGCTGACGGGATAAGCGTCTGCTTCGCTTAGATAAAAGAGTGCTGAAGGAATCCGGGAACCGGAGGTAAGAACAAAACGCTAGTGTCTTTTAAAACTGTATTTTTCTGTCTTGCGTACACACGCACGCACACATATATCTGCATTTCTTTTCTTTTTTTCATTTTCGTATATCACTCTCCTGTCTGCCAGTTTTATAGTCGATAGAAGTGCTAAAAAAAGATTTGCCGTTATTTCATAGTTTAAGAGTAAAGGTAATATAATTAAAAGATAGACAAACACACAGTTTTGCCTGGGAGATAAGGCGAAGTCAGTGTGTTGTGTGGTAGATGACCAGGGATCATCTACATTGATAAAAGTATAAATTGTGTTACGGTGGATCTTTGCTTTGCGTACACGTGTCCCTAACAAAAGACTTGTGTACGCAATCCAAAGGCGGACGCACGCAGCGTACATTACGCAACGGAGCGTCCGGTTACGCCCACGTAGCTCAAGTCACGATAAGTTGATTTTTAACGCAACGCGATAAGTAACGCAAAGCGGTAAATAGCGCCACAGGCGATAAATAACGCAAGTCTATTTTTGGAAATCCAAAATTTAAATTAACAGATCCTGCTCCTAATTGGTAACACAGCTGGGCTAAAGAAAAATTTCTGCGCAGAAATAGAAATAGAAGCAAAAGTGTACATGTGATGAGTGAGTGTTTTTGTATTACATAAGTTTATATAACTTAAAGGTTGAACCACAAGAAAAGTCGAGTACTCGTGAGGTACACGCGTGTAAGTGACGTGCACGGTGGCTAGGGAGGCATCCTTGGTTAAACATAATATTTGAGCATTAGAGTATAGCGGACCAGTATAGAACAAAACCAGGAGGTCATAACAGACCAGGAGGTCCAGGTACAGTAAACAGGGAAGTCCGCTATACAGTTCAGAGGCACAACACCGAGAAGGGTTGGTGCAAGACCCATATAGGCCGTACAAGCTCTGGCTGAAGGAATTCGCAGTCGTAAGTTTCGATTCCATTGGTCTTTCTGTACACAAGCTTAGTTGTTTGTGTACTGAACGACTGGACCGCACGTAATTGTGTACAGTAGTTAGTAATCTGACCTAGTACCATTAGAGTAAAGGGGTCACAAACGCTATTTGTACATTCTGACGTGATTTGTGTAATTTTTTATTTTTCAAGAAGGGAAGTTCGCTGGTCACTCAGGAACTATCTGACAAACCTCACCTTTACTGGAAAGAGTAAGTGTTCTGCGGATAACCCTCACATGTTCCAGTAAACAACGGTTTTTATAGGTGCCCTGGGTCGAGTACGCCAGCACCATATCGGTGTGATCAGGTCGTATTGGTCGGCGTGGGCGAGTGAGTGGGGTACTCGGTAAACCGCCACCGTCGGCCTATTGTGAACAATCTGGTTTTCTGTAAGGGTTCGCTGAAGACCTTGATATAGAGATCAGAGGTAGAGCAAGCAACACCTGCAGAGTTATGGGGGCCAGTTGTTCAGGTAGGGGGGCGATCAACCTCGGTTCGGGTTGATTCAGTGGTCCGACCAATTGGGTCGGCCAGGTATATCATGCGTGAGAAATATGGAAGTCACACAGAGGTTTTATGTGATGAATGGGAGAGAATGACGGTACAAGACCGGGAGAAATTCCCAAGAATAGGTAGCTTCAGCCCAGAGGTGTTACAAAATTTAAGGAGGAGGATATGTCTCATAAAATCAACAAAGAGACGAGTTCAGCATTATGATTATTTACAGTTGTGGCAACAGGAAGGTGAGATACAGAGAGGTTTGGCTCAGGCGGCAGGATCTGGCTCTAACAGAAAACTAATTGCCACGGCCCCGCCGCCACCATATATATCAGGAGAGAAGTTGATTACGGAGAAAGACGCACTAAGGGGTAACACAAAATCACTTAGTAACGGTGTAAATGTTAATGATAATGTTAACCCATTAACCCATGCAAGTATTAACCCGTGCAAGTTGTACCCTGTTTTGAACTTTCCCCAGGAGTGTGATCAAGAGGACGAAGCGACAACGATTTCAGCGCTCTCTCTAGCAGCCACCATAGCAGAGACCACAGTAGGCACAGCAACACCCACGAGATTAGTAAAGGCCCCTAGCGGAGGGATAGGTGAGATCGTATCAACTGGTAAGTACGGCACCATGCATTATGCTGAGACTATTTCACCACAAGCTGTAGAATCTACACAGAATGAGGTTGTTAGAATTACTCCTGTTAGGGTAATAGCAGTTCCCAATGGGAAAACAGATGTATCAGGAGCTACTCCCATAAGGAACATTGCCATGTACAGCCCATTTTCCCGAATGGAATTAAGGACCATAGTGTCTGAATTCCCTGACCCTAGAAAAGATTTAGTTGCCAGCCAAAAATACATCACAGACTTAGGAAACACTTTAGAGCCCAATAATAAAGATTGGCAGATATTGCTAAAAGCTTGTTTACCCTCCAATGTCGACTCAGCTCAATTTTTAGCTGATTGTGGACTAGATCTGGATGTACCTCTTACAGATGTGTACAACAAAGATAACGTAAGAAGGATAAACTTACACTTAAAGGAGCAATTCCCAGCAGTTGTTAAATGGAACAAAATATTTTCCATTAAACAAAAAGAGTCAGAAACAGCTGCAGAATATTTTCACCGGGCACTATTAGAAATGGCAAAGTACACTGGTATAGAGGACATTAGGACAAATCCAAACCATCGAGAAATAGCAGTGTCTGTACTAATGGATGGTTTGAAGGAAACATTAAAGGCAAGGGTACAGACCACGCAACCATGTTGGCGAGGTCTGTCAGTGTCCACTTTGAGAGAGGCTGCTATTGATCACGACCGAAACATCACCAGACACAGGGAGTCGCAGAGTGATAAGCTAATGTCAGTAAGTATACAGGCTCTGACCACAAAGCAGCCTGCGTATGTACCATCCAACCCTGTGGGTAAGTCAACTATGATAACATGTTATTCTTGTCAAAGACAGGGGCACTATGCACGAGACTGTAGAGCGAAAAATTCGCAAAGATCATACCAACCCCCTAGACAACGACACGACACACGACATTGGGAGCAAGGTCCGCAGAAACGGAGTTATGAGCCACATACAGGGGAAACAAAAAGATATCCCCCAAACAGAGACTGGCATGCCTCTGGTAGTTCCCAACTATCTCCCTCACAAATAGTTGCTGCCAGCGGGATTCAGGGAAGTCACCATACCCAATAGGGGTGTGGCCATACCTGTAATCTGCAGCCAGTGAAATTGATTGCCAACCTTGAAAGTGAACCCGAGGTCGCAATTAATGTAGCTGGTAAAACTTTAAACTTTCTTGTAGACACAGGGGCGGCCAAGTCAGTGATAAATTCGACAGTGGGCATGAGGACCACTGGTAGGACAATTCCAGCCATGGGAGTAACAGGAGTAGTCCAGCACTACCCTGTTAGCAAACCAGCCGAGATTACAATAGGGCCTTTGCATACCAAGCATTCCTTTTTGCTGGCTGCATCGGCACCAACCAATCTCCTGGGAAGAGATTTACTGTGTAAAATGGGGTGCGTCATTTATTGTACTCCTGAAGGTGTATTCTTGGACATACCTGAGAAACACGCTCAGGAGGTGCGAGACATGTTAGACTCCCCATCAAAATTAATGTCACATACCATTATGACAAATAGGAATCCATCCCAAGTAGAAGAGATGACATCTCAGATACCAGAGTCACTTTGGACAAAAGACGGACAGGACACTGGATTAATGGCAAACGTAGCACCAGTAGTTGTACAAGTAAAAGATGGTAGGATAGCTCCAAAAATCCCACAATATCCTCTGAAGCCAGAGGTGGAGTTAGGAGTTTACCCAGTAATAGAGCGCTTGCAACAACAGGGCATTCTGGTAAGAACGTCCAGCACTGCCAATAGTCCCATCTTCCCTGTTAAGAAGAGTGGGGGGAGGGGTTACAGGCTAGTGCAGGATCTAAGGGGGATTAACAAAATAGTTGAGAGTCAGTTCCCCGTAGTGCCAAATCCAGCTGTCATCCTAATGCAAATCCCTCCCACTGCCAAATTTTTCGCTTTCTTTTCGGTACCTCTGCACCCTGACAGCCAATATTTGTTTGCATTCACATACAGAGGAGTCCAATACACGTGGACTCGATTACCCCAAGGTTTCATAGATAGTCCAAGTATATTTTCTCAGGCTTTGCATGATTGTTTACAGTCTTTTCAACCAGACAGTGGATCAGTATTGATACAGTATGTGGACGATTTATTACTGTGTTCAGATTCACTGGAAGCATCTCTGAAGGATACGAAACAGCTCCTGTTTCATCTTTCAGACACCGGACACAAGGTGTCCAAAGACAAGTTGCAATTATGCCAAACTAAGGTAAAATATTTGGGACACTGTCTAACACAAGGACTGAGACACCTGACCGCTGATAGAATCCAAGCAATTAGAGACATGACCCTGCCACAAACCCAGCAACAGATCAGAACGTTTTTAGGAATGTGTGGGTATTGCCGTAATTGGATCCCAGGGTTTTCCATTTTAGCGTTACCTTTGCAGGAAATGGTCTCCTCAAACAAACCTGATAGGATCTCGCATACAGACGAGTCCGAAACAGCATTTGAGAGACTCAAACAGTGCCTAACGCAGGCACCAGCACTAGGTATGCCAGACTATGGGAAACCCTTTGAACTATACGAAACAGAAAGTGCTGGTTGCGCGGCAGGCGTACTAACCCAAAAACACGGTGATGCCAGCAGGCCAGTTGCATACTACAGCGCTCAGCTAGATACGGTAGCGCGATCCCTCCCCACATGCTTGCGAAGCGTCGCTGCGATAGCATTGCTAGTGACAAAAAGCGAAGATGTCGTGCTAGGCCACAACCTCACAATCCATACGCCACATGCGGTATCAGCCTTATTGAATTCTGCCCAAACCAGACACGTCTCATCAGCGAGGTTTACAAGATGGGAATTGGCACTAATGGCCCCCGTAAACATCACCATAAGGAGATGCAGTGCATTAAATCCTGCAACATATCTCCCAGGTGTGCCTGGTCAGGCACAAAGGGTGGAAGGTGAGAGTGCTGGGGAAGGAGGATTTAATACAAAGGAAGATACACATGATTGTATGGAATATTTGACCCAAAATTTTACCGCAAGGCCTGACATCAGTGACAACCCACTGGAAGATGCAGAACTCACGTTCTACACGGACGGTAGTTGTCACAGACAGTCAGACTCGGGAGACTTGTGTACTGGATACGCAGTCGTAGATGACCAAGACACCATAGAAGCGGAACCGCTAGGCCCACCTCACTCAGCCCAGGTTGCTGAACTGGTCGCCCTAACCAGAGCATGTGAATTGGCTAAGGGTAAGTCAGCCAATATCTACACCGATTCTAGATACGCATTCGGGGTAGTCCATGATTTCGGAGCCCTATGGCGCCTCTGAAATTTCATGACGGCAGCTGGTACACCGGTAGCGCATGCAGCTCACATAAAAAGGCTTCTAACAGCGATACAGGAACCCGACAGAGTGGCTGTTATCAAATGTAAAGCACACACATATAGCCAAGACCCGGTATCACTTGGTAACAGCCGAGCAGACGAAGCTGCTAAGTTAGCAGCTGCTACCCCCATACAGACAGACACCACACAACTGATGGTATTCAATACCATCAACACACAGAAGTTGTGTAAAATGCAAAATTTGTGTTCCACACAGGAAAAGGCAGTCTGGAAGGCAAAGGGATGTGGCCAAGAGTCCTCAGGACTCTGGACGGATGGACATGGTAAACCAGTGGCCCCCAGAGCATATCTTCCATGTCTGGCTGAAGCAGCTCACGGGCTGACTCATCTAGGCAAGGAGGGAATGTGCAAATTGGTAAGAGCCTATTGGTGCACCCCAGGATTCTCCTCTCATGCGAGTAAAAGAGCAATGTCATGCCTTACCTGTCTGAGAAAGAATATTGGAAAGGCAATACCAACAGAACCATCCCATATCCCACCTGCCGGCGGCCCTTTCCAGGTAATACAAATTGACTTCATTCAATTACCCCCTTGTCGGAATTTGAAATATGTACTTGTTTGTATAGATGTTTTCTCGAATTGGGTCGAAGCATTTCCTGCAGCTACAAATACCGCTATGTTTACAGCTAAGAAAATTGTGCAGGAATTTGTATGTAGATATGGTATCCCTAGAATAATCGAAAGTGATAGGGGTACCCATTTTACAGGTGATGTCTTTCAAGGAATGTGTAAGTTGATGGGAATTGATAGCAAGCTGCACTCTCCGTACCGTCCACAGGCGAGTGCGAAGGTCGAAAGAGTGAACAGCACTATTAAAAATAAATTGAGTAAAGTGATGGCAGAGACAGGATTGACATGGCCAGAAGCTTTACCCATTGTATTGTACAGTATCAGAACCACTCCCAGGTCCCCTCTTAATCTGTCCCCCTTTGAAATCTTATTTGGTCGACAACCGCATGTCATGATTAACCCTCAGGATGATTTGAAATGTAACAATGAAGTAACTGTAAAGTACTTGATTAACATGAGTAAACAGTTAAGGAATCAAAATGATAATCTAAAGTTGGTGATTCCTGATCTACCTGATAGTAGTTGTCATGACATTGAACCTGGGGATTATGTAATGATACGAAATTTTCTACGCTCAGGTTGCCTTATTGACAGATGGGAAGGACCATACCAGGTCTTATTGACTAGCACGACAGCATTGAAGGTTGCTGAGAGAGAGACTTGGGTCCATTCATCCCACTGCAAGAAGGTTGCTGATCCAGAGAAGTCCCGTGATAAGGAACAGACGGTAGAGGTTGTATCACTGGAGTGTCTGTTCCAGGAGGACTGAGGCGGCACCTGAGCCTTGAAGACCGAGAGCTGTTGTCGACTCCCCACTCCCTTTTATTGTTTTTCTCCACTTCCCATCCCCTCTCCCTCAAATGTATTTTTCCTCCTTCTCATTCTTCTTCGTCTCCTCCTCAAAGATGGACTTGCCCCAAGAGACTGTGATCCGGATTTTCCTGTTGACCATGATGTTGACCAGAGCAGTCTGTTCCGGCGAGAGTACCATGGAGGTCGATAGAGGTTCTGGAATGGGTTCTGATGATAAAGATGGAGGCGTAGTTTTCCAAGATCAACCTAACCAACAAGCAAAGGCGAGTATCAGAAAACGATCCGATAGCATTGACCATAGAAGAAATTGTGACGGATTGTTAGCTGAAGAAAACTGTATCTGTAGGCTCTGTAACAATGTCATTGAAGATGGGTGCATTAAGAAATGCCAATCCAGTTTTAATATCCATATGGACCGGCATGCATTGAGTGATTATCACTCCTTAGTGGGTAATGTATTAAACAAAACAGATTGTTGGGTATGCTCTCAAGTACCTCAGGGTCATAGCAAATCAGGGCTAGTACCATTTCCTTTAACGATAGGGGAGGTACTTGAGTTAAATGGTGGGAGACCGGTGGACCGGAGGTTTAATATCTCCAGCCCTCCTAGTTTGAAGCTCCACCAATACCACGTGGATAGGTCCCTATTATGTTTTAACATCTCCAATTCCAGAAAGCCGGGAAATTGGGAAGTATCATGGAGCGACCACACCATGACCTTTTCACACAGAGCAGATAGAATGCCTACAGATACAGAGCTTGTACGCCACATAGCCAGTAGAGGAAAATCTTTCCGGTATAGATACACCCTAGGAAATAGGATTACTAGAGTTGGAGAAGTATCACCAGGATACTGTGCACATATCGTACAACCTGATACGTGCATTAAGCAGATGGAAGAATTAGGGCTAGGAGATTTCACATGGAAGGTGTGTAATATGGTCATGTCCTTCTCCGTCCCTTATGTTCTCCCCGATGATGCATATTTCATATGCGGGAGAAAGGCGTACAAGTGGCTTGCCCCAAACTCTGAAGGATTGTGTTATATTGGAAGAGTATTGCCTGAAGTAATGACTGTAACACATGACAAAATGAAAGACATACACCGTGGTGCCCAAGCTCCTTATACTCACACTCATTACGAGCACCTCGTTAAAAGACAACTGTCAGAAAGGTTAGAGCATCCGGCCTCTGATCTGATCCATGAATCCACCGGGATTCAGGTTCTGGTGGCGTTAGATTTCACTCGCACCGCTCGAGGAGTGATGAATTATAGATACATTTCCGCACTCGCCAATTTGTTAGATAATATGACTGAAATGTATGATGACACGTTTAGATATACTGGAAGAGAACTTCAGGCTTATAAAACAGAACTGGTACAACATAGAATGGTTCTTAATTACCTCACAGCAGTGACAGGCGGATATTGTGTTACATTAGCAACACAGTACGGCGTGAAGTGTTGCACTTATATCACGAATAGCACCGAGGATCCGGTAGAGGTCATAGACCAAAAGATGGACGATATTCTCCAATTAAAGTGGGAATTTCGTCGAAAACACAATCTCACTCTTGCTGCTGTAGGTAATGAGCTGACTGGTTGGGTGTCATGGTTGAACCCGCGAAATTGGTTCTCTGGTTTAGGAGACTGGGCTCAAGGAGTCATAATGGATGTTGGGAAGTTTCTACTATGTATCTTAGGTGTCGTTATATCGATTGGATTGATATTTAGATGCGGGCAGGCTGTAATGAGGTGCAAACAAAGTACCAGAGTGATGAGTTTGAGGAGTGAGGAAACTGTAATTAACTTGGATTTGATTTACGACCCAACGATAGAAACAATGATGTGATGAAAATGCGATTTCTACGGTCCGTTTCTTTCACCTGTTTTTCTGGTTTTTCTCCAAGATAACAAGACCCCCTTGGACGAGGAAGTTGATGAGACGCTATACAGACAACGGATAGACCAAAGAAGAAGTTTTGACCACTTGAGATATGGACACTTGATGAACTTTGCCATGGAACCCCAGTTTCCCTAGAATTCTTAAAATTACGCTAGCCCAACATTTTTTTTGTAAATCTAATGGCATTGACAAAGCTTATTGCTCACGCTTAATGAGCAAAACAGCGCAAAGAAGACGACTTTCAACTGATACCGAACAAAACTTCAACTGACAGATGTACATTAACCTGACATAGAATACCACCGCATTTACCGTAATTATGTCTTTTCTTCATTTCTACAACCCTCAGGTAATGACACACATAGTATAGGGAATACAGGCACAGATATCAGCAATCACATATTCCCCCATTCATGTATCATCAACTAAAATGTGCTCCCCATTTTGTTCAAAATCCAAAAAGAGCTCGGTAAAGTTTGACAGCCCATCCACAGACCTGTACCACGGGATAAGAAGGAATTCAAATGTATACTTCGCAATACCTCGAAGCTTGATTTACAACACGTACGGCACGATGATACATGACCCCCCAAACATGGACCCATACACACATGCTTCTGCTATCTCACTAGGTCATACCCTCTTCCCACCTACTCCTCTCTCCTCCTTTACCCAACCATGGAAATGAATTAACCCCTGACATATATTTTTCTCCTTTTGAAATGTTTTCAGGAAGTGGCAGTTATTATTGACTGCCAAAGGGTGGACTGTCAAAGTCAGAAAAATATCTCTATGCACACTACCATATTTGCACCGCACACAGGTCCGTGCTGCGCATGCGTACGCTCTCCCGTACGTGCGCATACTCACAGTCGCGGGCACCCGCAGGCGCATGGTATGCGTATTTACGGTAGAGTTTATGCGATCGTAGCGTGCGACTCAATCATTACATATTTTCACTAATAATGTAATTTGTAGATCATGGTCCCTTTGATAGATTCTGAAAGTTTGGTTAATATAGAATGTTCATGAACAGAGGAATCCCTCTTTGTTTGATACGAAGGGTCAGATAGGAGTAATACAGTGGTGTTTAGTATCCATCGGAAGAATATTTAATTAGAAATATTCCGGTGTTGGTTTGAAGCAGATCAATCGCTCGTGCGAATAGTTATGGACATAAGAAGTTTATGAACATTTACTTTATTTGCACTTTATTACCCATGCGGCGGGAAACCCAGTTTCCCTCCCACCTGAGCAGTTGGAAATAGTCACAGCCCACCTGTATGAATCAACCTATGACCTTTTGTTATAATGCGAAGCCAAATTCCTGTGTCCAATGAACAATGAGATTGTAGGGACCATTGAATTGTATTGTGTGTGGAGCATAAATAGCAGGCCGACCATATCCAACTTCACTCTCTCATCAACGGTTCTCATTGCTGATAACCGGGAGCTGGATATCGAGGCGCTTGCGATCGTTTCCCCTTGTGCGTAAGTTTTCTCCGTAATCATATTGTCTTACTGTGAGCCATTTCTCTCTCTCTCCCTCTCTTCTCTTTCTCTCGTATTTTCCCTTGATTAGAATTGAATTGTATTGTATTGTATTTCCTGTGTAGTTATCTGGTTAGTTGGTTTATGTTATACTGTAGTGTATGCTTTGTACTGTGATTCTTTTTGCAAGTAATAGTCATAATACATATAATAGGTTTCGGACCCTAAGCCAGGTATCTGTGTATTCTTTATAGTGTTAAGTATTCTCTGAGCGTCGGTGACGCTCAAGCAGCTTTGTAGGTAATCAGGTTACACAAGGTTGCACTTACACATTGTCTCCACACTAAGGTTTACTGTGTATTTCATTGCTGAAGGTATAGATATAACGGTTTAACGTTGTGAGCGTCTGCATCGCTGGTGTTCTCCTCGTGGTCCCGAGCGCTGCTACGCTATAGCGAATCATTACGATAAGTCAACAGCCAATATTCTGCCTGCCTGCGATCACTTGGCCGTGAGTGAACGTGACGCCTGAGCGTCTCGATCACGGCTAAGCGATCGATACGCAACTTGCGTACCCTTACGGTACTTCTTACGTAGATAGCGTACAGTGTTCTTAGACCTCATAAAGGGTTATATACACGATAAATATTTAGCTTTATCAGAGGCCTCTGAGTGAGTATTTATTTAAGTTATGTTACACTTTGCACTGTGTGTGTCCTGATGAGGGGGTGACTCAAAACATTGGTGAATTAAACACCGCTTTTCTACACCACGGTTAAGTCTCCAGAGTGCCTCCTGAATTGCTATGAATATATATATATATACACACACATATGTATGTCGACAGAGAGGAATCCCAATAGGGTCAGGAGACCGTTGGCGCTGAATCCCGAGTGTAAGTATAGCGGGGGGGTTAGAGCTGGGGAGAGGGGTTTAGGTGCCACCCGGGAGGATTAGGGTTAGGCTGCTTGTGGAGGGAGGTTAGGCTTAGGCTGCGGGAAGGGGTTGCGGTATGAATGGTCGACCATGTTATGGTCAACAGTCATTAGGTCGACCACTATTGGTCGACATTGACATGGTCGACATGGACACATGGTCGACACATCAAAAAATGGTCGACATGAGTTTTTTAACTTTTTATGGTGTCGTTTTTTTGCGTAAAGTGACGGGGAACCCCAATTAGTGCACCGCGTCCCCTCGCATGGCTCGCTTCGCTTGCCATGCTTCGGGCATGGTGCCTTCGCTCCGCTACCGCTTCGCTCGGCACAGATTACCGTTCCAATCGTAGTCCACGTGGATCGTAAAGTATGGAAAAGTTCCCCAAAAGAGAAAAAAGTTAAAAAATGCATGTCGACCTTTTCATGTGTCGACCTTTCGTATGTCGACCATTTTCATGTGTCGACCATGTCAATGTCGACCAATAGTGGTCGACCTAATGACTGTCGACCATAGCATGGTCGACCATGTGAACGGATACCGCGGGAAGGAGGGGTAAGGGTTAGGTGCCATCTGGGGGAGGTTACGTTTAGGCACTAAGGGGGGAAGGGTAGGGTTAGACTGTGGGGAAGGGGTGGTAGGTTTAGGCACCACCAGGGGAAGTTAGTGTCAGGCAGCGGGAAGTGAGAGTTACCTATCCCCTGTCGGAATTTACATTATCAGGATCCAGTGTTGGTATTCTGACCGACGGCACCCCGTTAGCCAGGATATCATACTGAATCCGGGACAGGATAGTGTGTGGGACTTATAATAATGTGTTTTTCTGCAAATTTATTATGTGAGAAGGAATTAACACTGTACACTATTATACACATATGCATGCCTCATGAACAATCCAATAACCACCATAATAGATATGAAGACAAATAATGGCCTCAAAATAAAGACTGACACTGGTGCAAAGTGTAATGTCATGTCACATGAATTCCTTCAGCGCACAAACCCCAAAACACCTACTGACTGCTCTCACATTGTAAATCTGATTGCTTACAGTGGCCAGGTAATCAGACCATGGGTGTGGCTATACTGTAATCCACAAATTTCTCACTGCAGTGTTATACAATGGACAGTAATGTCAAACTGCTCCTAGGTTTGCCAGACATCATACGACTGGGATTAATAACTTTTGGTGCTGATGTGCATGTCATTCAATGTTATGTTCCAGAGTTAAAAGATTTTGCTAATCTGTTCAATTGTTATACCATTGGGAAACTCACAGTCACTTACCACATGCATTTAAACAAGGCTGTGTATCCCACAGTATGTGCTCCCAGATGTGTGCCTCTCACCATGAAGGACCCAGTGATAGCAGAGTTAAATCGCATGATAGCATTGGGTGTCCTTGCTCCAGTGGTTGAATCAATCTCATTGATCCTGCGCATGTGAAAAAAAGCTCTGATGAGACCACATCACCCCCTCAGATCTGTGGAATAAGTAATAGCTGATATGCCAAATGCAAAGATATTTACCACTCTGGATGCCTATTGTGAATTCTGGCAGGATCACATTGGACAAGACATCATCCATGCTCATGATACATGGGCCTTCCTCCAAATACCCTACAGCATATGTACTGGCAGTGTAGAATTCCAATGTCTTCAAAGGATACCCTTGTAAGAGTATTGTGGATGACATCCTAGTTTGGATATGCACCATGGAAGAACATGACATGCGTCTCCACAAGGTCCTCCATAGATTTTGTGAAATCTACAAGGCAGTTTGCCCTAAACATATTGCTACAAATCGACCCAAGCATGCCCAGGAAGTGGGTGCAGGCATACACACGTGTTCAGACTTGTTTGATTATGCCACATATGGCCCCTTCCCTGCACCTGGAGTGGTGGGATGGGGAAGGGAAGGTCTGTTCTAACATAGCCTGATTACAATAAAGGCAGCTTATACTAACCTGCGTATCTTTCCCATTAGCTTCTTGGAAATTAGGTGCATATGATACCGATTCATAGGTCTTGGCGTGAGACAAATATATGCGGAAATACTATACATTATTTTTCTGTGATCTTTATAAGCTAATTTTAACAATACTGTACATTTCCATTAGCCCCATATTATTTAGTGCTAGAAGACTTACAGTATACCCCTATCAGACCAAAATCCTGGGTCCAGCCCGGGTTACTGAACATATCACAGCGGCTGGAAACCTGTTAACACTGCTGGATCGACCCAGGATGTTGCCAGGGATTCTCCCCTGCCGACACTTGGAGATGACTGCAAAAGCAGCATACATAGGTTTCTAGGGGGGCTCAGGGGCAAATGCAGGATTAATCGGGAGGGGTTTCCGTATGTGTGTGTGTATACTGTATATATATATATATATATATATACACATATACAAACTCAGACACACACATATATGTACGTATGTATGCATGTCTCGCTCTATATGTCTATATATACAGTAAGTGTGTATATATACCACTGTGTGTGTGTATATATATATATATATATATATATATATTTATATAGACAAAGTGTAGAATGCGGCACTCAGGAGAAGAATAAGACGTGGACAAATTTCGTATCAACGTTTCAATCTTATTAGATTGTCTTCAGGATACAAGCATAACAAATAAATAGTGACTTACCCGAACTTTATACCCCTCACAGTGTTCAAAATGGGATCGCGCCCGTTCACCACGCTGCGGCTCTGGCGGTGTCCCATTTAGATGACGTCATCGCGTATGAACGCGACGCACGTCCACCCGGCTAGTGTGTGTCTATCGTAACCATGACAACCCTGCAATCCACAGTGCTGTAACAGAGAGATCAACAAATGATACAAAGTATAGCAATCCACATCAAATGAATATAACAAGATATGTGTCAAGGACTGGATTGAACCTAACAATAGAACAATTATGACTTATTGCATCTATAATTTAGTCGACAGAGCATTTCATTACCTAAATGCCTGGGTTGCATAACAGAATCTAAATTGAACTGCATGCTGATTATAAGGGGATAAATACTTAGTAACATGATAGTGTAAGAATTTCATTAAGACCCCTGGGATAGATGACATCAAGACGATGAATCCATTCATTTTCTCGTTTGATTAACATCGCATCACGATCACCACCTCTTTTTAGAGGTGGAATGTGATCGATCATGCGATAACGCAAACTTGGAAGCGTGTGTCTAGCTTCTTGAAAATGGCGAGCAACGGTTGTTCGCTATAGCCATTTTCAATGGCTGCCTTAATCGATGACCTGTGAGCAGCCATTCTTTCTTTAAATTTGCGTTTAGTTTTCCCTATATAAGTGAGGCCACAGGGACATAGAATCTGGTAAATTACAAAAATGCTGTCACAGGTGAGGTGATGTTGAATGCAATATTTCTTTCCAGAGTGTGGGTGATTAAAAGAATTACCTTGAATCAAAAATTTGCACCCTGGTTTTTTCTTTAAAAAATTCTTAACTGAGGACTGTGTAGGTATAGAGGTAATATCAGATTTAACCAAATGATCGTGTAGGTTTTTAGCTCTGGAATAGCAAGGCATCAAAGATGTATTAGAAAGCTGTAAATCAGGATCAGTAGTGACTACATGCCAATGCTCCTTAGAGATGCGATTAACAATGGGTGACATATGTGTATATCTATTAACCCATGGAAATTTCTGTGAAGTTGCTGTTGACACAATGTCTTTCTTTTTTAACAATAATGATCGATCTTGACTCAATGGTGACACTTTGGCATTCTGTAACAATTTAGATGAATAACCTCTCGTTAAAAATTTGATGATTAATTCATCAATTTGAAAGATAGCTGTCTCACGGCAGCTGTTGATACGTAATATGCGTATCATTTGTGAGTAGGGAAGGCCGCGTTTAAGACTGGCAGGATGATTACTCTGATATTGTAGGATCGTGTTCCTATCAGTATCTTTGGTAAATAGTGTGGTAGTAATTTTTCTATCTACTATACCAATTTGAACATCTAGGAAGTGTATAGTGTCTTGACTCATGGTGGAGGAAAGTTTGACCGGCGTAGAAGATGCATTATTTGCTTCAATCAAGTCAACAAATTCACGCTGGGTCCCTGTCCAAATTAACAAAATATCATCTATATATCTAGTATAGAAAAATATCTTTGATGAAATAGATGAATCTGCAAAAAATAACTGGTCTTCAAACAAAAACATATATTCATTTGCATATGTAGGCGCCACTGAAGCGCCCATGGCACAACCTTGTTTTTAAAGAAAATACATGTTGTTAAACATAAAAAAATTCTTTGTAAGTATAAACTCTAACATGAGAAGAAGAATATCAACTTGTGCCAGGTCAAATTTACCTCCAGATAACAATAATTGTTTAATGGCCGTTAGGCCATCAGAGTGCGGTATAATAGTATATAGACTAGAAACATCAAGCGAAATCAACCAAGCTTGGTCAGGAATATTGACCAACAGTGCTAACTTATTAAGTAATGATGTAGTATCATTTAAATAATTTTTATGTTGTTGAACCGGTTGTTGAACCGGTTGCAGCACCGGATCTAAGAAGATGGAGAGGGGTTGAAGTAATGAGCCACGGGCGGAGATTATTGGACGACCCGGTGGAGGGATACCCTCTTTATGCACCTTGGGTAAGATATATAATATGGGTACAATGGGGTTATCTGGTAGTAAGATTTTCATCAAGGATTCCTCCAATAATCTCGCGTCCATGCCCATAGTAAGCAACTCTTTAAGTTCCTTGGTATAGTGGGCTGATGGATCCTTTTCAAGTAACATGTAAACATTAGAGTCACCCAGTTGGCGGTCAATTTCCTTAATGTAGTCCATGCGATCTAAAAGGACTATACCGCCGCCTTTATCCGCAGAACGAATTACCAGTTCTCTATTAGTCGAAAGATTCCTTAAAGCTTGTCTTTCTAGTATACTTAAATTAGGGTGAATCTTGGGGGCATTTTTAAATGCTAGTTTGGTGTCCCGTTCTAGAAGACGCATGTAGGTCTTGATTGATGCATTCCCAGAAGGAGGATCAAAAGTTGATCTTGTTTTTAAAGCTGCCAGTTTTGGTGGAATGAGAGATGCCACAGTCGAAGATTGCGCTTTAGAATAAAAATCCCTCAATTTTAATTGTCTCTGTAAATTGTACTTTTCTATTTCCCACTGTAAATCATTCATAGGTGCTGATGGTACAAAGGATAAGCCTTTCGACAGCAGACTTTTCTCACTATTACTGAGCTCATAGGATGAAAAGTTAAAGATTATTTCTTCTGTTTGGCAGGGTATTTTCTGCCACGACTTGTTCCTTTTGCTTTGGCCCCCCCGACGGGTGTAGTGCTTGCTTTTTCTTTGTAGTATGTTCGTGTAGCCATGCCTAAAGGGACTGAATTATTGGAACTGGCAGCATTTCTATGCTCAGAATCTGAGCTGGTGGCACCTTGTGATGAATCTGTGTCCATATCTTGCTTATGGTGACGGTGTCTACGAAAAAACGGTCGTCTATTCGTATCAGAGTTTCTCCCACTGAACCAACGATAAACTTGATGTTGCTCATAGTCCATTTGGACTTTGTGGAGTTTTTCTTTTTTAAAACTGATCAGGTCTCTCTTGTATATGGCAATCTGGTTTTCCAATTTACCCAACCAATCTATTTCCTCATCACTCTTGAGATTAGCAAGATGTAAACTTTCCCTACTCACAAATGATACGCATATTACGTATCAACAGCTGCCGTGAGACAGCTATCTCTCAAATTGATGAATTAATCATCAAATTTTTAACGAGAGGTTATTCATCTAAATTGTTACAGAATGCCAAAGTGTCAGCATTGAGTCAAGATCGATCATTATTGTTAAAAAAGAAAGACATTGTGTCAACAGCAACTTCAAAGAAATTTCCATGGGTTAATAGATATACACATATGTGACCCATTGTTAATCGCATCTCTAAGGAGCATTGGCATGTAGTCACTACTGATCCTGAATTACAGCTTTCTAATACATCTTTGATGCCTTGCTATTCCAGAGCTAAAAACCTACACGATCGGGGGGCGTGGCCTAGCTGGAGAAGAGAGCAGACCTGCTTCTGCTGCACTCCTCTATCCAGCCGTGATATCTGTATTTATTCTCCCCCCTGGTCTGCTGCAATCCTTATCTGAGGGCTCCCCTCTCTATCTAAAACCCCCCTGTGCCCAGCAGTGCCCGCCGCGGAGCCGGGGAGCTGTTTTTACGGCTCCCGCAGGTTGCGTCCTAGGCACATCCGGAAGCCGGGGACTCGCGTACTCCCGGCACCCGCGTTTTGAGCTCCACGGCGGAGCCGCGGCGCCGGAAAGAGACGCGGACCCCGCCGGAGCCTCTGCAGCCACCCTATTAGCTCCTCTGACCCCCAGGGAGGTAACCCTGTGGAGTAATTAGCCGTGGGGGACCCCTGGCAAGCAGAAAAAGTCGGGACACAGACTCCCAGGAAGGTGCAGCGGCCATCTTGATTTCTGCTTCTGCTGCAGGATACATTGTAATTAGCTGGCCCAGAAGTCCTGCTCAGACGTCCTGCTCCCCTGGATGGCAGCTACTGAGCTTTCACTTCTGATGTAGCGCGGATTACCTGCCCGCCACCACCCGTGTCTTTTTATGCTTACCTAAATCTCCGTCATTTAATCTGCGAGATCCTGAGCTTCTTTATTATTATCCTCATTCTGCCTACAGAACCTCACTCCGTTGGAATGCCTCCTAAAAAGGTCAAAGGGGTGCTGCCCCCTAGAGTATCTTTTCCGTCTCAGAAAGCGTCACAGGCCGCCTCATCTCTGCGGAAGTCTCCGGCCGCCGCTTCTCCGCAAAATACCCCTAGCAGCCCTGCCTCCTTGCCGGGGTTTGACCCTGAATCTGATGCACCTCTTACGGTCAAAACTCTGTATCAAGCCCTCTCAGCATTTAAATCTGAGCTGACTCAGGACCTCACAGCGGCCCTTCGGGAGGTTAAGACGGAGCTGCACGCTATAGGCGACCGTACGGACCATCTGGAGAGGAAAGTAGAGGAATTGGTCTCGTCTCATAATGACCTCATAACGGCCCACGACCAGCAGCAAAGTGACCTGGAGGCGTTTAAACTCAAAATCGCAGATATAGAGGACAGATCCCGGCGGAATAATATTAAGATCCGTGGCATCCCCGACTCCGTGCAGAATTCCGAGTTGGAAAATTATGCTACTGTCTTGTTCCAGAAGCTTCTGCCAAGAATTGACGCTAGAGAGATGCTTATCGACAGAATTCACAGACTGCCTAAACCGCGCTCAGTTGCCCCCTCGCTCCCGAGAGATACACTCCTGAGGGTGCATTTCTTCACAATCAAAGAACGCATCCTGAAAGCGGCCAGAGAAGCAGGCGACTCCGACTCAGATGTTCTTGGAGGTTTACAACTATTCCCGGACTTCTCCGCTCTCACCTTGGCCAAACGACGAGCATTTCTCCCCGTGACTTTGGCACTTCGCGACCAAGACATCACATACAGATGGGGTTTTCCGGTGAAGCTTGTCATCTCGTATGAAAATAAGTCTTACACGGTGACTTCATTGGAGACTGGAGTCAAATTACTAGCGGAGTGGGATATCTCTGTTACACTCCCTCCTGGATCCAAGAAACAGCCCACCATCCGCTCGGAATGGGTCACCGCCTGATGCTTACACAACCAGCCTGGGATTTCAAATTGAACTGTTTCCGGTACCGTCATCGCAGAATGGACTTGATTATTGTCCCTGTTGGGGTCACGTGAGTTGCCCTGCGCCCTGTTGTGATGGCGGTGCGCTAGCCTTTCATGTTATGTCTGAGTTTATTTGGTTTTTTTAAATTATATATATCTATATTTTTTGTTTCTATCATTTTCATGTGTTCGCATGTATATTGTGGGTAAGCATATTTGTTTCTGCTTATGCTTACTTTTTCTGTTAGCTCCATGGGTGGTGGCGCTAGGCCACATGTTCCCCCCTGGTAATATACTACTGCATTTTTTTTACCTTCCTTGCAGTAGTTATGCCGACCCGATATACTGGGTCGTTTTGGTTTTTCCCTCCCCCCTCGCCCCCCTGTTCCCTTCCTTCCCCCCCCACCCTCTGTTTTATGACGTACTCGCTACTCGAGTCAATTCTATTTTTGTTTATGTCAAGGTCCTTCACCTCTAACAAAGTACTTTAACCTGCCCCGATGGTCCAGATATTATCTATGAATGTCAAGGGGCTGAATTCCCCTAATAAGCGTAGGCTGGCTTTGGGCTATTTTACTAAGAATAAAGCTGTTATAGTTACCCTACAGGAGACACATTTTTCATCTGTAGCACCCCCTATTTTTAAAGATCGTAGGTTCCCTCTAGGTTATTTTGCTAATGGGCCTTTTAAGAGGAACGGTGTGGCTATATTATTTAGGGACTCCGTCTCCTTCATTTTGCACTCTCAGTTAGCTGATAAAAATGGCCGGTACCTTATACTGAGCGGCCTATTAAACGACAAGCCGGTCACCCTGGTCTCGGCATATGCCCCAAACTCAAACCAAGTAGCTTTTATCCGAAAGCTATGTGTGGCTATTCAGGGGATTCGTACGGGCTCCCTTCTGCTCACGGGAGATTTTAATTTAGTTCTTGACCCTAAGTTAGACAGGTCTCCTAGGACCTCTCCCCCCGCCTCCGCCTCCCCCAATGCCAACTCCTTAGCCTTTCGTAACCTCTTGGCTGAATTTGATCTCTATGACATATGGCGAGTACAAAACCCCACAGGGCGGGAGTACACCTACAATTCCCCCGTCCACAACTCTTACTCCCGTATTGATTTTATATTTTCGGACAAATGGACTCTCCAGTTCGCCAGATCTTAAGACATTCTCCCTATAACTTGGTCTGACCACGCCCCGCTGATTCGTAAATGGAGTGTAGCTTGCCAACACTCTCCCCCCCCCCGCCCGTGGAGACTCTCTCCCCATTTGCTGTCCAACCCAGTCTCAAAACAAATTATAGTTGACAGTATTTCGTCCTATATGGAATTTAATTCTCCATCAGACACGCCCACCCTGAACTTCTGGTGCGCACTTAAAGCTGTTATACGGGGAGCAGCGATTCAGGCAGGAGCACAGCTCAAGAAACTCAACCTACAACGCCAGGTTGATCTGGAGCTCAAACTGAAGGAATTAGAGGACAAAAACCAATCTAGACCTACGAAATCTTTACAGAAGCAGTTAGTCGATATTAGATCTCAACTCCAGACATTACTAATGGCGCGCACCCAGGCTTCCTTGAATAGGATACGCTAGAAGTTTTATCTAACGGGGAACAGGCCGGGGAAAATGCTGGCCCGGAAGCTTAGGGCTCAACATGCTCGGAATAGAATCAAGCTCATTATATCCCCCACAGGCACCAAAATATCTAACCCAAGAGAGATAGCGAACCAATTTGCCAAATTCTACTCCCAACTTTATAACCTCGCATCAAACCCTGCCACCCCACAACCCACCCCTTCCTCTATCAACTCCTTCTTAGCGGATTTAAACCTTCCACATATCTCAGATGATCAATTAGCATTACTGAATGCCCCATGGTCTTTATCAGAAACCCTCCAGGTGATCAAGTCCCTCCCTCAAGGTAAGGCGCCTGGCCCCGATGGCTTTATTAATGACTTCTATGTTTCGTTCCAAGATCTTCTAGCTCCCTCTTTGGTGGCAGTCTACACCGATATTACCTCACAGGGCACTCTCCCTCAGGAGATGCTCGAGGCACGTATTGTCACGATCCCTAAACCGGGTAAAGATGCGACCTTTTGCCAAAATTATCGCCCCATTGCGTTACTGAATGGGGATATTAAAATATATGCTAAATTAATCGCCTCTCGATTGAACACCCTCCTCCCCTCCCTGATACATCCGGACCAGGTTGGCTTTATCCCGGGAAGACAGGTGTCCGACAATACACGCAGGGTATTCAACCTTGTCGATTCTCTAACCCCCAAGCAAGGTCTCCTACTGCTATCTTTGGATGCAGAGAAGGCCTTTGATCGCTTAAACTGGTCTTATATGCGAGAAGTCTTACTAAAATTTGGCCTACGTGACCATATCCTCTCGTCAATATTAGCTCTATATAGCTCCCCGACGGACGGGGTATTCAGTAATGGTTTTTTATCTAGTTCTTTTCCAATCTATAACGGTACCCGCCAGGGCTGCCCTCTCTCCCCTCTCATATTCGTTCTGGCCATAGAACCACTGGTGGCTAGGCTTCGTGCGGACCCGCAATTCCCTGGACTGAGGTTGGGCGTCACGTCGCACAAACTATGTCTGTTCGCAGATGATGTTCTTTTATTTGTAACAGATCCAGCCACAACACTCCCCCACTTACACAATGTTTTAGATAGGTATTCTGCAGCATCATATTATAAATTAAATGCCTCCAAGACGGATGCTTTGCCCATCAATCTCTCTAATTCTTTGCCCCTACTACGCGCTAAGTATCCATATAATTGGCAAACATCCTCGATACGATATCTGGGTATATATATCCCTCCATCTTCTTCTTCTGTATTTGAGGTTAATCTTCCTCCTCTGCTGTCCTCCCTTCAGTTGTTTACCAAATCATGGCTCAACTATGAGGTTTCTTGGATGGGCCGTTTGGCCGCCTTCAAGATGTCGCTGCTCCCTAAATTAATGTTCTTGTTTCGCACTATTCCTTTTATCTTCCCCAAGAAGTATCTAGATAAAGCCACCACAATCCTCACTAATTATACATGGTCTTCGCGACCGCCTAAACTTGCCCGCGCGAGGATGTCCCTACCAAGGAGAGTGGGTGGCCTGGATATGCCCAATCTATCACTGTACCAGGAGGCCTCCCTTCTGGCCCAGATTAAAGAATTCTACAAAAACGTGCCTCCGGGGTGGACGTGTTTGGAGGAGGTGACCTGCCCCCGTTTTCCCCTGAAAGATCTTTTTTTGATTCCTAGAACCCTTCGCCCACGGAGCTTAAACCTCCTCCCCTCTACCCGAGCCACGCTCCAGGTTTGGGACAAATTGACTGCGGCCATATCCCCTTCATATCATAATCTCTCCCTGATATCGCTACGTACGGTGGCCGCCCTGGTCCCTAATCTTAACCTGGCGGGCTGGAGGTCCAGGGGGATGGAGATCCTGGGAGACTTGTTTAATGGATCTGTGCTCGCCTCCTTTTCTGATATACAGGGACGCTTTTCTCTGCCTGACTCTGAGAGGCTTCGATATTACCAAATACAGCACTGGTGGACTAGCCTCCACCTCTCCACCTCCCCACTGCCACCTGGTATTCAGCAAGCTATAGGCCGATTCTCCTGTGCCACTTCTAGAGGGGAGATCTCCTTCTGGTATAAAACATTGCTCTCATTACTCCCTGCTCCTAAATCTAAAGCCCAAATCAGGTGGGAGGCAGATGTGGGATGTGTTCTCCAGGATTCTCAATGGCACCGCATTTTTATGTCATCTTTTACCATGTCTAAATGCCTGAATCACTCCGAAATGCATGTTAAGCTACTCCATAGATCATACCTTACACCGGAAAGGCTACATACGATCTGGCCTGCATGTTCGAAGTTTTGTTGGCGTCTATGCGGAGAGGTAGGCCACCTCTTCCATATTTTTTGGTCATGCCCCCATGTCCAGGCGTACTGGACAGAAATATTTGGCCTTATTAATAAAGTTTTGAATCTTGACCTGTCCCCCTCCCCCCTTATAGCCTTACTGAATACATACCCACGAGGCGTGGGTGTACATCTACACTATGTCTTAGGCCACATCTGTCTAGCCGCGCGGGCGGCTTTAGCCCAAAACTGGAAACAGGCCACGCTGCCTCCATTGTCGAAGGTAATACACAAAATACAGCTGCACTTTTTGATGGAGACTGAACACATCCCATACTCCTTCACTGCTAAATCTCCTTTTGTGCACTGGATGCCTTGGCATCTGTTTACTACGGAAGGTGAAGGTGCTGCATTGATGTTACGCCCCCTCCTCCCTGGACAGCCACCTCCCAGCCCCATCGGCTGATGGGGCCTCCTCCCCCCCCTTCTAAGACCACAATGAACCCTTATTTGGGTTGTATTTATAGTGAGCCCATTGCCGTCCTTACATCTCTATAAATGCCTTTCTTTTTTTTTTTTCTTTTTTTTTTCCTTACGATGTACCTGTGTGATCGACTTTGAACTGTTTGCACTTATTTGCACATGTCTATTGTAACGTTCTCTTATATGTTTATGTACCTACTCCCCCCCCCTCCCTCTCTCTTCCTTTTGTACCCCTGTTTGCAATGAAAAAAACTCAATAAAAACTATTGATGATAAAAACCTACACGATCATTTGGTTAAATCTGATATTATTATTATTATCCTTTATTTATATGGCGCCACAAGGGTTCCGCAGCGCCCAATTACAGAGTACATAAACAAATAATCAAACAAGAAAACAGCAACTTACAGTTGACGACAATATAGGACAAGTACAGGGTAAATAAACATAGCTACATCAGCAGATGACACTGGAATAAGTATCAGGTGGCAGAAGACTGCTGGATTTGGTGCAGTTGAAGATTATTAAAGTAAGAAAAGGGTAAGCACATGAGGGAAGAGGGCCCTGCTCATGAGAGCTTACATTCTAACGGGGAGGGGTAGACAGACAGGGGTGAGACAGATGGGGTACATAGAGAGCGTGGAACAGAGGTTTAGGATGAGATTTGGCTGGGTTTGGTGTAGAAGTGGGTCTTGAGAGCCCGTTTGAAGTTTTGTAGAGAGGTGGAGAGTCTGAGGGGGAGAGGTAGGGAATTCCAGAGAAGTGGTGCAGCGCGTGAAAAATCTTGGAGGTAGGAGTGGGAGGAAGTAATCCGTAGGCAGGAGAGTCGGCGAGCATTAGCAGAGCGAAGAGGACGGGTGGGAGTGTAAAGCGAGATAAGATCAGAGATGTAGATGGGAGAGGAGTGGGTGAGGGCTTTGTAAGCAAGTGTGAGAAGCTTGAAATGGATTCTGAAAGGGAAGGGGAGCCAGTGAAGGTCTAGTAAGAGAGGAGAGGTGGACGTAGTGTGTTTGGTGAGGAAAATGAGCCGGGCAGCAGCATTGAGGATAGATTGGAGTGGAGAGAGGTATTTGTCAGGAATGCCAGTCAGGAGGAGATTACAGTAGTCCAGTCTGGAGATGACCAGTGAGTGGATAAGAGTCTTAGTAGCATCCTGGGTCAGAAAGGGTCTGATCCTGGAAATATTTTTTAGATGAAAACGGCAGGTTTGTGAGAGGTGCTGAATGTGAGGTTTGAAGGAGAGGGAGAAGTCAAGGATTACTCCAAGACAGCGCACTTGGGGGGTAGAGGAGATAGTAGTGCCATCAATAGATAATGAGATTGTAGGAGGTGAGGTTATGCGGGAGGGAGGGAAGATGATCAGCTCGGTCTTAGACATGTTAAGTTTAAGAAAGCGCTGGGACATCCAGGAAGAGATAGCAGAGAGACAGTTGGAGATACGAGTGAGGAGAGTAGGGGAGAGTTCTGGAGAGGAAAGATAGATTTGATTGTCATCAGCATAAAGATGATATTGGAAACCAAAAGAACTAATGAGCTTACCTAGTGAGGACGTATAGAGAGAGAAGAGAAGAGGACCAAGGACAGAACCTTGGGGTACCCCTACAGTTAGTGGGAGTGAGGGGGAGGTGGAGTCATGAGAAGAGACAGAGAATGAACGGTTAGAAAGGTAGGACGACAACCAAGAGAGGGCAGTGTCACGCAGACCAATGGAGTGAAGGATTTGCAGTAGGAGAGGATGGTCCACAGTGTCAAAAGCAGCAGAGAGATCAAGTAGAATAAGTAGAGAGTAGTGTCCCTTAGATTTAGCAGCATGGAGGTCATTGCATACTTTTGTAAGGGCAGTTTCAGTGGAGTGGAGAGGACGGAAGCCAGATTGGAATGGGTCAAGCAGTGAGTGTGAGGAAAGAAAGGAAGTAAGGCAGTTGTAGACAATACGCTCAAGGAGTTTGGAGGCAAAAGGGAGGAGAGAGATGGGTCGGTAGTTGGAGAGAGTGTTTGGATCAAGGGTAGGTTTTTTAAGAATAGGAGAGATGAGTGCATGCTTGAAGGCAGAGTGCCTGATGATGATAGGGAGAGATTGAGAAGGTGGGAAAGATGGGAACAAGCAGAAGAAGAGAGGTAGCGGAGGAGGCGGGAGGGGATAGGGTCAAGTGGGGAGGTGGTGAGGGGACAGGAACGAATGAGGGCCATGACTTCCTCTCCAGATGCATGGGAGAAAGATGACAGAGTTGGTGCGAGGGATGGGGAGGGTTGGTAAGGGATGGGAGAAGGCTGGTTACTGATGGTCTGGTGTGATGTGATGTCCTGACGTATGGAGTCAATTTTGGATGTGAAGTAAGTGGCAAAGTCAAGAGCAGAGAGTGAGGAAGGGAGACGAGGTGGAGGTGGGCAGAGGAGTGAGTTGAGAGTGGCAAAGAGGCGCCGGGGGCTGGAAGACTGGGAGGAGATGAGGTTCTTGAAGTATGACTGTTTAGCAAGAGAAAGGGCAGCACTGAAGGATGAAAGCATAAGTTTGAAATGGAGGAAGTCTGCCTTAGAGCGTGATTTCCTCCAGTGTCGCTCAGCAGTACGTGAGCATTTTTGCAGATATCTGGTGCATTTTGTGTGCCAGGGTTGAGGTGTTAATTTATAGAGGTATATTACCTCTATACCTACACAGTCCTCAGTTAAGAATTTTTTAAAGAAAAAACCAGGGTGCTTTAAGTGTTCTTGCACTACCTGCAATTTTTTGATTCAAGGTGATTCTTTTAATCACCCACACTCTGGAAAGAAATATTGCATTCAACATCACCTCACCTGTGACAGCATTTTTGTAATTTACCAGATTAAGAATTCCGAGCCCACCCGCTGGCGGTGATGCAGGTCAGTCTGGAGCGAGTGCTGACATCTGGTCCGGACTGAAGGACCTGCCAACGATTACTGACATGTCGTCTACTGTCACTGCATATGATTCTGTCACCATTGAAAGAATGGTGGAGGATTATATGAGTGACCGCATCCAAGTAGGCACGTCAGACAGTCCATACGTATACTGGGAGGAAAAAGAGGCAATTTGGAGGCCCTTGCACAAACTGGCTTTATTTTACCTAAATTGCCCCCCCTCCAGTGTGTACTCCAAAAGAGTGATTAGTGCAGCCGCTCACCTTGTCAGCTATCAGCGTACGAGGTTATTTCCAGAAAATGTGGAGAAGATGATGTTCATCAAAATGAATTATAATCAATTCCTCCGTGGAGACATTCACCAGCAATTGCCTCCAGAAAGTACACAGGGACCTGAGATAGTGGATTCCAGTGGGGACGAATTAATAATCTGTGAGGAGGGGGATGTACACAGTGAAAGGGGTGAGGAATCGGACGATGAGGAGGAGGTGGACATCTTGCCTCTGTAGAGCCAGTTTGTGCAAGGAGAGATTGATTGCTTCTTTTTTGGTGGGGACCCAAACCAACCAGTCATTTCAGTCACAGTTGTGTGGCAGACCCTGTCGCTGAAATGATGGGTTTGTTAAAGTGTGCATGTCCTGTTTATACAACATAAGGGTGGGTGGGAGGGCCCAAGGATAATTCCATCTTGCACCTCTTTTTTCTTTCATTTTTCTTTGCATCATGTGCTGTTTGGGGACTATTTTTTTGAAGTGCCATCCTGCCTGACACTGCAGTGCCACTCCTAGATGGGCCAGGTGTTTGTGTCGGCCACTTGTGTCGCTTAGCTTAGCCATCCAGCGACCTTGGTGCACCTCTTTTTTCTTTGCATCATGTGCTGTTTGGGGACTATTTTTTAAATCTGTCATCCTGTCTGACACTGCAGTGCCACTCCTAGATGGGCCAGGTGTTTGTGTCGGCCACTTGGGTCGCTTAGCTTAGTCACACAGCTACCTCATTGCACCACTTTTTTTCTTTGCATCATGTGCTGTTTGGGGACTATTTTTTGAAGTGCCATCCTGCCTGACACTGCAGTGCCACTCCTAGATGGGCCAGGTGTTTGTGTCGGCCACTTGGGTCGCTTAGCTTAGCCATCCAGCGACCTTGGTGCACCTCTTTTTTTCTTTGCATCATGTGCTGTTTGGGGACTATTTTTTAAATCTGCCATCCTGTCTGACACTGCAGTGCCACTCCTAGATGGGCCAGGTGTTTGTGTCGGCCACTCGGGTCGCTTAGCTTAGTCACACAGCTACCTCATTGCGCCTCTTTTTTTCTTTGCATCATGTGCTGTTTGGGGACTATTTTTTTGAAGTGCCATCCTGCCTGACACTGCAGTGCCACTCCTAGATGGGCCAGGTGTTGTGTCGGCCACTTGGGTCGCTTAGCTTAGCCATCCAGCGACCTTGGTGCACCTCTTTTTTCTTTGCATCATGTGCTGTTTGGGGACTATTTTTTAAATCTGCCATCTTGTCTGACACTGCAGTGCCACTCCTAGATGGGCCAGGTGTTTGTGTCGGCCACTTGGGTCGCTTAGCTTAGTCACACAGCTACCTCATTGCGCCTCTTTTTTTCTTTGCATCATGTGCTGTTTGGGGACTATTTTTTTGAAGTGCCATCCTGTCTGACACTGCAGTGCCACTCCTAGATGGGCCAGGTGTTTGTGTCGGCCACTTGGGTCGCTTAGCTTAGTCATCCAGCGATCTCGGTGCAAATTTTAGGCCAAAAAATAATATTGTGAGGTGTTCAGAATAGACTGAAAATGAGTGGAAATTATGGTTATTGAGGTTAATAATACTATGGGATCAAAATGACCCCCAAATTCTATGATTTAAGCTGTTTTTGAGGTTTTTTTGTAAAAAAAACACCCGAATCCAAAACACACCCGAATCCGACAAAAAATTTTCAGGGAGGTTTTGCCAAAACGCGTCCGGATCCAAAACACGGCCGTGGAACCGAATCCAAAACCAAAACACAAAACCCGAAAGATTTCCGGTGCATATCACTAGTTTTCCGCCAGTTTTAATACGAGCCTTTAGAAAATCAGCGAATCCTATACATCTCTATATAATAAATGAATTGTTGTTCACGTGTTTTAAAGTGTGTTTTTGGATGTTTTTTCCATCAGTTTTGATTTTAGTAAATAATTTGTTTGCAAAATCAATGATAAAAGGAATAAAAAACCCAAAGCCACGCTTATTAAATTTACCCCTGCTTGAGATGCATTATAGCTATTCTAAGGATAGAATCATGCAATTGTTTAAGTAATTAAAATAAATATATACAGTTAGACGCTTAGGGGTAGATGTATCAAACCTTGGAAAGATATAAATTGGTATGAGATAAAGGGGGGACATTTACTAAGCAGTGAATCCAGTAGTACTGTCAGACTTGGTAACTGTCTGTTAGTGCTGGCGCAAGTGTCAGGTGGCAGCGCACCTCACCTCACCTCACTTGTAATCAGACTCAACGTAAACTACAGCTCTAAAAATAGAAATATATATACTAGCACTGGTCGACATTTCTATTTTCTATTTGCATTCCCCATATGCCTTCTATAGACAGTGGGGCAGATGTGTTAAGCCTGGAGAAGTGATAAAGCAGTGATAAGTGCAAGGTGATAATGCACCAGCCAATCAGCTCCAACATGTAAATTAACAGTTAGGAGCTGATTGGGTCGTGCGTTATCACCTTCCTCTTATCACTGCTTTATCACTTCTCCAGGATTAATACATCTGCCCCAACGTTTCCTATAGGGGTACTACTGCGTGGCATAACGTGAATAAGAGACACTACTTTGCGGTGTAATATGATACTGTGTGGCATAATGTGAATAAGAGTAATATGCTACTGTTTGGCATAATTTGAATTGGAAGTACTATTGTGTGGCCACGCTCCTTCCCCACAAGGCCACGCCCTTTTTTGATACAAACTCCTTATGTTAAATATGTGTGTGTGTTGTGTGGGGGGGCACCAGCCCTTACTTTGCCAGTGGCGCTCAGACCCCTAGATACAACCCTGATGGCAACCAATCAGCACTGAAGTAACATCTATCATTTGCATACTATAAAATTATACAGAGCTGCTGATTGGTTGATGGGGCAACTTCTCCACTGGCTCACTTCTCCGCTCTTATCACTGCTTAGGTAATGTTCCCCAAAGGGAGAGATAAAAGAAAAATATTGGAGAGAGATAAAGTGGAGGGAGATAAAGTACCAACCAACCAGCTCCTGTCAAATACAGGGTTCCATGTACTAGAATCGTCATGTTGTACAGATAATGCAGCTCCTGCTTTGCTTGTTATCGGTGTGAATCAAGAGCCGGCTACCGCAATTCTTACTCAGAAGAACGTTCCTGTAGAAGAGGGTATATTAAAAGTCACCCCCTGGGTGGTGACTGCACAGAGATATTCCGCCTCTGCACTGTGGACTCTCGCCTGTAACTCATACTTGCCTACTCTTCCGGAATGGCCGGAAGGCTCCTAAAAATCGGGTGACCCTCCCAGCCCCCCGAGATTTAAAGTCCCCACTGCCCGGCCACCCACTTAGTGTACAAAGTGGGTGGTCCAGGCATCGATGATGCAATTCTTGCTGAATCGCATCATCATAGCCATGCCCCCTGCAGTATAAGGACAGTAATATCGGCATTACAGATGGGGGGCGTGGCTTAAATGATGCCCCGCAATAGCCATGCCTCGTTCCTCCTCTGTCCCACCCCTATTCCTCCTCTGCCCCGCCCCTCTGCCCATCATGGCCCCGTCCCCTTGCTGAGCCGACCTGGCTGCTCTCTCCCGTAGAGAGCAGCTAGGAAGTCGGCAAGTATGCTGTAACTTCTCTGGTCTCCCGATTCCCTGCAGGCGCAGCAGCAGAGAATGTTTTTATTTTTGTTGTTTTTTCCAACAAACTTTATTGACATCCACCCAAAGTTTCAAAACTCACTTTATGCTTCATCAGGTAAGCAGGAGAAGATAACGACTAGAGATGAGGAAGCCGGTGCTGGAGAAGAGAGCTGATGGTATGTGACCTCTGCTCTTAGTAATAGCTGGGTCACGTAGCGCTACCACTGGTAATCTAGCCTGCTTTTAGCGCTCGTAGGCAGAAGACAGAGAAATTGAGAAACATGTACTTGGATTTTTTCTGTCTTCTTCACCTGGCTCCCTTATTTCTCATTAGTACTGTACATGGACCCCACAGTCACTAAGCTGGAGAATAATGATCAGAGTCAATGGAGCATGGACCTAGCAGTCCCCTGCTCTCTGGGAAAATGTGTCTATTAACAGAATACAGTATATCATGCTTTCTTTATTATGTAGCCTTAAAAAGTAAGAATTATGGGGGTAATTCCAAGTTGATCGCAGCAGGAATTTTTTTAGCAGTTGGGCAAAACCATGTGCACTGCAGGGGAGGCAGATATAACATGTGCAGAGAGAGTTAGATCTGGGTGTGGTGAGTTCAATCTGCAATCTAAATTGCAGTGTAAAAATAAAGCAGCCAGTATTTACCCTGCACAGAAACAAAATAACCCACCCAAATCTAACTCTCTCTGCAAATGTTATATCTGCCCCCCCTGCAGTGCACATGGTTTTGCCCAACTGCTAAAAAATATCCTGCTGCGATCAACTTGGAATTACCCCCTATATTGTGAAGATAATGTGCAGGAGGCAAAATGTGAGCAGGTCCTGTACGTTTAGAGTGAGCAGATTTACTTAGCATCAGAAGCAAATGCTTTTACATTTCACCATAGTAATTGCCACATTTTAATAATGTTTAGATGGCTTGGGACCTTTGCTGTGTAGGTGTGGTGTTGTGTATAGTGCTAAAATGAAGAGTCAGTGACTAGGAAAATGGGTGAGTCAAATGATTTGGATATCCCGCTGTGAAGCCTTTCAGAGAGTAATTGCAATGTTTTTAGATTTAATACAGTCCTAAATCGATGTCAGGATTAAAGTGGTCCTGATTACAGTGATCACCATGATCAGACCCTGAATCCCAATGCCTTGTCTATCACATGCTGAACCAATGCACAAAACTCTGCACAAGCAACAGCACAAACTTTCTGTACTACAGGAAGCAAAGAGGCACAAGGCAGGATTTATGTGTGTGTGTGTGTGTGTGTGTGTGTGTGTGTGTGTGTGTGTGTGTGTGTGTACATAGTATGTATATATATATATATATGTATATATAGATATATGTATATATATATATATATATATACATAGACACACACGCACACTAACACATAGCTTTAGGGGACAGTCAGTTACTTTAATTTCCATTGTTTTCTATCCTCTATGCCAGGGGTGGCCGGACTTTTGGGACCTGGTATCTACTTTTTGTCCACTTACTTAGCGGTGATCTACCGGCGTCAAATAACACCAATTATAACGCTCACATTTAAGAATAGCGTTGATAATGATGCCATCAAATAACAGCACCAGTAATAACACGCACATTTAAAAATAGCATTAAGAATGACAATATCAAATAACCTCCCTCTGTGCAAATCCCCCCTTTTGCAGATCCCCCCTTGTGCAGATACCCCCACTTTGCATATACCCCATCTCCAGTCCCCTGTATAATTGCCCCCTGTACAATAATACCCTCTGTGCAGATCCTCCACCCGTTGCAGATCTCCCATGTATAAAATAAAAACCTTTGTGAAGATACCACGCTCTGTGCAGATCCGCCCCCCTTTTGCAGATGGTCCCTCCCCTTGTGAAGAAACCCCCCTTTGCATAACTTCCCTGACAAGTTGTCATGCTGCCTAGCTTCAGTCCTCCCTCTCCCTGCAGTCACGGCTCCCGCTTTCACGCTGCATGGCCTCTCGCTGGCTGATTCTCCTGTCGTCACCACCGCCGGCTGGATCAAACTGGGTCCATCTAGCGCCCAGGCTCCTCACATCGCGGGCGACGTCATTATGTCACCCGCGCACCTGCACACTGCATCCCTGGGAACTGTGAAGAGAAGCAGCAGAGGCAGGCTCCTTACAGTTATTTTCTGTTAAGTCTGTCGCGATCTACCGGCGGATGCTCCGCGAGCTATCGGTAGATCGCGATCTACCATTTGGCCACCTCTGCTCTATGCTCTCTATGTTACTGCTCAGCCGTCATTTTTCCTTTGTCCTGTTCAGGTCCAGTCTCCAGTACATTCCCATGAGTTGCACTGTTTGGATATTATTTGTAAATTGTTTCTTATCCTTAATATTCCTATTTCCTACAAATTGTGGGGTCTATGCAGGGATGGGAGAAAATAAAAAAGGAGCAAAACAAGAGCACTTTGCTGATGGACAAACCATGTTACAATTAGATGTATTTGTTTGGTTTCCTGTAGGGAAGATACTGACTTTGGACCTTATTCAGCATGTATCGCTATTGACACAGAAATAGTGATTTTCTCAATCCTGCTTCTGCTAAAAATTGCATGCGAAGATCTGCCCAGAAAGGTAAAAGACGCTCCATGCATTTGCAAAATTGCGTATGCAGTCGCAATACTATGATGCATACACAAAAATCGAGCACATTCAACAGTTGAGTATGACCCACCCAGGCTACTCAGAATAATGAGAATGCAGTCGGACTGGGATGGCAGCTGCCTATCTTTCCTCAACCACTCCCCCAAATGTCATGTGTACACCGCCGAATGCCTACCACCTGTCAATCAACCTGCAAACACATCCCGGCAAGAGGCAATCACGTTCGCAGTGCAGACGCAGTTGTCTGATAATCGGCTGATCTGTGATTTAGCAAAATTGTAACTGAAGCTGAATAAGGTCCATATTTTGCATGAATACAAGGGTCTAATTCATGTTTGTACATAAATGCAATTGCAGTTTTCTGTGCTACGGAGCTGCTAATGTCAGCAAGTGAAGCTGCCGCCCAGAAATTAAAAGAGACACCCACCGGAGCCATCACAAATTCAATCGCAACTGCGTACACGTTTGCAGTCTATATGCAAAAATGAGGAACATATGATCTAAGGGTTGGTCTATGTCTAATTGGCTATGCAGAGTGGACACGGCAGTAGCAACGCAGGCGCCATGTTTTTGCAAATACAAGTTTGCAGTCGATGGCAGATACACGCCCTGAAAGGACCATGACACACCTGCGTGTCATCTAACCACTCCCCGTTAGCACCTCCAAATGGTCACTTCCTGTCAGTCACTTTGTGATGAAATCCTCATTGTGATCAATGTCGCAGCGGCACCTTGGCTCATGTGCATTGCAATCACAGCACATGCGCAGTCTGCTGATAATCGCTCTGTTGCGTGAACATCAGCAACTGTGGGGGTCATTCCGAGTTGATCGCTCGCTGGCTATTTTTTGCAGCTTTGCGATCAGATAGTCGCCGCCTACTGGGGAATGTATTTTTGCTTTGCAAGTGTGCGAACGCTTGTACAGCCGAGCAATACAAAAACAGTTTGTGCTGTTTCTGAGTAGGTCTGAACTTACTCAGCCACTGCGATCACTTCAGCCCGTCCGGTGACGGAATTGACGTCAGACACCCGCCCTGCAAACGCTTGGACATGCCTGCATTTTTCCAACCACTCCCAGAAAACGGTCAGTTAACACCCATAAACGCCCTCTTTCTGTCAATCTCCTTGCGATTGGTTGTGCGAATGGATTCTTCGTTAAATCCATCGCCCAGCACTGATCCGCTTTGTAGCCGTACAACGAGCCTGCGTATTGCGGTGCATATGCATGCGTAGTTTTGACGAGTTTTGACCTGATCGCAGCGCAGCAAAAAAACGAGTTTTATGGTAAGAACTTAGTGGGGTGTAGAATAGGATCTTGATCCAAGGCACCAACAGGCTCAAAGCTTTGACTGTTCCCAGAATGCACAGCGCCGCCTCCTATATCTCCCCGCCTCCCAGCACAGGAGCTCAGTTTTTAGTTAACCAGCCCAATGCAGTAGCAGGAAAAGAGACGACAACGGTTAGTAGCCACATACACCACACTCTCACGACAGGAGAAGTGTCAACGGCTAATGCCATACCAACCCAAAGAAGCTAAGTGCGTCAGGGTGGGGACCTGTAACAGACACCCCTCACCAAATAGGGGTGACTATTTGGTGGGGGTGTCTGTTACAGGTCCCCAGATTCAAATATCCTCCAGTCTACATTCCGACGAAAATAACGCTGGAAGAACTGTGTAATTACATTCCACTTTAGCGCACTTGGGAATTTGTGTTTATTCTTGTATGCTTTTGAGGTCTCCCAACAAAGATCTCTCCCATGGTGCCGCTCCTAGGTTGGCGCGAGATAAAGATACTACTGTGTTTTAATTTATATATATATATATATATATATATATATATATGGTTAGTCATTTTGTACATAAGCAGCCTGCACACTGCATGCCCTGAGTATCAAGCGTCTGTTTTTTCCTTTATTGGTCCCCTCCCTGTCACATCGGGATCATACATGCTGTACCTCAGTTTCTTTCTAGGTCACTAAGTTATACAATAGTGAAAATGCGATTATTGGCACGAGGCCAACCGAATATTAGATGACTCCACCACATACGTTAAGCTTGACAATGATCCTACTGTAAATTTCCAGGAAGAACTGACAATTTTACTGTATGATGCTAAATGATCTAATTTGTGACCAGGAATTTAACTACCTGTCTACTAAAAATCCTGTGATCCCGATATTCTATCACCTCCCTAAGGTGCACAAAGATAGAACATGTCCACTCGGGAGACCGATCATAGCAGGGATCGATGCCTTAACAGCTAATTTATCACACTATATAGATCTGAAATTGCAACCGTATGTGGTTATACAACCTTCGCATTTGAAAGAGTCTTCTTGTGGCATTAAAAGACTATGTGTGGTCCGAGGAAGACAAATAGTTGACAGTAGATGTGCAGGCACTCTTCTCATCCATACCACACAAAGACGGAATAGACGTGGTTCAAAAGGTCTTATCATTGCTCCCCAATATATCCACATTGGAAGCTTCATTCATTATCAATAGCATCCAATTTATATTATAGGCTAACGATTTCCAGTTTAATGATACGTTCTTCCTCCAGCAGCAGGGGACAGCGATGGGAATGAAATTTGCCCCATCGTATGCAAACTTGCTGATGGTGGAATGGGAGAGTCGATTCATTTTTAACACCTCTTATGAGTCTGAATTCATTCAGTTCTACTGTCGGTATATCAACAATTTAATTTTCATCTGGCGAGGTGATGATCTTAGTATCAATCAGTTTATAGATCATATTCACAGCAATACTTTCAATCTTAAGTTTACATATAAAACACATCTTTCCAATATTGATTATTTGGATTGAAAATTGGAAAGTAAAACTTTGGAGAAGGTCAAAACTACCACCTTTTTTTTAAAGAGGTTGACGTAAATAGCTATATACCTTCCACCAGCTGTCATTATCCTGTTTGGATCAACAGTATACCATACTCGCAGTTTTTGAGGCTGCGCAAAAACTGCAGTACATCAGAAGATTTCCTCAGTCAAACAGTTGTTCCGAGGGACCGGTTTCTGGAAAGGGGTTATAAATTGGAAAAAATTGAGGAAGCTATCATCAAAGCCTTAGAGCGAAATAGACAAGAACTACATATTAAACCTAAGAACATCCAACATTCCAAGAAATTCCTTATCCAAACCTTTCATTACACAATTTAACAGGGATGATTTTTCAGTTCGAAAAATTCTGGTACGTCATTGGAGTATACTGTTAAAGGATCCAGTGTTAGGACCTACCTTACCAGCTAAACTTGTCATTGTATTTAGAAAGGCAAAAAAATTGAAGAGCATCTTATCTCCCAGTCAACCAAGACCCTCTACACCTGAACAAGCCCCCAATAGCCAGTTTTTAAAAGACAGAAAATGATCTTATCCATGCAACAGATGCATCTGTTGTAAATACATGGAAAAAAACACTTCACCTTTAAACAGGACAATGGATTTGATTACACCCTCAAAGGCCATTTGAAGGCCATTTGCGTCCGAAACGCGTTGGAAACAGATCCATGCAAACACCTCAAGCCTGCCAACACATCACCGCAAACTACATCCACAAGACTCCTCGCCGGCCGGCGAGTGGAGCGGCCATTGAGACCGCACAGGACATAGGAAGAAGCGGAGCGTTGCGGCAATGCAACTTCCAGTTGTTCAGTGCGGCTTCAGGCGGGACCCGGCAGCCTAGCAGCAGAGCCAGGAAGGCTTCCAGTTCTGTCTGCTGAGGAGCACCATCGGGGACGGATACAGCGGAAGCAGCGCAAGCGGCCACATCATCACTCACCGCAGAGTGAACAAAGAGAACTAAACATCACATCGTGAGGGTAAGTTGCACCTGGCAGGCCGGGATGCCGGCCTCCCAGAACACGACCTCCACCTACGATCAATTATTGACAAAGAATTGCCTCTGGGCACACTGCTTAGACTCACACTGAGGGGAAAGGAAATCCCTTCAGATAAAGACTGACTCTTATATATCTGGAACAAAGATACTCCTTTTCTCACAAGACTTTTCTTTAGGATACTCATCACGCGGCAATACCATATTTTATTTCATCTTGTGTTTATTTTCCCTATACATCGGATGTTCACACAATATGCATGTTACTATTGCAAATAAGGGCATTTATGTGTAATCACAATATCATCGATTATATATGAATTATTGTACCATCTGTTATACTAAGCATTGTGACTTATAAAGGTATTTACAGATCATAGAGATACATTATTTCTCACATACAAACACCAAATAGAGGGTGAGCGCAGGTATCCAAAACCTGTACAATAACACTTGCCTTAGAGTCTGGACAACTCTTCAGATACCAGCAGCCCCCTTAAACAAGATACACACACTGTGCGCTCCATGCAAACCCCTTGATTCTACACCCTCAAAAAGTTAGTGAACTGCAATACTAATTATGTCATCTATAAGACCACTTGCGGGTGCAAACTAATTTATGTTGGAAAAAACTAAAGAAATGTAAAAATAAGAATCCAAGAACACCTACATAATATTAAACATAAATTGAAAACGCACATTTTATCGCGCCATTTCACAGAAATCCATAACAGTGAAGTCGAGACATTGAACTTCACCATTTTGGAACAAGTTATCCTCAACCCAAGGGGTGGAGACCGAGATTTGACTTTGTCCAAAAAAGAATCCTGCTTGATCTGTTCTTTGGACTCCCTTTCTCCAAAAGGGCTTAACGAAAACATAGATGTTGCTTCTTTCTTATAATTACCATTTATACCCAGTTCTTAGAAATTTGTTGGTCCCTTATTATTATAAAGAATGATCATTCACACATTAGCTACTAAAGTCCATATGAACATTTATTATAACATTCTATTATTGTTATTTGAGCCTAACCCATTGGGGTTATGGCATTATTACAATTTATATGTTTATTTTATTGTAGAGGTTATTTATATAAAGGGAAACTGTGTTTGTAAAATGGTGGGAAAGTTGGAAAAATAAGTTTAACCTAGCACACAATATGATGACGCTATGCAGTATTATGATACACAATCATAATATTCATTCATATCTTAAGGCTCAATAGTCATTTATAATTTTTTATAATACTTAATAATACAGCTACACTTATATTATGGACCTTTACATATAGGGCCCTTTAATAATATTGAGTCACCTTAGTTTCACACCACTCTATATACAGTATGTCACATCACTCTAGATTATTGTCCCTTTTTACAACAATACACTATTTAAATACACCACTTAATAGTCCCTCATTTTTTTAGTACAGCAGTTACAGCCATAATAGACAGCTCCATTAGGCATATATCAACTTCTATCCCATTTTGCGCTCCATGACATAACTTAGAGGAACGCAGACGGGTAACACAGTGGGACTTCCGGTTTCTGGATTGCGTTCCATGGCGGAGTGGGTGGAACGCAATCCGGAAGATACGAGGCCTCCCTAGAGACAGTGCGGCAGAAGGACGCTGGTTTCCCGGCCCACCGCTGTCACTGATAGCTGTCATTTCACCGCAGCACAATGCGGGAGGGCGGTGCCCACTGTTCTGACACCTGAGCGCATTCCACCGCTGGGTGTGACGCATAGGGAAAACACCCTTCACATGTTTTGGCCGCAAGGAATTATGGGCCAAATATCCTAATATACGGTGGCCAGGAGTTCTATAACTCCTAACTATTAATTACTTAGCACTATACATAGCTCTTTAGACGCCTGCATAGCTGGGGAAATTAGAGACACTCACTATAATTATTTGAGCTTCTAAATCCACTATTTGTAAAATACACCTATAGGAAGTGATGTCACACATAGTATCACATAAATACCCTGACAATACCCTGATGTCACTCTATTTGGACTGGTGACCTGCACATAAGCTTGGACTTGGAGTTTGTAAGTTTTCTAACTGAAGTTATCAATTTTTCCCACGGTTATAATTATGCCATTGTATTTTTTATCTATGTCACTGCTAATATAAAAGCTGTGTCTCCCATGGTTATAGTTATACCATTGTATTTTCTTATTCATGCCATTGTTTAAATAAAAGCTATGTTTGTTTCTATATTCATTGAACAACCAATAATGGGAGCAGATAATACCCCCTGTATACGTAGCATATAATTGTGAAATATGTTGTTATTATAATTATAACCGATTGTCTATATATGTTTAATGAGGATTGATCATATGTATATATTTTTATAATTGGGACCAATTATGGTACAGTACCTTTTCTGTTTTAGGTTCATTGTAGTGCTGGCATTTACTACAATTGTGATCGTATTTCGGTCTATTATTACTTCTGGTCATCAAATCAGAAGTGCTATATTTACATACTGTAGGTACTGTATGTAACCTTTATGCAATTTGTGTGAATTTCAAGAGTCAAATATGTATTAGTTACTCAAATTAATTTCCGGTATAATCCCCCTTTTTTTTTTAGAATATCTTAAAGGGGTACCATCCTTTAATCCCGTTTACAGCATCTTTAATACTGAGAAAAAGTGCCACTATTTCTTATGGTATGTCCTTCTCTTTTTCTCTTTCTTTATAATCTGGCATTTGTCATATTGAGTAGTCCATAATTAGGACCTATTTATTATAGATTTATGGTCTCCGAGACCCACTCAAGGAATGAACATGTTTACGCAGTAAAGCTGAAATCCAATTGGTATGTAACCATACAAATTCATTCAAATATAAACCTATTCCAATTAATCTCCACTGATACTGATACATTCTCCTCCCTCTCCATTATATTAACAGCTGTATACCCCTGAGGAAATTGTAAAGATGAAACGCGTAGGATTCACCAATCAATATCTGCCATGTCTTGGTGTATATAAATTCCACCCAGAGTTCACACCTTTTGCTAAAGGTGAGGGTGGAATAAAATCCAATTTATGTACTCATTCATGTGTATGGATTCATTGGTTTTTGGTAATTTTTTAAGAAGTAAAAGAAAATCTTGTACTACATATTCACAAAAGTAGATGTGTTGCCAATGTTAACTAATCAGATTCTGGCTATAATACAGATGCATTCTAAAAAACGATAGCCAGATTTTGTTTGGTTGCTATTGGCAACACCTCAACAAAATGCCAAATATTCCGATAACCCACTATTATACCGTAATTGCCATAAAGGATTGGTTGCTGCACTGTGACTCATTGTCATTGATAGTTATAATAATAGTCTAGAACATGTGTCTGTGAAGACAACGCTCACATTTCATAACATGCATCTTGCGATGACTGGATATGTAAAATCTGGTATCCGAGTCCCTTTGTCAGCAAATAAAATCCATCTTGAATTCAATAACTTTAATGGATATGCTCAAGGCTGACAACTTGTACATGTGTCAGTAAACAGTGAGACAACCTTACAAAAAGCATTTTTTTATAGCAACTATTACTTTGTCAATGAGTTAGAGACATAAAAGTGATGAAGTGTCATATTGTGACGGGTGATGCAAACACATTGTCATTCATGGACGGTCTACTGTTCCATGAGAGTGAAAATCCAGAGCTGTCAGGATTGTGATTAGTTTTGGTATTGCAATTGCTTCTGGATGAATACTTTAGTATCTGTATGATCAAATCGCCCACAAATATCAATGACATTTTCACACACGAAAGCAACATATTGGGCTATGTTCGTACAAATAATAGCTAATCACGTCTCAGAAGACACACATACCTAGGCAAGTAATCATTTATTTTATTTAACCCATTCAAGACCACAGTTTTCACCCATTCAATCCATTCTTTTTTATTTTCTATGTCTACTAAACTGAAAGATATAATGTATTTGGAGAAACATATTGTAGGACAACTGTATGTTGCATTATTTTTATATGCTGAAGGCAATAAAATCACACTTTCTATGTTTTTTTCCAATACAGTAGCTTCTGTATAGTCTAAAAGCCCCCATACATTTCTGGGTCGATCCGCTTGCACCGCCTATTCGCTGCCCAGTTCTGCTGATTGGAGGGCAGCGATGATTGGTGATCCATCGGGGAATCTGGGAAATGAAACGTTAAAAATCCCCGATTTTGCTGATCCCGACTGTTTTCGGTTGGGATCGGAGAAGCAGGATTTTTAAACATGTTTAATAGTCCCTATTCCCCAGAACAGCCATTGGAGGATCAGGATATTGCCCCTATATATTTGTGATGTATGGTGGCCCTAACTGAAGATACTGACATTACAGTTTTACATACAATGGGCTTGATTCTAAGAGGTATGAATGCGAAAGTGAACAGAATGCTAATGTGATTATATGCCAGTGAGGTACGGTGAGGTCAAAGGCTGGGGAGGCACTGGCTAGTATCAGAGCTAGATTTACACACACACACACACACACACACACACACACACACACACACACACACACACCCATTCATTTGGGCATTATACAAAGTGGATCACTGCAATATACTGAGTTTTGACTATATAAATGATTATACAAAGATTATGTTTTTAAGATATAAATATCTTTGTATTATTCTAATAATTTTTATAGTAAAAACTCTGGAGTATACTGGAGTATATCAGGGAAGGCTCTGGCTACCCTGCCTCCCCTGACCGCACGTCACTATACGCCCATATTCTGATTTGTACATATCTATGACCCAGTCCTCATGTTCACCTGTGATCACCAGACAATATGTATGGAAACAGTGTACTGTATGTTCCATAGATGGGGAGACCTATAACCCCTGATGCTCTCAAAAGTCTAGAATCCCACCTTTCAAATGGTCACTTACTGGTTATGTCTGTGATCACCAGACAATGGGGCTAATTCAGACCTGATCGTAGCCGTGCAAAATTTTGCATGGCTACGATCAGCCAACCTGACATGTGGGGGGACGCCCAGCACAGGGCTAGTCCGCCCCGCATGTCTGGCCCTCCCCCCGCCACACAGATACAAAAGCATCGTACGGCGGCCTGCCCTCCGCATGGTCCGGGCACGCCTGCATTGCCCGGACCGCACCCCCAAAACAGGGGCCCAACGCCACCAGCCCTCCCCCTCCCACCCAGCGAATGCCTCTGCCTGTCAGTCAGGCGGAGGCGGTTGCTGGGAAGAGATGCCGATCGCATCTCTGGCATGCACCGGCACACTGCGGCACCTGCGCATGCGCAGTTCAGACCTGATCGCCCGCTGTGCGAAAATGCACAGCAGTGATCAGGTCTGAATTAGCCCCAATGACACTCATCCCTACACAAAACATTATAATTTCCAAAGATGGGTGAGGGTATAATGCTCCCATTTCTCCCATCATAAAAACACTGCCCCTTCATTTAATGCTGTGTCTTTCTTTTTATTTCCAAAATGTTATGCCTTGTGCTACTATATTATCCCTATACATTGTGTAAGTTTTTATTTAAGACAATCAAAACTATAAAAAACAAAACAAAAAAACCCCTGCATTATCATTTTCAAGGCACATATAGTGGCAAGCTGCTCAATCAGATTGTGATGTCACTCAGGTGCTAAAAGGGAGGGGTAATTCTGTGTAAGAAAAAAACTATTTGTGTTCCCTAATGCACACTGAGTGAAAAATAATACTACATAATACTCAGATAATACAGAGATCTTAGTTGCGTATATCTGCAGATATAGGGTTAAGCCCCCAGGCCGATCGGCAAGGCATCTCCATCACTGGGGGTCCCTAATACTAGGTATGGGTCCGGGGTGCAAGTGCAGATTTTATTATGGGATTATATGTTAATCCATGTTTTGGAAAGATGGATTAATGTTAGTTGCTGAAATCAATTTATTGGGACATTACAGGTGCATGTAAGGGAGGGCTTAATCTTGACTAGAAATAAACAAATTCCCCCTGCACACCATAATGGACCAGAAAAAGAGACAAACATCTTGCAACATAAAAAGAACGCAGAGATCTGTTACATACATTTGCAAACATATGGTAAGTCACCAGCCACGCTAAACCGTCTCTGTGGTGTGCTGGAGGAATTTGTTTGTTTAGATGTATTCATTTTGAAGCAAGAATCACAAAGTACAGTATAAAAACAATTGAAATATCAAATACGCCACTTTTAAAACCCGAAAGCTGATTGAAATCACTATTTATAATACTGCCTTTGTGCCATAGTAAATTACCCTCTAAGTCTGGAATGTGACCACTGTATTTGTACCATGTTTAAGACAGGTACAAATGAAAATATCTTCCACATCATGTAAGGATTGAAATTTCAATAAGGCATTTTTGCCTGAAAATCATATTACACTCTCATCCCTGTTACACTTAAATGCTTTCCCGGCTAATTTACTGAAGGTCACTCCTGTATTCTTCCTGCTGCAGTACCTTTCAAAACCTTTACAGATATTATCCATAAAAGACAGAGACTGTAAAATGCTAAATTTTATAGCTAGGCAAATTCATGGAAACAGACAATTGCACGTTACAATAATAACAGTTTGTTTAGAATGGTTTAAAGTTATTTTATTCTATTGCAAATGGCCTTGCAAGTGATGGCGCCACACCATACCGAATAAGATGTGAAAAGCATATGTCACTTTGTCAAACATAAAAAAGCATAACGTTATAGGAAAATATAAAAACTCGTAACAAAAAAAAGCTAAATGAAGGCCAGAAAATAATAAAAACAAAGTGGCACAGCGAGCAATTACAGTTACAGCATAGTGGAGGATAAACATAAAATAATGGTTTAATGCACCTTTCTGCCTTTCGCTAAATAATCACTATAGAACTGTACAATTTACACGCTTTACTTATCTAACCATTGTTATTTGTATAAATGCAATAAATAAATAAATACATTAAATAGATAAATACACAACTTTTCTAGTTTGTATCCTGTTTGAATTCAGAAAAAGAAAGCAATCTTCCAGTCTTCTCTGCATTGATGGGGGAAACAGGGGGGGGGGGGGGGGGGGGGCTTTTAAAACTCTGTGAAACAATGCAAGTGTATCTGACTTCAGCGCACACTATAGTAGCAGGTTAGACAACATGCGGTTTTCCAGCTGCTGCAGAGCTATAAATCTTAGCATTTCCATGAAGTAGATTTGGAGCCACATGATGTTAAGCAGATGATGAAGCTGTGAGGGCCGGCTGTACGGAGAGTCTATGCAGAGTTTGACTGTAAATAACAGAAGAATTTAAAAGTTATGTTAATCAGAATACAGGGTGGCCAGCCGAAACTGCATGGTCTGCATATAGCAGCCAGCCCTGTCTTAGAGACATGCAATGAAACACTTAGATTTCAAAAGAAACTTTTATTTGGACCTACAGCCATCCCCAGTAAAAAAAGAAAAAAGTTTTTTTTTAAAAAGAGAGAGGCAGCCGTTGGTCACATAGATTTCACTTATTCCCCTGAATGCATAGTTCTGAGCTTTAATGCTTAATGCTATAGAGTGTATAACATTAAAATATATTATAATATACAGTGCATCCGGAAAGTATTCACAGCGCTTCACTTTTTTCACATTTTGTTATGTTACAGCCTTATTCCAAATTGGAATAAATTCATTTTTTCCCTCAAAATTCTACACACATTACCCTATAATAACAATGTGAAAAAAGGTTTTTTTTGTGAATTTTGAAAATGAATTAAAAATAAAAAAGTAAGAAATCACATGTACATAAGTATTGTACATGGATATCACTAAAACCCGGACTGTTAGCGTGCCTTGAGGACCGAGGTTGGGAAAACCTGCTCTAAACAGAGAAAGACCCTGTAAATCCACTATCTCTCCTCTATGTCTGTTTGAAATAATCCAATCTAGCCAAATATAATCACATTTATGCACTACAGGCAAGTGTGTGAGCCTAATCCGCACTGAACAAAGAATGCTCATTAATAGGTTCAACTAGTATCTTAAGAGCTAATGTCACTTCAGAGCTTGAGTAATTGAGCCTTTTGTTTTTTTGTTTGCATATTTAACGAACATTATGGTTAGGGTTGGGTGCAATATAATATGAACATTTTAATTTACTATGCACTGATTTGTAAATGACTTTTGTGGTTTTATCTGTCATTAATGGCATCTACAGTATCTACTATCATGTGGATAATTTCAACATCTGGATAAAGCTTTCCACTTAATACATATAATAAGCACAACTGGTACTAGTGTGCTATAAATTAAAAAAAATACTTGTGTCCGGTGCTCTCCATCTCTCCATTTGCCAACCGCAGTGGGATGAATCACTTCAGCATGTTCCTGATAAAAGAACGTGACATAAGAGTTGTGAAATGTTGTAACACAACTTGGGGTCTCTTGCACATGCTTCTGAGAAAAGATTTACGGAATTTATGAAACGCGTTAAGCTGATGACAACAGACACCTGAATGGACTGACTGCAGGAACTTTGCCAGTATATGCCTATTAAATGTGACCTCTGTTTTCCCGGACCATTGTGATCTTCTCTCCATATGCCATCTGGTTTGGTAGGCATTGCGCATTTTGAAGCAAGCTGTTGCCATGGGGATACCACATTGTGTGGTTATACATGCTGTTTTCATTTATGGATATGTGATTGTGCTGTGTGAATATTCTTTTTGAAATGGTGTTGCGCTACTGCTTTTTCTCTTTTTGCTTTTCAGATAACAAGTAAATGAGGAGAGTGTGGAGCTAGTGAATATAGAATACTAACCAGCCAAATGTTGGATCCTCCCTTCAATTAAAGAGAAAGAACTGTTTCATAATCTGGGATTGGACTTGGTGATAAACTATCCTAGATTGGCTCACAGAGTGCGACATCAAATCAGTCTGGATCCTTTGGGCTGCACACTATGTACTATTTTGTACTTTGGTAATCATCATACCCCAAATTAGTGACATTTTGAGACCATTTCTATTTCATTTGTCTTACATTGATTGGGACTTTGGTACAACTCTGTGTTCTCAAAAGGCTGCTTCTTTGGAATCTCTGTGCAATCTTTGAATGCACTTCTTGTTATACACTGTACGTTAGAATGTTTGTAGAGTAGCCTAGACTAAACTAAAGGTGTGTACACACGGTGAGATCCTTGCTATGCCCGAGTTTCACTTGCGATTTCCCTTGAACTCCCCGGAGCCCAGATAGTACAGATTTTGACTAACTTTTCTTGAGATATGGACTATGTGTGCTTGCGGTTTTGGCTTATGTGAGATTTTGGCTTATGTGAGATGTCATTGACATGTGAGATGAACTAGATAGTACACCGATCTAGCAGGAATTGACTTGCCTGCACAGTCTATCTTTTCTTGCGATGCCGACCTGGCGGGACCGCGCATCGGGATCGAAGCGGGATTGCAAGGTGACTTTTACCTTACGATCTGCACTAACTTTTCTTGAGATTTTGACTATATAGTCAAAATCGAAAGAAAATATCTCACTGTGTGTACACACCTTTAGCTTTAACACTCAAGTAGAACCACTTCAAACCAGGCAGGTAAAATCACATCAGCAAGAACTGAATTCTAATTATCACAAGCAAAGATTGGTTTCTGGGCATATAAATTGGGTATTTGGGCTCTAGGTCGGCCTTAATTTGGTCGACAGTCAATAGATTGACCACTAATGGTCGATATGGGAAAGGTCAACATGGTCAAAAGGTTGACTTGGGCATTATGTCGACATGGAGTATGATTGGGAATAGTAACCTGTGCCGAGCACAGTGGTAGCATTCCGAGGCACCATCCTCACAGCATGGTGAGTGAAGCGAGCCCTGCAAGGGGATACGGTACACTAATTGGGGTTCCCTGTACTTTTATGAAGAAAACGACACAAAAAAACAAAAAATACTGTGTCAACCTTTTGTGTGTTGACCATTTGTCATGTTGAACTTTTCAAGTGCTGACCTTTTGTGCCAGTCAACCATTCACATGTCAAACTAATGCCCATGTTGACATTTTGACCAAGTCAACCTTTGCCATGTCGACCATTAGTGGTCGACCTAATGGCTGTCGACCTAATAAGGGTCGACCCAGTGATCCATACCCTCATGTTGTTATGCAGGGTTATATATAAATTTTGATTGTGGCCAGGATTTGTAATTGTGTTACAATATGTCAAGGGTCTACAAATGAGAAACACATAAGATACAGGGGCAATGTATGAAACATTTGAGAGCTCTAAAGTGAAGAAGTTACTCATAGCCAACCAATTAGCTTCTTTCATTTTATAGAATGTGCTAAATAAATGATAGACAGAAGCTATGGGCAACTTCTACATGTTATCTGTATCTAAGGTTTGATACATCTCCCCTTTATTCATTAGCATAGTATCACACAGCTCTATGAGAATATCACACATTGCCAATCTGAAACCGTAGCATGCTGATGCTCTTGTAGTTACGCAGAGCAGTCACTGGCAAAGGTGGTATTTCTGCAGCACGTTACCAGCTACAGCATTTCCAAAGTGACAGATAAATCATATTTCCATTGACAGCTGTATGTCTCTACCAAAGCTTCAAACCACTGTACATTTATGGCTGCAAAACTCTATTATACATCTGTCATACAGATCTTTTAAAGATCTGCAGTCCTTAAAAACCAAAAACATTCGAACTTCCGGTTCCGGTCTGATGCTGTGAGGTCGCATCACAGCGGAGCTCCGTCAACCCCCGGCAGATAGATCGTTATCAAGACTGTTTTAACAGTCTCCCCTGCACACCTTTGTGGCTCTGCCCTCAGCGACCGCGGTGACTGCGGCTCAGACGGAGAAGAACGGCCGTATCAAGCCGCTGCCCGGCGCCCTGCTAGAAGCCTACGTCAGACGGCGCGTGAGGTTGTCTGCCCGCCCGGAGATAGAGGCGGAAGACAACGTATCCTTAAACTACAGGAGCCGGATTATTGCAGCTGAACAGCCCCGTCAGTCACTGCATCACACCAGCAGCATTCCTGACCTTGCTGACGGGTGTCACAGAACCATATCACACGCAGCTGCTCACAGTATCAGAGGCTGGATATATTCTGCCTGAGCTGCAGGGATCTAAAAGGATTCAAGTGCATACTTGTCTGACGGCTGTTTATCTTCCACAGTGGAGAAGCTTATATAAGGTACTGTGTTTCCGATATATTATTCACCAAGCAGAGGTGCTTTTGTTATTTGATAGAGGCCTCCCTCCACATAATTATAAGTCTTATCCATTATATATATATCACGTCCTGCATTAATCGCAGGTATAATCTGGAATCACGCATATCTCCTTATCTGCTTCAGCTACTAATGGACCGATTTCTGTCCCCCAGCGCTTCAGCTAAGACCCCCGCTTCTTCCCTCCCTATTAGACTGGAAAAAAGGAGGGCCAACACAACTATGGCACCAGGCATCACTACTCCTCCTTCATCTCCCGCTCCCAAAAAGCTGATAGCGTCAAAATCCCTTTCTTATACATCGACCACTGATCGCTCTCCGGACTCGCCTATAACATACGCGGATTTAACGGAAGCCATAACTCAAGCTATGTCTCCATTATTATCCAAAGCAGTGTCGGATATATCACTTCAATTACAACATCTCTCACATAAAGTATCCGTTAACGAAAATAGGATTGGAGGTCTATGTCATGATATGGCAGATGTGCAAGGAAACATTAAACGCCTTGAAAAGGAAAATTTCCAGCTTTGGATGAAGCTAGATGACGCAGAAAATAGGTCCAGAAGAAATAATATAAGGCTGGTTGGCCTTCCAGAAAGGGTTAAAGGTGAGGACCTCGTTCACTTTGTCCGAACCACTTTACCCACCCTGCTTGGCATCACGGAATCTTGTAAAGACTTAGTAATCGAACGTGTACATCGTGTGGGCCCACCTCCTCGAGCACCTGATGGCCGTCCACGAGTCATCCTGTTTAGATGCCTTAATTATCTTCACAAAGTCGCTTTTTGGACAGCATCTAGAAAACTTCGCTCCCTTCAATGGGAAGACAATCGGCTGCTTATATTCCAAGATTTTTCTGCCGAGCTGATGAGAGCCCGTAAAGCCTTCAACCCCATCTGCACAAAATTAGTGCACATTAAACGTAAATTCTCCATGCTATATCCCGCTAAACTCCGGATTTATGATGGAGACAAACACTTCGATTTTACCAGCCCGGAAGATGCCTCTGCGTATCTTAGAGAAGACTCCACAGAAGATCATACCGACATCTCTGATGTCATTACCAATGTGGACACTTAATTTCTTAGTCTTATGCTGAAAATTATAGTTTATTATAACTATTTTGTTATACTTGATAATAGGAGTAACAATATATCTTTTTCCCTGTTTCTCCCTGTTTCAAAGAGATATATATGTTGCATTCTCTTGAGCTCTATCTATTTAGAAGAGATACTAAGAAGGCACAGTTAACGATACGTGCTTTATCACAACGTTGATGCTTATTCAGCCTTCTAACTTTAATTTTGATTTAGTGATATACTCCTCGTTAAGCTATATTTTGCAGATTGTCCTATGAGTTTTAGTCCATTATATAAGGGCATATCACCATTCTACAGTTAGCTTAATTTACCCAGATATCTCTGTCGGGGAGTTGTCTGGAGTATCGCACCGGATTAGATCATATGCAGAATCTAATCTTAGTTTTGTTATTTTATTTCCTACCCGGAAGTTTGTTTGCTCGTCAAACACTGGTCTTATTTCAGTATGTTTTTATGTTTTATTCCCATGCCCCTCCCTATCCTATCCCCGTTTCCAATTCCATGATTCTGATCTTCAACGAAATAACTCACGGCACTTCACTTTTACTTTTTACTATTTTTTGCTCTCTAAATGGCAGATCTTAAAATTGGTACGCTAAATGTTGGTGGTATTAATTCTCCAGGTAAACGCCGGAAAATACTCTTGTACTTATCTAAAAAAGATATTAATATTGCTTTTCTACAAGAAACTCATCTGACACAACAAGAGTCCTTGAAATTACAGATGTCGCATTGGTCTCTTGTAGCGACAGCCCCATATAACTCCAAATCTAGAGGAGTTGTGTTGATAGCAAAGCGTAACTTGAACATACAAGTTATTTCTTCTGATATAGACCCTAATGGGCGTTTTTTAATTGTTAAATTATCCATTAACTCCTATACATTTATCTTTTGCAATGTGTATGCCCCAAATATATACAGTAAAGCCTTCTTCCAGACACTCCTAGTTAAATTAACTCCTTACACCAATGATAACCTTCTGATATGTGGAGATTTCAATTTAATTTCTTCTATTTATTTAGACCGCTCCAATACATTTAAAACATCTCAACACCTTCCTAAACTTGGGATACCTCTTTTTTCTGAAAACCTACAGATAATAGATATATGGCGTGCGTTACACCCTATTGAAAGGGAATTTTCTTGCCATTCTGCAGCCCATGATACATTCTCTAGAATAGACTATATGTTTATCTCACAACATCTTTTTCCTAAAGTGACAGAATCACACATTGAATCCATTTTTATTTCTGATCACGCTTTGATATGGTTTACTATAGTATTACAACCCAAACGCACTTTATCTCCTCAATGGAGATTCCCTTCTCATTTATCTAATTCAACGAAATTTTGTGATTACTTACAAGGGGTATGGGATACCTTTTATTTTACAAACCAATTACATTCTGAAATAGACCCTCCCTTGTTTTGGCAAACAGCCAAATCAGTACTCCGAGGGGACATCATTTCATACACCTCTGCTCAAAAAAAAAAATATGCCCAATCTTACTTAGAGATGCAACGTTCCCTTTCTGAAGCATATCAAACTTTCAAAACTCACCCCTCTCCTCTCACGAAAACTGCATACACTACAATAAAACTCCAATTTAATGAATTCCTTTCAGCGATGGGGGATAAATACAAATTCCAAGTTGACTTCCGTTTTCATAAGTATGGTAATAAAGTAGGCAAACTCCTTACTAATATATTGAAAGGGACTTCCCCACCCATGATGGTACATCCTTTAAAACTCCCTGATGGCTCCCTAACTACTGATCCTCAATGTATAGCCAAAATCATGATGTCGTTTTATGAAACTCTTTATTCTGATCACACTCCTTCTCACAATGAATCTCTCCCATCCTGGTCTTTTCCCCCTCTTCCTCAAATACCTTCTACATTTTCAGACTCTCTCATTGCACCTATCACGTTAGAAGAAGTTCGTTTCGCAATTACTCACTTAAAACTCAAAAAAGCTCCTGGACCAGACGGCTTTTCCAGTGAGTTTTACAAGTTATTATTAGACAAAATTGATAGACACCTCCTGGCATTATATAACTCTATAATTCAGTCTAAGTCCCTACCCCTGTATTTTAATAGCGCCATCATTAAGGTTCTCCTAAAACCCGATCGTGATTCTTCTCTCCCTAGTTCTTATCGCCCAATTTCACTTCTAAATTTAGATTACAAAATCCTTACAAAAATTTTAGCCGATCGTCTTAAATTGTCCCTCCCTCATATAATTCACCCAGACCAATCTGGTTTTATTTGGGGTCGTCACTCTGTAACTAATATACGTAAAGTGATTTCTGTGATACAACATTTAAAATTACTTCCCTCACCTATTCATACAATTATACTAGCTTTAGACGCAGAAAAAGCTTTTGATCTCTTGACCTGGTCCCATCTTTTTAAATCTATGCAGCTTTTTGGTTTCCCCTCAATTTTTATCTCAATTATCCGAACTTTATATACCTCACCTATTTCACAGCTTTATTGTAATGGTCAATTATCAACGCCCTTTACTGTCTCTCGAGGTACACGTCAAGGGTGCCCCCTTTCTCCTTTACTTTTTGCTATAGCTATTGAACCTCTGGCAATCTCTATCAGGAATTCCCCTCTTATTCAAGGCATCTCAATTGGTGATATCACATTAAAAATTGCCCTTTACGCAGATGATTTATTATTATTTTTGAGCGAACCTTCTACCTCTCTACCCTCTCTATTCGCCTTAATATCTAATTTTGGCTCTCAAGCAGGATTCAGGATAAATACCTCCAAATCGGAAATTTTAACAATTAACAATCCGAATGCCACTACATTACTACCCTCTGATTCTTTTAATTTACCTTCACTCAAAGCAGATATTAAATATTTAGGTTTACGTATTCCCTCAGATCTGTCCTCTCTTTACAGACTTAATTATACACCAACTATCTCAAAAATATTTTCACTTTACGAATCTTGGATTAATTTTCCATTATCTATTCTAGGTAGAATAGCAATAGTAAAGAGTATCATCTTTCCGAAAATTTTCTATCTAATACAAATGTTACCAACTAGTCTTTCAGCTTCAGATTTAAAACGTTTTGACCAGCTAACATCGAAATTTCTATGGCAAAATAAGCGCCCTAGAATTGCTTTTCAAAAACTACAAACTCATAGATCCCACGGAGGTATGTCTCTCCCAAATTTAAAACTTTATACTCTTGCCACACATTTTAGATACATTTCCGATTGGCTGCTTTCTAAATCTTCTTACACTTCCCACACTTTAGACGCAGCACTTTTTACTCCATACTCTCCTAGTGCTCTGCTTCATTCCAAGAAATCTGACATTCCCCCCCACATTTTACATCATGTTTTATTCCAAGACACTTACTCAGCGTGGTTGTCTATTAATAAGAAATTGCAGAGAAAACCATCTTCCTCTCCATATAACACACTTTGGGGAAATCCTTCGTTTTCCCCTTCACTTAACAACCCAATATTCCTCACATGGAAGGAAAAAGGCCTATTTCTCACTTCACAAGTCTTTGACCCGGGAGGCAACACACTCACTTTTTCTGTCCTCCAACAGCAATACTCTTTACATACGTCCAATTTCTTCATGTTTTTACAAGCAAGACACTATGTTCATTCTTTGGATGGTAATACTCGATTTTTACATTCTGCTGACCCAATCAATTCTCTTCTACGCCTTCTTAATAGCATATCCTATCGTACTAAATTTCTGTATTCTATGCTTTTGCCTACGTCCAGCACAAGACCATGGCAAACACTAACATCAATATGGCAAACTGATATCCCAGATATTGAATCTACCACGATACTCACTAAACACTGTCATAAGACCTTTAAATATTTGAAATCTTCATATCTTCAAGAAGTACATTGGAAAACCATTCACAGAGCTTACATTTCCCCAGCTCAAAGACATCATATGGCATCGAACACATCATCTGCATGTTTGAAATGTCGCATATTTCATGCCACTTTCTTCCATTGTTTTTGGGAATGTGGTAAGATAAGGAAGTTCTGGAACAAGGTTACTGTATATATAAATTCTTTATTTTCTACACATATATGCCCCGATCCGCTGGCATTCTTATGCGCAAATTTTAAAAACTGGCTTCCAAACCGAGCCCTTTCACTCCACATTCCATTGCTGGTGACCATTGTAACACTCGCAAAGAAAATTATTCTTATACACTGGATCTCTCCCTCATCCCCATCTTTACAGGAACTTAAATTAAAGCTACTTCAACACTTATACTTTGATAGAAATAATACTTTTCCTGATATTGGCAAACATGTCGAGAAGTTTTACGCTAAATGGTCGCCTTTTATACAATCTCTAGATTTGCCTACTCAAGATCGTATTATGAAAGTATATGAAAACACAGAATGGCATCTATTACGTATGCTTGCCATGTCTTAATACCACATACACTTACATTCTGTCTTATTTGTTATGTATTAATGTGTCTTTCACTATTATGAAGAATACCCTTCTATTATTTAAGGTCAGACATCTCCCTTCCCCTTCCAACCCTCCCCTTGTCACTCCTCTTTCCGTATTGTTTCTTTTATTGTTGTCATTATTGTTTTAACAAATATGTTATGCTCGAATCCTCAACTGAAACATAACATGCAATATTTGTGTAGCTGATTTTTATTGCCTTATGTTACGGATCGTTGCTTACAACGACACAAAGTTTATTTCTTTAAATCTGGATTCTCTCATTTGGTTTCTTGACAATACCGTTTCTGTATTGTATGTACCCTTATCTTTAAACAATAAAAATTGTATTTGAAAAAAAAAAAAACCAAAAACATTGTGTACAATTGCAGAAGGGTAATATACTGTATGTCCTTATGTAGCAGATTAGGGACTAATTAGAGTAGCAAGGGCAATGGATTATGGGGGTCATTCCGAGTTGATCGCTAGATGAAAATGTTCGCTGCGCAGCGATGATGCAACAAAAGGCACTTCTGCGCATGCGTATGCGGCGCAATGTGCACGCACGATGTACTTTAACAGCGGCCGATGTAGTTTCACACAAGGTCTAGCAACACTTTTCAGTCGCACTGCTCGCCGCAGAGTGATTGACATGAAGAGGGCGTTTCTGGGTGTCAACTGACCGTTTTCAGGGAGTGTTCAGAAAAATGCAGACATGCTAGGAAAAACGCAGGGCATGTTTGTGATGTCAAAACAGGAACCGAACAGTCTGAAGTCATCACAAGCGCTGAGTAGGTCTGAAGCTACTCTGTAACTGCACAAAAATATTTTGTAGCCGCTGTGCGATCCATTCGTTCGCACTTCTGCTAAGCTAAAATACACTCCCAGTGGGAGGTGGCATAGCGTTTGCATGGCTGCTAAAAACAGCTAGCGAGCGAACAACTCGGAATGACCCCCTATGCACCAATCATTTGAATTTTCTACCAGGGCTGACTGTTGACAGGTTTCCTATAAAGGTAATAGTTCAGCACCATGGACAAGGGCTACAATGGAAAATGCTGCACAGATCTGCATTACAGAAAAGCTGGCCATTTAAATGAAATACTGTAGAATACACTACAGAATAATACGTTGAAGAAAGTTGGGTTAATGTATATACAGTACTGTAAAGTGGACTTTTCATGCAGTAGAGCAGATTTTCAAAGCAGAAAGCATTAACAAATGTACTGAATTCAGTTACACTATGTGAAGAATATGATTTATGATTAATTATGGTCTCAGTGAAGAAACCGGAGGGAACATGCTGCATGATGAGACCTATTTTAATCAGACTGCTCTTAAATATGCAAAAAGACTACTTAGACATTTCAGCTTCATTAAATCTCTCGAGGTGCCAGCCATTTACAAATGATGGGCGCCAAAAAACATGCTATATCATGTTAGGAACTGATAATATGTAATCAAGCACTACTTGATCATTCATAAGTAGATGATATGTGAACATTTAACTTGATAGTGTGAAATCATTACTACTAATTCCACCCTTGAGAAAGTGAAAGCCCCTTTTTTAGGTAACTAGATATCTGCAGAATCTCACATTCATATTCCAGAAAATTATTGTATCACAGCTGATAACACGTGTGTGTGTGTGTGTGTGTGTGTGTGTGTGTGTGTGTGTGTGTGTGTGTGTATATATATGTATGTATATATATATATATATATATATATATATATATGGTGTATGTATGTATGTATGTATGTATGTATGTATATATATATATATGTATATATATATATATGTCGTATATTTGCATAGTATGGATATTGCATTTGTTCTTATACATACCATGATGTCTGCTTATCATGACACCTAAGAAGGACACCAATAATTCCTTTTTTTTAAAGGGAAATATATTACTATTAATATTATTATTTTTCATCATCTTTGTATGGTTTCACATGTCACGGTGAGGAGATCATGCACTCAGGAGATCACACAGTTCATTGCTACTAGAAGACTTTTATTCATGCAACACAGAATGTACTACATCATTTGCATTAAAATTGACAAGTATTCAGTTATCTATAGCAGTCATATTTAATATATTGTTTTGATGATAAATTACTTATTAAAATGTAAAACAGAACACATGATTTATTTTTTTACACATTTTTAAAAGATAAAATACATTTTCATTTTGGTTCTGCATTATAACTACACCCTATGGATTCATTTAGTAAGAGCCCTGGAGTCACAAACTTAATACAGATACACCTTGATTTATGAAGCTAAATTGTAGAGCTACTGTACAGTATTCAAATTCTTGATTAAAAATGATGCAGTTATAGAAATTGTTGGTGGAAGCACCTGACTACTTAGTACATAGTCATATTTATTTGGGAAGAAGACAGAACACGTACAGTGTATTAGCTTGCAATGCCGCAGATGTAACACATGCTGAATAGTGGTGATAGTACTACTTACAGTACAGCAGAAAGTGGATTTTTGGTTTTGTTGATGGCTATTGAGAATACCAAAAAAGATCACTATAGAGCAGTAGTTTAGTTTTCAATGGTGGCTGCATTTAGTGTAGATTTTAGAGTCTTTTAGCCTTCGAGTTATTGATTTATGTCAGCCATACATAGACTACTCATGTATGAAGCCAATGTGGACAATGGGGGTAATTCCAAGTTGATCGCAGCAGGACATTTTTTAGCAGTTGGGCAAAACCATGTGCACTGCAGGGGGGGGCAGATATAACATTTGCAGAGAGACTTAGATTTGGGTGGGTTATTTTGTTTCTGTGCAGGGGAAATACTGGCTGCTTTATTTTTACACTGCAATTTAGATTGCAGATTGAACTCGCCACACCCAAATCTATCTCTCTCTGCACATGTTATATCTGCCCCCCCCTGCAGTGCACATGGTTTTGCCCAACTGCTAACAAAGTTCCTGCTGCGATCAACTCAGAATTACCCCCAATATTCAGCAATTTGTCAGCTGTGGTAATTGCCTGAATCTGGCTTTATATATTAGGACCTGTAAGCTTGGTGGGGAGATGACAGCACAAAAGAACAACAAATATAAACCGATACCTCCTGATGACGATAAAATAAATTACTGCAAAACTCAGTGATAAAAATTAGACCTAGCAACTTAGCGCTGCCACATGTAGTTTTTTTATACTGATTTGTAATATAATGTTTCTAATACAATGCAAATCAGCACTGGTGTGAGTAAATCATCATTTTAGACAGATGTGTGTATAAAGATGTTTTATTGTAAGAATCATTTAAGCTAAATAGTGTACAGCTTAATAGTTAAATATGTATTAAATAGTTTACTTGTTCTACTAATATTGAGGCTACAGCATGTTTGTGTAAGACTATTGGGGCAGTGTGTGTGAGGATATGAAGGCAGTGTTACAAGACACTGTGACTCATCCCTCTGACTGGTCCTGGTCATTGCTAAGCGACTGGGATGTCACAGGACTTCCGCCCGGCGTTCCCCATTGGGTACTTAGCAACTGGGATGCCAGGTGGCTGTCTCCTGGTTACAAGGGGCACTGAGGTTGTACGTGCAGCGCTGCAGCTGCACGGAGTAAGGCAATTTAGCTGACACTCCTAGACTAGCTCACCATTTGTTCGGTTACCTGTTATAAGGCACTCAGCCCAACTCTTATTGCCGGTTATGGCTTGTGCCTGCCTGTATAAGTTTGTGGTCTTTGTCCACAAACCTTGCCTGTCCTGTGGATACTCTGACAGGTTATTTGCCTGTTCATGTCCAAATTCCTGCCCTGCCTGTGTCCACCTTCAGTCTTTGTGTGTTTAACCCTTTGCCTGTCACTCCATGTTCCTTCTCTCAGCTAGCAGAGATATACCAACTGCACTGCATCCGCATACTATCTGCACAGTGCCTGCAAGTCATCCGCATAGTGCCCCTATTCCACTCAATGGTGCCTCACCAGCCCTGGTTGAGATCCTGACCCAGATATGACCTTACCCTCCGTACTTCTGTGAGTGAACCCCAGTCCTTTTCTTGTGGAATCTAGTCTATTGGGTGAGCTCCTACTGCTAGAGGTATAAGTCCAGATAGCAAACTAAGTACCGGTGCACGTGTTGTATACTAAGGGAACAGTGGGGGGCTGTTACTGGTGGAGGACCCTCTACGGGGGCAGCATGTGTGTGTTAGGCTAAGAGCTGCAGTGTGTGTGTTTGAGGCTATGGGTTGCAGTGTGTGTGTGAGACTAGGGGGTCAGTGTGTGTGTGAGGCTATAAGGACAGTGTTTATGAGGTTATGGGGCAGCATGTGTGTGAGGCTATAGGGACAGTGTGCATGTGTGTGAGGCTAAAGGGACAGTGTGTATGTGTGTGTAACTATGGGTACAACATGTGTGTGTGAGGCTGTGGGGGCAGTGTTTGTGTGAGACTATGAACGGCCGATATATCGCGGGACTGTTGGCCAGTGTGTACGGCCGATACATCTGTGAACTCCGTCGTTCACAGATGTATTGTGTCGGCCGCGCAGCACAGCCGACGGCCAATATATCTACCGATATATTGGCGCGTCGCTGTGTGTGTACGGGGCGGTCGGCCGACCGCCCGTACACATGCTGCGGCAGCCGGCGGTGATTGACAGCTGAACGTCAGCCCCCGACGGATCGGGCAGTGTGTATGCTCAACACACTGCCCGATCCGTCCATAGATATATCTGCAGATCAATTGATCTGCAGATATATCTATTAGTGTGTACCCACCTTAAGGGGGCAGTGTGTGTATGTGAGGCCATGGGGACAGTGTGTGTATGTGAGACTATGGGGGCAGTGTGTGTGAGCCTGTGAGGGCAGTATGAGTGAGACTGTGTGGGCATTATGTGTGTGAGGCTATGAAGGCAGTGTTTTTGTGTGAGGCTATGGGGGAGTGTGTGTATGTGAGGCTATAGGGCAGTGTGTGTCATGTTATGGGAGCAGTGATTGTCTGGGGCTAAGGGTGCAGAGAGTGTTGATGCTATGGTTCTATTGTGTGTGAGGCTATGGTGACAAGGAGTGTGTGATGCGATGGGAGCAGTGTGTGTTTGAGGCAATGAGTGTGTGGGGCTAAGGGTGCAGTGGGTGTGTGAGGCTATGGTGCTCTTGTGTGTGAGGCTGTGGTGGCAATGAGTGTGTGAGGCTGTGGTGGCAATGAGTGTGTGAGGCTGTGGTGGCAATGAGTGTGAAGCTATGGGAGCAGTGTGTGTGTGATGCAATGGGGCAGTGTGTGTCTGAGGCAATGGGAACAGTGAATGTGTGAGTCTATGGTGGCAGTGAGTGTGTGTGTGTTAGGCTATGGGGCAGTGTGTGTGTGAGGCTATGGGGGCAGTGTTGTGCTAAAGACAATTCTCACCCTGGCATCCACTTGATCTAGAACCGGTCCTACACATCTATGATCAGCCAGCGCAGTGAAAGAGTGAGATACTATGGCATCCCAGCTTTTCCACTCGGTACTAAGGGTGCACAGAGGTAGACACCACTGTAGTGAAACCTCCCAAATCATGGAGTACACAAATAATGCTGTTTGTATGGGGTATCCAACTCTTAAGAAAAATCGTGAAATCTACTGTAGCTTACATATTTTGTATTTAGTGGGACTGTAATCCATACACCTCCGACATCTCCCACCCAGTATGTTGCCAAGTACAGAATGTTGTTTGTTGGCATTATAAATACTACTTTTTTATGTTTGTATTTTCACTCACATTTTCACTAGCCAATAGAACCATAGCTTAAATGAAAAGAACAGTAGCCACAGTTTATTGTTTATTCCCTGTATTAATAGCAATGTCTCAGTATTACATTCCTTTTTTGATTAGCATCCACATGAGACTCTTATGTGTAAAGAGCTTTCTAATCAGCTTTTTTATCTTGGCGAAGATGAGTAACCGCCGCTGTCATGCCGGTAATCCAACAAGATTTTAACAGTAACACAAAACTGTTTCATATTTAAGTAAAGTGCAATTCATAAAAACAAAAATGTGTAGGAGTTTACCTTTTTTATTTTACTTATTTTTTATTTATTTTTATTTTTATGTGTATATTTTCTTTATTTTTTTCTAGTTTTTTTTTAAATTATTATTACAAGCCATCCTTATCAGAGAAAGGCAAACATGGAGATATTTACAATGAATGCAGTAAGTGAACGGAACATGCTGCGGCTTGGACAATATGATATTATATTATATTCAAGAGAACTAATAAGAATTTACCTTCATGATCCCTAATACACTAATATATTTTGAGGGGTTAATACATTCCAAACATAGCATTTGACAGGTTTTATTCAACAAAAGAAAGAAATTAAAATAATAACTTAACATTATCTATGGGACCAGAGAATTAAAGTTTAAAATCTGGTAAGTAAAAACACCCCAAAGTTACAGTAACATAATGAGCAACGTAATATTTTGTTATTTTTCTCCAGCATGTAAAATTTGGTGGGTACGGAATGCTGATGGTCAGGAACCTGACGGTCAGAATCCTGACAGCTGAATCCCCATGGTCACCCGGTGAGTATTCTAACCCTAAACCTAGCCCAAACCCACCCCTCCCACAGCCTAAACCTAACGGTTCCCTTTGAGAGCCAGACCCTTACCGCCCCTCCCTCCCGCAGCCTAACCCTAAACCTCTCCCCAGGGCCGGCAACAGGGGGGTCAAATGGGACACCTGTACTGGGCCCCGAGGGTCAGAGGGGCCCCAAGGAAATGGCACTTAGTGCCCGGCAGGGATGTGAGCCATATTGTCCAAATAGGGCAGCGAGCTGTAGGCGGTGTGAGCACGGCCTCAGAGTGACAGGAGCTTCTTACACACAGTGACTGTGCAACGCAAGTATCTGTCCACCCTTCCAGCTCCAGCTCGGCTGCAGGCAGTTACAGGACATGGCAGCTGCTCCACTGGCCAGGATTCCCATGTCCTGTGCCACCTCTTCTAGTGTGGTGTGAGTACCGCATGGTACCTGTTGTACAGTGTTTGGGTCTGAATACTGGGGAGTGCAGGTGAGTCTCTCCCCGGGGGAAGGATGAATTGGTGAGGGGATAAATGGCTTTGAAATGGGGTGCGGGAGCTGAGAATGCAGCATTAAGCCATTGGGGAGAGACAGACTGTAGAGTGTGTGGGGCATGTGGGAGGAAGGAGAAGGAGACACAGATTGTGTTGTGGGGGGGAGGAAGGAGAGACATAGTAGATATTTATATACAGTATGTATATTTGCATATATATACTGTATTAACAGTTTCTTATATAGCGCAGCAAATTCCGTTGCGCTGTATATAATCTGAGGGGGCCCCAGAGATATCACTGTACCGGGCCCAAAGATTTCTGCTGCTGCCCCTGCCTACCCCTAGTAACTAAATCTAACCCCTAATCCTAACACTAATACTCACCACTGGGATCCATCGGCATTGTGACTGTTGGGCCAGGATACTGAATACATCCCTGTAAAATGGGGGTCATTCCGAGTTGTTCGCTCGGTAAATTTTTTCGCATCGCAGCGATTTTCCGCTTAGTGCGCATGCGCCATGTCCGCACTGCGACTGCGCCAAGTAAATTTGCTATGCAGGTAGAAATTTTACTCACGGTTTTTTCCTCGTTCTGGTGATCGTAATGTGATTGACAGGAAGTGGGTGTTTCTGGGCGGAAACAGGCCGTTTTATGGGTGTGTGTGAAAAAACGCTACAGTTTCTGGGAAAAACGCGGGAGTGGCTGGAGAAACGGAGGAGTGTCTGGGCGAACGCTGGGTGTGTTTGTGACGTCAAACCAGGAACGACAAGCACTGAACTGATCGCAGATGCCGAGTAAGTTTGAAGCTACTCAGAAACTGCTAAGAGGTGTGTAATCGCAATTTTGAGAATCTTTTGTTCGCAATTTTAAGAAGCTAAGATTCACTCCCAGTAGGCGGCGGCTTAGCGTGTGCAAAGCTGCTAAAAGCAGCTTGCAAGCGAACAACTCGGAATGACCACCAATGTCTTTAAATGGAGGAATTAAGGGGGAAAAAAACCTTTTTCGAATGTCTGCTCTACTGAATCATTCATCACCTAGGGCTCTACTTGGAATACAATAGTCTTTAGTACAGTTTTCCAAACTCAGCCATATGATGGTAACATAGGGCGTAACTCAGAGTTGATCATAGATGTGCTAAATTTAACACATCTACAATCATTTACTCTGACATGCACAGAACTAGTCCGCCCGCATGTCAGGCCCTACAACCTCCCCCCCCCCCCCAGCACAGGTACAAAAGCATCGCACGGCGGCGATGCTATTGTACCTGGCGAGTAGCTCCCTACCTGCGCAGCTCCTGCGCCCTGGCAGGTAGCTACCCACTGCGAATCGCCCCCTCGCCCCCAATGGTCCGGACACGCCTCTGTCGTCCGGACCGCGCCCAGCCAACGGTGTTCTAACACTGTTGGCACACCCCCTCCCGCCCCGCAACCGCCTTTGCCTGTCAATCAGGCAGAGGTGATCGCAGAAAGTGAGATGCTGATAGCATGCTGATAGCATCTCACTGGGCTTCCGGGGTGCGCACGCACAGTGCGGCCACTGCGCGTGCGCACTCCACAAAGTAATTTAGACTACGATTGCTGCCACTGCAGCGATCCAGTCTGAATTACCCCCATAGCGTGGTGTAAAAAATAACTCTACTTTTAATAAAGTGAAAATAAAACCCAAAGCAAGGAAGTTGGCTGCTACCCCACCAGAGGAAATAAATACAATTATTTTAGTTTATAGAACACAAAGCTTTCATTTTCTGGAGCTAACGTTACAGATAGCAAATGATCACTTATTCAGCTGCTGATTGATTTTAAATATGTAAATTAGGGTTCTGAAATACCTTTTCACATAAAAGATTCTTTGTTAGTAAAATGAGAGAATGGGAGAGAAAGGAGCGGAGACATCATTATAAAAAATTATTCCAAACTATAAAGTGATTCACCCGTAATAGACGACCCCATCCACATGAGATAGAGGGTGTGAGAGAGAGAGAGAGAGAGAGAGAGAGAGAGAGAGAGAGAGAAGAGAATACCACATTACAAGATCTTAAGAGTGAACAAAAAATGATACTTATTAAATGATGATCCCACTGTGAGATGTTGATAATAATAAGATTATCTGCATTCACGTCTTTGATGTCTTCATTTTCTATAATCTGATTACTTGACAGCAGCCATTGTATACATAACTTGCTCAGCAATAATTTCCAGAAAAACGAGTTCAAGCTGATGCCTTAATTTTTTTTTATAACGTTTCATTTAAAGTTAGGGCACATGAGCAAAACAGATGTGTCCAGTTTAATACTATTATTTTACTATTATTTTAAGGGTAAACAAATCAAAGTTATATTTTATACAAATTAATTTTACAAATTGTGCCCCAATAAAAAGAGTCTTCTGTCCCAATGCCCCCACCTCCCCTCTAGATCAGTGGTTCTCAAACTGTATGTCTAGGCACTCTGGGGTGCCTCAGGGAACTTGCAGGGGTGCCTCGGGTTGGTGATCCAGGACCAAATCCAATTATTTATGGTAGAGATGAGCGCCTGAAATTTTTCGGGTTTTGTGTTTTGGTTTTGGGTTCGGTTCCGCGGCCGTGTTTTGGGTTCGAACGCGTTTTGGCAAAACCTCACCGAATTTTTTTTGTCGGAATCGGGTGTGTTTTGGATTCGGGTGTTTTTTTTCAAAAAACACTAAAAAACAGCTTAAATCATAGAATTTGGGGGTCATTTTGATCCCAAAGTATTATTAACCTCAAAAACCATAATTTACACTCATTTTCAGTCTATTCTGAATACCTCACACCTCACAATATTATTTTTAGTCCTAAAATTTGCACCGAGGTCGCTGTGTGAGTAAGATAAGCGACCCTAGTGGCCGACACAAACACCGGGCCCATCTAGGAGTGGCACTGCAGTGTCACGCAGGATGTCCCTTCTAAAAAACCCTCCCCAAACAGCACATGACGCAAAGAAAAAAAGAGGCGCAATGAGGTAGCTGTGTGAGTAAGATTAGCGACCCTAGTGGCCGACACAAACACCGGGCCCATCTAGTAGGAGTGGCACTGCAGTGTCACGCAGGATGGCCCTTCCAAAAAACCCTCCCCAAACAGCACATGACGCAAAGAAAAAAAGAGGCGCAATGAGGTAGCTGTGTGAGTAAGATTAGCGACCCTAGTGGCCGACACAAACACCGGGCCCATCTAGGAGTGGCACTGCAGTGTCACGCAGGATGTCCCTTCCAAAAAACCCTCCCCAAACAGCACATGACGCAAAGAAAAAAAGAGGCGCAATGAGGTAGCTGTGTGAGTAAGATTAGCGACCCTAGTGGCCGACACAAACACCGGGCCCATCTAGGAGTGGCACTGCAGTGTCACGCAGGATGTCCCTTCCAAAAAACCCTCCCCAAACAGCACATGACGCAAAGAAAAAAAGAGGCGCAATGAGGTAGCTGACTGTGTGAGTAAGATTAGCGACCCTAGTGGCCGACACAAACACCGGGCCCATCTAGGAGTGGCACTGCAGTGTCACGCAGGATGTCCCTTCCAAAAAACCCTCCCCAATCAGCACATGATGCAAAGAAAAAGAAAAGAAAAAAGAGGTGCAAGATGGAATTGTCCTTGGGCCCTCCCACCCACCCTTATGTTGTATAAACAAAACAGGACATGCACACTTTAACCAACCCATCATTTCAGTGACAGGGTCTGCCACACGACTGTGACTGATATGACGGGTTGGTTTGGACCCCCCCCAAAAAAGAAGCAATTAATCTCTCCTTGCACAAACTGGCTCTACAGAGGCAAGATGTCCACCTCATCTTCACCCTCCGATATATCACCGTGTACATCCCCCTCCTCACAGATTATCAATTCGTCCCCACTGGAATCCACCATCTCAGCTCCCTGTGTACTTTGTGGAGGCAATTGCTGCTGGTCAATGTCTCCGCGGAGGAATTGATTATAATTCATTTTAATGAACATCATCTTCTCCACATTTTCTGGATGTAACCTCGTACGCCGATTGCTGACAAGGTGAGCGGCGGCACTAAACACTCTTTCGGAGTACACACTTGTGGGAGGGCAACTTAGGTAGAATAAAGCCAGTTTGTGCAAGGGCCTCCAAATTGCCTCTTTTTCCTGCCAGTATAAGTACGGACTGTGTGACGTGCCTACTTGGATGCGGTCACTCATATAATCCTCCACCATTCTATCAATGTTGAGAGAATCATATGCAGTGACAGTAGACGACATGTCCGTAATCGTTGTCAGGTCCTTCAGTCCGGACCAGATGTCAGCATCAGCAGTCGCTCCAGACTGCCCTGCATCACCGCCAGCGGGTGGGCTCGGAATTCTGAGCCTTTTCCTCGCACCCCCAGTTGCGGGAGAATGTGAAGGAGGAGATGTTGACAGGTCGCGTTCCGCTTGACTTGACAATTTTGTCACCAGCAGGTCTTTCAACCCCAGCAGACCTGTGTCTTCCGGAAAGAGAGATCCAAGGTAGGCTTTAAATCTAGGATCGAGCACGGTGGCCAAAATGTAGTGCTCTGATTTCAACAGATTGACCACCCGTGAATCCTTGTTAAGCGAATTAAGGGCTGCATCCACAAGTCCCACATGCCTAGCGGAATCGCTCCCTTTTAGCTCCTTCTTCAATGCCTCCAGCTTCTTCTGCAAAAGCCTGATGAGGGGAATGACCTGACTCAGGCTGGCAGTGTCTGAACTGACTTCACGTGTGGCAAGTTCAAAGGGCATCAGAACCTTGCACAACGTTGAAATCATTCTCCACTGCACTTGAGACAGGTGCATTCCACCTACTATATCGTGCTCAATTGTATAGGCTTGAATGGCCTTTTGCTGCTCCTCCAACCTCTGAAGCATATAGAGGGTTGAATTCCACCTCGTTACCACTTCTTGCTTCAGATGATGGCAGGGCAGGTTCAGTAGTTTTTGGTGGTGCTCCAGTCTTCTGTACGTGGTGCCTGTACGCCGAAAGTGTCCCGCAATTTTTCTGGCCACCGACAGCATCTCTTGCACGCCCCTGTCGTTTTTTTAAAAATTCTGCACCACCAAATTCAAGGTATGTGCAAAACATGGGACGTGCTGGAATTTGCCCATATTTAATGCACACACAATATTGCTGGCGTTGTCCGATGCCACAAATCCACAGGAGAGTCCAATTGGGGTAAGCCATTCCGCGATGATCTTCCTCAGTTGCCGTAAGAGGTTTTCAGCTGTGTGCGTATTCTGGAAACCGGTGATACAAAGCGTAGCCTGCCTAGGAAAGAGTTGGCGTTTGCGAGATGCTGCTACTGGTGCCGCCGCTGCTGTTCTTGCGGTGGGAGTCCATACATCTACCCAGTGGGCTGTCACAGTCATATAGTCCTGACCCTGCCCTGCTCCACTTGTCCACATGTCCGTGGTTAAGTGGACATTGGGTACAGCTGCATTTTTTAGGACACTGGTGACTCTTTTTCTGAGGTCTGTGTACATTTTCGGTATCGCCTGCCTAGAGAAATGGAACCTAGATGGTATTTGGTACCGGGGACACAGTACCTCCAACAAGTCTCTAGTTGGCTCTGCAGTAATGATGGATACCGGAACCACGTTTCTCAACACCCAGGATGCCAAGGCCTCAGTTATCCGCTTTGCAGTAGGATGACTGCTGTGATATTTCATCTTCCTCGCAAAGGACTGTTGAACAGTCAATTGCTTACTGGAAGTAGTACAAGTGGGCTTACGACTTCCCCTCTGGGATGACCATCGACTCCCAGCGGCAACAACAGCAGCGCCAGCAGCAGTAGGCGTTACACGCAAGGATGCATCGGAGGAATCCCAGGCAGGAGAGGACTCGTCAGAATTGCCAGTGACATGGCCTGCAGGACTATTGGCATTCCTGGGGAAGGAGGAAATTGACACTGAGGGAGTTGGTGGGGTGGTTTGCGTGAGCTTGGTTACAAGAGGAAGGGATTTACTGGTCAGTGGACTGCTTCCGCTGTCACCCAAAGTTTTTGAACTTGTCACTGACTTATTATGAATGCGCTGCAGGTGACGTATAAGGGAGGATGTTCCGAGGTGGTTAACGTCCTTACCCCTACTTATTACAGCTTGACAAAGGGAACACACGGCTTGACACCTGTTGTCCGCATTTCTGGTGAAATACCTCCACACCGAAGAGCTGATTTTTTTGGTATTTTCACCTGGCATGTCAACGGCCATATTCCTCCCACGGACAACAGGTGTCTCCCCGGGTGCCTGACTTAAACAAACCACCTCACCATCAGAATCCTCCTGGTCAATTTCCTCCCCAGCGCCAGCAACACCCATATCCTCCTCATCCTGGTGTACTTCAACACTGACATCTTCAATCTGACTATCAGGAACTGGACTGCGGGTGCTCCTTCCAGCACTTGCAGGGGGCGTGCAAATGGTGGAAGGCGCATGCTCTTCACGTCCTGTGTTGGGAAGGTCAGGCATCGCAACCGACACAATTGGACTCTCCTTGTGGATTTGGGATTTCGAAGAATGCACAGTTCTTTGCTGTGCTGCTTTTGCCAGCTTGAGTCTTTTCATTTTTCTAGCGAGAGGCTGAGTGCTTCCATCCTCATGTGAAGCTGAACCACTAGCCATGAACATAGGCCAGGGCCTCAGCCGTTCCTTGCCACTCCGTGTGGTAAATGGCATATTGGCAAGTTTACGCTTCTCCTCCGACAATTTTATTTTAGGTTTTGGAGTCCTTTTTTTACTGATATTTGGTGTTTTGGATTTGACATGCTCTGTACTATGACATTGGGCATCGGCCTTGGCAGACGACGTTGCTGGCATTTCATCGTCTCGGCCATGACTAGTGGCAGCAGCTTCAGCACGAGGTGGAAGTGGATCTTGATCTTTCCCTAATTTTGGAACCTCAACATTTTTGTTCTCCATATTTTAATAGGCACAACTAAAAGGCACCTCAGGTAAACAATGGAGATGGATGGATTGGATACTAGTATACAATTATGGACGGGCTGCCGAGTGCCGACACAGAGGTAGCCACAGCCGTGAACTACCGCACTATACTGTGTCTGCTGCTAATATATAGACTGGTTGATAAAGAGATAGTATACTCGTAACTAGTATGTATGTATAAAGAAAGAAAAAAAAACCACGGTTAGGTGGTATATACAATTATGGACGGGCTGCCGAGTGCCGACACAGAGGTAGCCACAGCCGTGAACTACCGCACTGTACTGTGTCTGCTGCTAATATATAGACTGGTTGATAAAGAGATAGTATACTCGTAACTAGTATGTATGTATAAAGAAAGAAAAAAAAACCACGGTTAGGTGGTATATACAATTATGGACGGGCTGCCGAGTGCCGACACAGAGGTAGCCACAGCCGTGAACTACCGCACTGTACTGTGTCTGCTGCTAATATATAGACTGGTTGATAAAGAGATAGTATACTCGTAACTAGTATGTATGTATAAAGAAAGAAAAAAAAACCACGGTTAGGTGGTATATACAATTATGGACGGGCTGCCGAGTGCCGACACAGAGGTAGCCACAGCCGTGAACTACCGCACTGTACTGTGTCTGCTGCTAATATATAGACTGGTTGATAAAGAGATAGTATACTCGTAACTAGTATGTATGTATAAAGAAAGAAAAAAAAACCACGGTTAGGTGGTATATACAATTATGGACGGGCTGCCGAGTGCCGACACAGAGGTAGCCACAGCCGTGAACTACCGCACTGTACTGTGTCTGCTGCTAATATATAGACTGGTTGATAAAGAGATAGTATACTCGTAACTAGTATGTATGTATAAAGAAAGAAAAAAAAACCACGGTTAGGTGGTATATACAATTATGGACGGGCTGCCGAGTGCCGACACAGAGGTAGCCACAGCCGTGAACTACCGCACTGTACTGTGTCTGCTGCTAATATAGACTGGTTGATAAAGAGATAGTATACTCGTAACTAGTATGTATGTATAAAGAAAGGAAAAAAAAACACGGTTAGGTGGTATATACAATTATGGACGGGCTGCCGAGTGCCGACACAGAGGTAGCCACAGCCGTGAACTACCGCACTGTACTGTGTCTGCTGCTAATATATAGACTGGTTGATAAAGAGATAGTATACTCGTAACTAGTATGTATGTATAAAGAAAGAAAAAAAAACCACGGTTAGGTGGTATATACAATTATGGACGGGCTGCCGAGTGCCGACACAGAGGTAGCCACAGCCGTGAACTACCGCACTGTACTGTGTCTGCTGCTAATATATAGACTGGTTGATAAAGAGATAGTATACTCGTAACTAGTATGTATGTATAAAGAAAGAAAAAAAAACCACGGTTAGGTGGTATATACAATTATGGACGGGCTGCCGAGTGCCGACACAGAGGTAGCCACAGCCGTGAACTACCGCACTGTACTGTGTCTGCTGCTAATATATAGACTGGTTGATAAAGAGATAGTATACTCGTAACTAGTATGTATGTATAAAGAAAGAAAAAAAAACCACGGTTAGGTGGTATATACAATTATGGACGGGCTGCCGAGTGCCGACACAGAGGTAGCCACAGCCGTGAACTACCGCACTGTACTGTGTCTGCTGCTAATATATAGACTGGTTGATAAAGAGATAGTATACTCGTAACTAGTATGTATGTATAAAGAAAGAAAAAAAAACCACGGTTAGGTGGTATATACAATTATGGACGGGCTGCCGAGTGCCGACACAGAGGTAGCCACAGCCGTGAACTACCGCACTGTACTGTGTCTGCTGCTAATATAGACTGGTTGATAAAGAGATAGTATACTACTAATATTATATATACTGGTGGTCAGGTCACTGGTCACTAGTCACACTGGCAGTGGCACTCCTGCAGCAAAAGTGTGCACTGTTTAATTTTAATATAATATTATGTACTCCTGGCTCCTGCTATAACCTATAACTGGCACTGCAGTAGTGCTCCCCAGTCTCCCCCACAATTATAAGCTGTGTGAGCTGAGCAGTCAGACAGATATATAATATATATAGATGATGCAGCACACTGGCCTGAGCCTGAGCAGTGCACACAGATATGGTATGTGACTGACTGAGTCACTGTGTGTAGCGCTTTTTTCAGGCAGAGAACGGATATATTAAATAAACTGCACTGTGTGTCTGGTGGTCACTCACTATATAATATATTATGTACTCCTGGCTCCTGCTATAACCTATAACTGGCACTGCAGTAGTGCTCCCCAGTCTCCCCCACAATTATAAGCTGTGTGAGCTGAGCAGTCAGACAGATATATATAATATTATTTATATATAGATAATAGATGATGCAGCACACTGGCCTGAGCCTGAGCAGTGCACACAGATATGGTATGTGACTGAGTCACTGTGTGCTGTGTATCGCTTTTTTCAGGCAGAGAACGGATTATAAATAAAACTGGTGGTCACTGGTCACTATCAGCAAAACTCTGCACTGTACTGAGTACTCCTGATGCTCCCCAAAATTAGTAAATCAAGTGTCTCTCTAATCTATTCTAAACGGAGAGGACGCCAGCCACGTCCTCTCCCTATCAATCTCAATGCACGTGTTAAAATGGCGGCGACGCGCGGCTCCTTATATAGAATCCGAGTCTCGCGATAGAATCCGAGCCTCGCGAGAATCCGACAGCGTCATGATGACGTTCGGGCGCGCTCGGGATAACCGAGCAAGGCGGGAAGATCCGAGTCGCTCGGACCCGTGAAAAAAAACATGAAGTTCTGGCGGGTTCGGATTCAGAGAAACCGAACCCGCTCATCTCTAATTTATGGTCAAAGTGATAGGCAAAACCTTTGCTGGTGGCTGTGAATAATAAAACATGTGGACAATCAGAAACACAACTGTATATCACCGCATAATTGACCCTTCATTTAATATTTTTTTTCTAAATTTATCAATAATTATCTTTAATCCTAGGGGTGCTGTGAAAGAAGTGAAGATACTCTAGGGGATAGCACTTGATATATCTGCTGTGGCGTAGCGCGCCACCGTGCCCGCAAGGGGCTCTTTTGTGCTGCCGGCATTCCGGTGGTCGGGTTCCCGGCGCTAGTATGCTGGGCGTAAGGATCCCAAGCGCCATCGATTCAAGAGACTTTGGGAACCACTGCCCAAGATAAACTGCTCTATCCGAACTCAAGGGAGCACCACCAATGTCAAAATAATGTGTTACTTGACAAATTTATAAAAACTTGTTGGTTTCTATTTTCGGCTTCTTGTGCGGAATAAAACACCAAAGTTTGTTTTTCTCTAAAACATAGAACACAATATAAGTGCTACATATTGCATATTTGTCTAGCCAGACTGCCATAGGTTCATGGTGGGCTGTATGATCCAGTCACACAGGATTGCTGACCAAGGGTCAACAGGATGTGAAAGTGAAGAAAAAGAATTGTAATGGAGTAGCTACTCTATCTACTATCTATCTATCTATCTATCTATCTATCTATCTATCTATCTATCTATCTATCTATCTATCTATCTATCTATCTATCGCCAGGATTTATACGGCATGACCACTGGACATATACGGCAGTATCACTGGAATTATATGGCAGTATCACTGGACATATATGGCAGTATCACTGGACTGGATTTATACGCCAATACCACTGAAATTATACGGCAGTACCACTGGATTTATACGGTAGTACCGCTGTATATATACGGCAGTATCACTGGACATATACAGCAGTATCACTTGACATATACGGCAGTACCACTGGAGTGGACATATACGGCAGTATCACTGGAATTATATGGCAATACCACTGGACATATATGGCAGTATCACTGGACTGGATTTATACGCCAATACCACTGAAATTATATGGCAGTACCACTGGACATACACAGCAGTATCACTGGATTTATACGGTAGTACCGCTGTATATATACGGCAGTATCACTGGACATATACGGCAGTACCACTGGACATATACAGCAGCACAGGGACAGTGGACACCACCACTGGACTGATGCAGGACAACACAGCACCACTGCAATGGACTGGACTTATACAGCAGCACTGGACATATGGCAGCAGAGGACACCACCACTGTGAGAGGACTGATGCAGCACAAGACACTACCACTGTACTGATGCAGGACAACACAGCACCACTGCAATGGACTGGACTTATACAGCAGCACTGGACATATGGCAGCAGAGGACACCACCACTGTGACTGGACTGATGCAGCACAAGACACCACCACTGAACTGATGCAGCACAGCACAGCACCACTGGACTGGACTTATACAGTAGCACTGGACATATGGCAGCAGAGGACACCACCACTGTGACTGGACTGATGCAGCACATGACACTACCACTGAACTGATGCAGGACACTGAGGACGGAGACACGTCCTCTCTTTACACTCTCCAATGCGCGGCTCCTTTTATGGAATCCAAACCCCGCGAGAATCTGACAGCGGGATGATGACGTTTTGCCTAGTTCTGGTTTCCGAGTCAGGCGGTAAAACCCGAGCCTGACTCGGATCCGGGCTCGGGTAGTGAAGTTCGGGGGGGGGGGGTTTTAACCGAACCCGCTCATCTCTAGTTTAAGGCTCACCTGCCTACTGATTTATGGCTTTTAAAGGGGAGACAGTCACCAATCATAGCTGCATTCAAAACTACTAGGAAACCAGCTGACACAGATTAAATTAAATGAGCTTACACAGGGGTGCATGAGACAATGTGATCACATAAAGGTTATTTTAAAAAGATTAACCAAAAAATATAAAAGGGTGTGTGTGTGTGTGTGTGTGTGTGTGTGTGTGTGTGTGTGTGTGTGTGTGTGTGTGTGTGTGTGTGTGTGTGTGTGTGTATGTGGTGTGGTGTGTGTGTGATATCTATCTATCTATTTATATATAACATTTATTTATTAACAGTTTCTTATATAGCGCAGCAAATTCCGTAGCACTTTACAATTGTGCACAATGATAAAACAAAACTGGGTAATAACAAACAGCCATAGAGGTATGAAGGCCCTGCTCACAAGCTTACAATCTCTAGGGAAATAGGCACTGAGACACCAGGATAGGCGCTATCTAATGCATAGTTGTCAACCAGATTGAAAGGTTCTAGGTGGGCTGCCTGATATCACATCACAGCAATGATGAATGTCAGAAGGAAGGCTATGTGTGGACTGTACAGTTGGGATATACTGTAATTGGACAGGAAAGCTTATGAAGGTTGGGTGAGTGGTTCTGGATTGTGAGAGATATATATATATATATATATATATACTTACTGCATTCACAAGTTTGATGTTAAATGTACTAACAGAAATATCCCTGGATTGTGATGTAACATGTTAACCTTTTAAATATGTTATTTTGCTAAATCAACTTCTCAACTTTTTCCTTACGCTGCATTGTTTGCGAGACTTTAGTTCTCTGACAAAGACTGTAGTGAGGGAGAATATAAAAGCCTCAGCTTGAGCTCATTTTTCAGGAAATTATTGCTGAGGTAGTTATAGGTACAATGGCTGCTGTCAAGTAATCAAATTATAGAAAATGTAAAGGTCAAAACAGCATACATTCCATGTCTTTGTAAAATACTATCGGGTTTTGAAACCTTCAGTCCTTGTTGGAGGTGTCAGGTGTGGATGACAAAATAACTTCATATGGTATGTGGGGGTCTCCACGAACAATGAAATATATATTAATAATTCCCTGAAAAGCAAAACAAGTGGTGCGACTCTTTGACAAACACAACAGTACAGCCACCTTTTTTAATTCCGGAAAATGCAACACATGTACAGGTATTACAACAGAGACAGGGAAAGATATAGGAATCATGCACAAGATCGACATTTAATTGTTCTGGTTCTGCTAGAGTGAACTGTCCATCATATTCTCTTTATAGGCCTTATGATAATCAACAATGTTCTTGAAGTGTGAATAAATTCTCTGTCTACCCATTCACAGAACACAAGGGACTGCATGTCTAATGGGCCTTACACACTTGTCGATGTGTGTGGCTGATATGAACGATCTTGTCGAGTAATTAACGAGAAATCATTCATATCACTCAGTGTGTATGCACCATCGATGAACGATGCGCGTCACTGCGGTCGTTAATCGTTGGTTTGCTTGTGTTGGTACTGTCAGCCTAAAAAGTACCAGTAACTGCAACATATTTCCACTGTACTGTACCATATGCTATCTTGAATGGAATGTAAATGGTTAGGACATGCACATAATGCCTCTGTAAGCTGTCTTACTTAGTAAATGTGTATACAAAATTAAATGGTTATTGTTAGTGGGGTCAATAAAAAGAATAAAATTAGGCATGCAGGGGGCGGCCATTACTGTTGTGCCTAGGGGCGCTTTCACCCCTAAATCCGCTCCTGCTTACTAGAGATGTGCGGTGGACACTTTTCGTGTTTTGTGTTTTGGATCTAGATCCCCGCTCATGTTTTAGATCTAGATTGGTTTTGTCAAAACCACCCTTTCGGGTTTTGGTTTTGGATCTGGATGATTTTTAAAAAAAACATGAAAACAGCTAAATTCACAGAATTTGGGGGGTAATTTTGATCCTACGGTATTAATAACTTCAATAACATTAATTTCCACCCACCCTTATGTTGTTTAAACAGGACATGCACAGTTTAATAAACCCATCATTTCAGCGACAGGTGGTCCCCCTGGAAAAAGCTTGCCAAGTTCTCAGATTCATAGCTAGCTACCAACATACCACCTCCATATTTGATGACTTTTCACATTATGAGAAGAGGCGACAGGAAGAGGACAGTGTCAAGAAGGTGATTAAAAGTTAGAGAGGCACACGCAATCAGGAACAACACACAGGCTTTCACCTTCACTCCTATATTGTTGTGTAACAGAAAGGACTTCAACCAAGCAAATATATAATTATTAATTACCACATTATTGGACAAATTGAAAAACTAGGGGCAAAAGCCTCCAAAATTGTACCCCCTTCTCCATTTTCAGGGATTAAGATAATCTCAGAATTATTGCTGGGATGCAAATAAACTGGTGTATACCACAGGATCAAGATTGGATAATTTCCCCTCCACGGAGTCTGGAGACTTATTTTGTGAAAATCTCACGCATGTGAGCATACCTGTGTGTCTTGTTTATTTTATTCATATTTTATTTTTAAATAAAGCAGCCCCTTAGATGTTTTAGCAGCCCTCCTGAGCCCCCACAGCAGCCCCAAATGGGGCAAGTTGAGTTCGGGTGGGTTCGGTAAAGTACTAAACACGACTGCAGGGCCGTCTTAACAGTAGTGTAGGCCCCTGGGCACAGCAATGCGCTGGGCCCCCTACCCATCCTTCAGAGGTAGGGGTGGGGATGGTATCAGCGGCAGCTTTGATGTCCCGCGGGAGGTAGGGGGTGCTCTATCTTCTGCTCAGCATGTAGGACCTGGAGCAGCAAGTTCTGCTAATTTCGCCTTTACTGCACAGATGGGGTTAAACTGTAGAAGGGGGCATTGGGCTAAATGAAGGGGCCCTGGTACATGACTTCCAGGGTGGTATGGGGTGTTTAATACATAGGGAAGTGGTGGATAGTGGAGTGAGCTTAATATTTATAATTTTTTGGTGGGAGGGCAGCTTGCTTGACTGCAGATATCTCAAGTTCCTGAAAATGTATTTCTTAGCTTTAAATGGGATAAAAAAAAAGCTAGAGATTCCCACCTTTCAGATGGTTCTGGGGACTTGGGGTTTAGAATTCAGGAGCCAGAGCAATTCACCAAGGAAAATCTAAAACTGCATATTAGGCGTGTGCAGCTGGAGCAGGGACAATCTGCTTGAAGGCTGATATCTCTGGTTCTGGTCATAGTAGAGACAAGCTGCCAGTGTTCACTGAAAGGGGAGAGTGACATATTTTGGATTATACCCTCAGAAAAACTCTAAGTCAGACAGAACCCAATATCTGGCAAGGAAGAGCAATTAACAGGCTTGGATGGGGGCCACTGGTTTCAAGTCGGATATCTCCGGTTCCCCAGGGCCGATTTTCAAAAATCTGGTACCCCTGGAAAGAGGGGACCCTCAGATATCAGCCTAGGGCCCTTAAACTCCTGGGGCCCTTAGGCAAGAGCCCACTGAGCCCATACGAAAAGACAGCCCTGCACGACTGTGCAGTAAATATTTTGTTCTTTAGCCCCTGCCCTACCAGTCTACAGTACAAACTGATTTCATACTATAAGTAGGACTGCTAACCTCTGTGCCCACAGCATGCCTCAGTCTGGCAAGCCTGATATCTTCCTGGCTGTAAGCAACCATGAGACTCCATACTGGGCCTTATTCAGTAACTGTTTGTGCCTCACAGGAGGTCCTGGCCCATCTAGTGCTGCAGTGCAATTGAAAGCTGATGCAATGCAAGATCACTGAAATTCTGTTCTTCTAACACTGCGAGGTCTTGCGATAACCCTACACAGCCCTTAGGAAAAGAAGATCCCTGTACAACAAATGCACATCTTCTAAATAAATAATCCCAAAATGTGGAACATCAATAATAAATCAAAATTAAGGATGACTAATTGGAGCCATTCATTTGAGTGAGTCCCTTTCATGAAATAATTGAGAAGAACCTCTCTCTAATTCTCCGGCTGAAAATATCACTTTAACCTCTCCAGCAGTTGTGCTGGATTATGATTCAGTCTCTTCTGAGTCACACTGACGTTGGCCACAAATGTGGTCTATCCCAAAGTTATGTAAAAACACTTCGGCAATTTCCATTTCCACCTTTGCAGCTAGTTTTCACAAATCTGTTTAAGCTTGTTTCATATCTGCTCTAGGCTTTCATTTAAACCTAGGATCAAGTACAGCAGCACCCCTGGAATAAAACGGCAGCACCCCTGGACTTATACAGCATAGGCAGCACCCCTGGAGAATTACACAGCCCATCCTACAGGCAACAGCACCCCTGGATTTAAATGGCAGGGGCAGCACCCCTGGACTGATAGGGCAGAGGGCCAGCACCGAAATATAGAGCAGCACCCCTGGAATGATGTGGCAAAGAAAAGACATGCAAGAAGGAATTGCCTTGGGCCCTCCCACCCACCCTCATTTTGTATAAAGAGGACATGCCCACTTTAACAAACCAATTATTTCACGGACAGGGTATGCCACATGACTGTGGCTAAAATGATTAGTTTGTTTGGGCCCCCACCAAAATAAAAAGAAATTAATCTCTCCTTGCACAAACTGGCTCTACAGTGGCAAGATGTCCTCATCCTCAGATCCCCCTCCTTCAGTGTTTACATCCTCATCCTCACAAAGAAATAAAATTCAAACAAAACCCCATCACTTAGGTGTCAGTGGACGGCTTACGCTATTACCCAAAGTTTCTGAACTTGACAATGACTTATGATGAATGCGCTGCAGGTGATGTATAAGGGAGGATGTCCCTAGGTGGTTAACATCCTTACCCCTACTTATTATGGATTGACAAAGTCAACAGATGGCTTGACACCTGTTATCTGGAGTTGAGTAGAAATAATTCCACACTGAAGAGGTGGCTTTTTTGGTATTTTGCCCAGGCATGACAATGGGCTTTTTCATCCCATGGCCAACAACTGTCTCCACTGGTGTCTTATTCAAAAAAACCACATCACCATCAGACTCCTCATCGTCAACTTCCTCCTCAGTGCCAGCTACACCCATATCCTCCTCATCCTGGTGTACTTCTACAGTGACATCCTCAATCTCAATATCAGCAACAGGACTGGCGGTGCTCCTCCCAGCACTTCCAGGGAGCGTGCAAATGGTGTTAGGAGCCTCCTCTTTCCATACAGTGTTGTGAAGGTCAGGCCTAGACATCGCAACCGCAGACAGTGCCAGCACCTCTGTATTTTCACAACCCCCCCCCCTATAATTTTACAGCATACAAGACAAGGCCAGTGTACATTTATTTTTACTGCACCCCTCTATTTTTACAGCATACAAGACAGGGCCAGTGTACATTGATTTTTCACTGCACCCTAGAATTTTTACAACATACAAGGCCATTGTAATGTTATTTTAACAGAAGCACCCCTATATTTTAAAGCATACAGGAGCAGTGTGCTTTTAATTTTTAACAACTGAACTCCTGAATTTTTACAACATACAGGGCCAGCAGCACCCCTATATTTTACAGCATACAGGAGCAGTGTGCTTTTAATTTTTAACAACTGCACTCCTGAATATTTACAACATACAGGACAATCAGCACCCCTATATTTTACAGCATAAAGGAGCCGTGTGCTTTTATTTTTTAACAACTGCACCCCTGAATTTTTATAGCATACAGGGCCAGTGTAATGTTATTTGAACAGCAGCACAACATACAGGGCCAGTGTAATGTTATTTGAACAGCAGCACCCCTATATTTTTACAGCAGGGGTGGGGAACATCCAGCCTCTTCATCCGGCCCAGCTGCCAGTGCTGCAGCCGCTGCTATGTGAGAGGAGGAGAGTGCAGTGCCTCATGCCCCCCAATGTGCTCAGTGATGTCCGGTCTCCAGCGGCGATGGCAGCAGCGGGGCAAATCTCATAGGTTGCCCCATGTGTCATGTGGCATATCTACTGAGGCATATCTACTGGGGCATAACTACTGGGGGCATAGCTACTGAGACACAACTACTGAGGGCAGACTAATTTTTAATATGATAATTTTTGTATGGCCCCCAAAGGATTTTATAAATATCCAAATGGCCCTTGGTAGAAAAAAGGTTCCCCACCCCTGTTTTACAGCATACAGGAGCAGTGTGCTTTTATTTTTTGACAACTGCACCCCTGAATTTTTACAACATACAGGGCCAGCAGCACCGCTACAGTATATTTTACAGCATACAGGAGCAGTGTGCTTTTCATTTTTAACAACTGAACCCCTGAATTTGTATAGCATACAGGGCCAGCAGCACCCCTATATTTTACAGCATACAGGAGAGCAGTGCCCCTGCACCCTGTACAACACAGTGACAGCCAGGACAGCAACACCCAAGTACAGCTGCAGTATCCAGCCTTAACAGCACATGAAACACCAGTGACAGCCAGGACAGCACCCCTAACACAGCACAGGTACACCACAGTGACTGCAGCAGCACCCCTACAGAGCACACACTAACCCCACCCAACGCCACCACCCACAGAGAGAGACAGGGGTTTGTCTCCCTCACTCTCCAAGACCAGAGTGAAAATGGCGGCAACGCGTGGCTGTTTATATGGGATCCAAAACCTGCGAGAATCCGACAGCGTGATGATGATGTTTCGCCTCGTTCTGGTTCCTGAGTCTGGCGGGAAGTCCCTAGCCGCACTTGGATCCGGACTCGGAACAGGATGTTTGGGGGGAGGTTCGGTTCTCAGGTAACCAAACTCGCTCATCTCTACTGCTTACTGTAGCTGTCTATTCAAGAAAAGAGAGGTCTGTGTGCAGTGCCATAGTTGCCTACCCTCCCGCATTCTGCGGGAGACTCCCTGAAATAGTATCAATCTCCCTGACTCCCTTAATAGACCAGGGGGTAAATTTACTAAGATGGAAGTTCTATTTAAGATGGGATGTTGCCCATAGCAACCAATCAGATTCCAGGTATTATCTTCTAGAAGGTGCTAGATAAATGAGAAGTAAAAGCTGATTGGTTGCTATGGGCAACATCCCATCTTAAATAGAAGCCCCATCTTAGTAAATTTACCCCCAGCAATCTCCCTGATTGCACCTTACCCCCATTATGTAGCTGTTACATTCTTGGGGGGGGGGGGGGGGGGAATCAGAGATACATAAATTCAAATGGGATTGTCAGTGCCATTTCCGGCATTAGTTATAAGGCACAATAGCCCAGATTTATCATGCCTTGGAGAGTGATAAATTGCACGGTGATAAAGTACAACCAACCAGTTCTTCCTGCCATGTTACAGGCTGTGTTTGAAAAGTCTCAGTTAGGAGCTAAATGGTTGGTACCTTATCACCGTGCAATTTATCACTCTCAAGGCTTGATAAATCTAGGCCTTTGATCCATATGGCTACATGGATTTTAAATTAGAGATGTGCACTTGAAATTTTTCGGGTTTTGTGTTTTGGTTTTGGGTTCGGTTCCGCGGCCGTGTTTTGGGTTCGACCGCGTTTTGGCAAAACCTCACCGAATTTTTTTTGTCGGATTCGGGTGTGTTTTGGATTCGGGTGTGTTTTTTTAAAAAACACTAAAAAACAGCTTAAATCATAGAATTTGGGGGTCATTTTGATCCCAAAGTATTATTAACCTCAAAAACCATAATTTACACTCATTTTCAGTCTATTCTGAATACCTCACACCTCACAATATTATTTTTAGTCCTAAAATTTGCACCTAGGTCGCTGGATGACTAAGCTAAGCGACCCTAGTGGCCGACACAAACACCGGGCCCATCTAGGAGTGGCACTGCAGTGTCACGCAGGATGTCCCTTCCAAAAAACCCTCCCCAAACAGCACATGAGGCAAAGAAAAAAAGAGGCGCAATGAGGTAGCTGTGTGAGTAAGATAAGCGACCCTAGTGGCCGACACAAACACCGGGCCCATCTAGGAGTGGCAAGGCAGTGTCACGCAGGATGTCCCTTCCAAAAAACCCTCCCCAAACAGCACATGACGCAAAGAAAAAAAGAGGCGCAATGAGGTAGCTGTGTGAGTAAGATAAGCGACCCTAGTGGCCGACACAAACACCGGGCCCATCTAGGAGTGGCACTGCAGTGTCACGCAGGATGTCCCTTCCAAAAAACCCTCCCCAAACAGCACATGACGCAAAGAAAAAAAGAGGTGCAATGAGGTAGCTGTGTGAGTAAGATAAGCGACCCTAGTGGCCGACACAAACACCGGGCCCATCTAGGAGTGGCACTGCAGTGTCACGCAGGATGTCCCTTCCAAAAAACCCTCCCCAAACAGCACATGACGCAAAGAAAAAAAGAGGCGCAATGAGGTAGCTGTGTGAGTAAGATAAGCGACCCTAGTGGCCGACACAAACACCGGGCCCATCTAGGAGTGGCACTGCAGTGTCACGCAGGATGGCCCTTCCAAAAAACCCTCCCCAAACAGCACATGACGCAAAGAAAAAAAGAGGCGCAATGAGGTAGCTGTGTGAGTAAGATAAGCGACCCTAGTGGCCGACACAAACACCGGGCCCATCTAGGAGTGGCACTGCAGTGTCACGCAGGATGTCCCTTCCAAAAAACCCTCCCCAAACAGCACATGACGCAAAGAAAAAAAGAGGCGCAATGAGGTAGCTGTGTGAGTAAGATAAGCGACCCTAGTGGCCGACACAAACACCGGGCCCATCTAGGAGTGGCACTGCAGTGTCACGCAGGATGGCCCTTCCAAAAAACCCTCCCCAAACAGCACATGATGCAAAGAAAAAAAGAGGCGCAATGAGGTAGCTGTGTGAGTAAGATAAGCGACCCTAGTGGCCGACACAAACACCGGGCCCATCTAGGAGTGGCACTGCAGTGTCACGCAGGATGGCCCTTCCAAAAAACCCTCCCCAAACAGCACATGACGCAAAGAAAAAAAGAGGCGCAATGAGGTAGCTGTGTGAGTAAGATAAGCGACCCTAGTGGCCGACACAAACACCGGGCCCATCTAGGAGTGGCACTGCAGTGTCACGCAGGATGGCCCTTCCAAAAAACCCTCCCCAAACAGCACATGACGCAAAGAAAAAAAGAGGCGCAATGAGGTAGCTGTGTGAGTAAGATAAGCGACCCTAGTGGCCGACACAAACACCGGGCCCATCTAGGAGTGGCACTGCAGTGTCACGCAGGATGGCCCTTCCAAAAACATTCCACAAACAGCACATGACGCAAAGAAAAATTAAAGAAAAAAGAGGTGCAAGATGGAATTGTCCTTGGGCCCTCCCACCCACCCTTATGTTGCATAAACAGGACATGCACACTTTAACCAACCCATCATTTCAGTGACAGGGTCTGCCACACGACTGTGACTGAAATGACGGGTTGGTTTGGACCCCCACCAAAAAAGAAGCAATTAATCTCTCCTTGCACAAACTGGCTCTACAGAGGCAAGATGTCCACCTCATCATCATCCTCCGATATATCACCGTGTACATCCCCCTCCTCACAGATTATCAATTCGTCCCCACTGGAATCCACCATCTCAGCTCCCTGTGTACTTTGTGGAGGCAATTGCTGCTGGTCAATGTCTCCACGGAGGAATTGATTATAATTCATTTTAATGAACATCATCTTCTCCACATTTTCTGGATGTAACCTCGTACGCCGATTGCTGACAAGGTGAGCGGCGGCACTAAACACTCTTTCGGAGTACACACTTGTGGGAGGGCAACTTAGGTAGAATAAAGCCAGTTTGTGCAAGGGCCTCCAAATTGCCTCTTTTTCCTGCCAGTATAAGTACGGACTGTGTGACGTGCCTACTTGGATGCGGTCACTCATATAATCCTCCACCATTCTTTCAATGTTGAGAGAATCATATGCAGTGACAGTAGACGACATGTCCGTAATCGTTGTCAGGTCCTTCAGTCCGGACCAGATGTCAGCATCAGCAGTCGCTCCAGACTGCCCTGCATCACCGCCAGCAGGTGGGCTCGGAATTCTGAGCCTTTTCCTCGCACCCCCAGTTGCGGGAGAATGTGAAGGAGGAGATGTTGACAGGTCGCGTTCCGCTTGACTTGACAATTTTCTCACCAGCAGGTCTTTCAACCCCAGCAGACTTGTGTCTGCCGGAAAGAGAGATCCAAGGTAGGCTTTAAATCTAGGATCGAGCACGGTGGCCAAAATGTAGTGCTCTGATTTCAACAGATTGACCACCCGTGAATCCTTGTTAAGCGAATTAAGGGCTCCATCCACAAGTCCCACATGCCTAGCGGAATCGCTCCGTGTTAGCTCCTCCTTCAATGTCTCCAGCTTCTTCTGCAAAAGCCTGATGAGGGGAATGACCTGACTCAGGCTGGCAGTGTCTGAACTGACTTCACGTGTGGCAAGTTCAAAGGGCATCAGAACCTTGCACAACGTTGAAATCATTCTCCACTGCGCTTGAGACAGGTGCATTCCACCTCCTATATCGTGCTCAATTGTATAGGCTTGAATGGCCTTTTGCTGCTCCTCCAACCTCTGAAGCATATAGAGGGTTGAATTCCACCTCGTTACCACTTCTTGCTTCAGATGATGGCAGGGCAGGTTCAGTAGTTTTTGGTGGTGCTCCAGTCTTCTGTACGTGGTGCCTGTACGCCGAAAGTGTCCCGCAATTCTTCTGGCCACCGACAGAATCTCTTGCACGCCCCTGTCGTTTTTTAAATAATTCTGCACCACCAAATTCAAGGTATGTGCAAAACATGGGACGTGCTGGAATTTGCCCATATTTAATGCACACACAATATTGCTGGCGTTGTCCGATGCCACAAATCCACAGGAGAGTCCAATTGGGGTAAGCCATTCCGCGATGATCTTCCTCAGTTGCCGTAAGAGGTTTTCAGCTGTGTGCGTATTCTGGAAACCGGTGATACAAAGCGTAGCCTGCCTAGGAAAGAGTTGGCGTTTGCGAGATGCTGCTACTGGTGCCGCCGCTGCTGTTCTTGCGGCGGGAGTCCATACATCTACCCAGTGGGCTGTCACAGTCATATAGTCCTGACCCTGCCCTGCTCCACTTGTCCACATGTCCGTGGTTAAGTGGACATTGGGTACAGCTGCATTTTTTAGGACACTGGTGACTCTTTTTCTGAGGTCTGTGTACATTTTCGGTATCGCCTGCCTAGAGAAATGGAACCTAGATGGTATTTGGTACCGGGGACACAGTACCTCCAACAAGTCTCTAGTTGGCTCTGCAGTAATGATGGATACCGGAACCACGTTTCTCACCACCCAGGATGCCAAGGCCTCAGTTATCCGCTTTGCAGTAGGATGACTGCTGTGATATTTCATCTTCCTCGCAAAGGACTGTTGGACAGTCAATTGCTTGGTGGAAGTAGTATAAGTGGTCTTACGACTTCCCCTCTGGGATGACCATCGACTCCCAGCAGCAACAACAGCAGCGCCAGCAGCAGTAGGCGTTACACGCAAGGATGCATCGGAGGAATCCCAAGCAGGAGAGGAATCGTCAGAATTGCCAGTGACATGGCCTGCAGGACTATTGGCATTCCTGGGGAAGGAGGAAATTGACACTGAGGGAGTTGGTGGGGTGGTTTGCGTGAGCTTGGTTACAAGAGGAAGGTATTTACTGGTCAGTGGACTGCTTCCGCTGTCACCCAAAGTTTTTGAACTTGTCACTGACTTATTATGAATGCGCTGCAGGTGACGTATAAGGGAGGATGTTCCGAGGTGGTTAACGTCCTTACCCCTACTTATTACAGCTTGACAAAGGCAACACACGGCTTGACACCTGTTGTCCGCATTTCTGTTGAAATACTTCCACACCGAAGAGCTGATTTTTTTGGTATTTTCACCAGGCATGTCAGTGGCCATATTCCTCCCACGGACAACAGGTGTCTCCCCGGGTGCCTGACTTAAACAAACCACCTCACCATCAGAATCCTCCTGGTCAATTTCCTCCCCAGCGCCAGCAACACCCATATCCTCCTCATCCTGGTGTACTTCAACACTGACATCTTCAATCTGACTATCAGGAACTGGACTGCGGGTGCTCCTTCCAGCACTTGCAGGGGGCGTGCAAATGGTGGAAGGCGCATGCTCTTCACGTCCAGTGTTGGGAAGGTCAGGCATCGCAACCGACACAATTGGAGTCGGACTCTCCTTGTGGATTTGGGATTTCGAAGAACGCACAGTTCTTTGCGGTGCTACTGCTTTTGCCAGCTTGAGTCTTTTCATTTTTCTAGCGAGAGGCTGAGTGCTTCCATCCTCATGTGAAGCTGAACCACTAGCCATGAACATAGGCCAGGGCCTCAGCCGTTCCTTGCCACTCCGTGTGGTAAATGGCATATTGGCAAGTTTACGCTTCTCCTCCGACAATTTTATTTTAGGTTTTGGAGTCCTTTTTTTACTGATATTTGGTGTTTTGGATTTGACATGCTCTGTACTATGACATTGGGCATCGGCCTTGGCAGACGACGTTGCTGGCATTTCATCGTCTCGGCCATGACTAGTGGCAGCAGCTTCAGCACGAGGTGGAAGTGGATCTTGATCTTTCCCTAATTTTGGAACCTCAACATTTTTGTTCTCCATATTTTAATAGGCACAACTAAAAGGCACCTCAGGTAAACAATGGAGATGGATGGATACTAGTATACTTATGGATGGACTGCCGAGTGCCGACACAGAGGTAGCTACAGCCGTGGACTACCGTAAAGTGTCTGCTGCTAATATAGACTGGATGATAATGCTATGAAATCAATATATATATGTATGTATATATAATATCACTAGTACTGCAGCCGGACAGGTAGATAATATATTTATTAGGTAATGATGACTGATGACGGACCTGCTGGACACTGTCAGCTCAGCAGCACCGCAGACTGCTACAGTAAGCTACTATACTATAGTAGTATGTACAAAGAAGAAAGAAAAAAAAAAACCACGGGTAGGTGGTATACAATTATGGATGGACTGCCGAGTGCCGACACAGAGGTAGCTACAGCCGTGGACTACCGTACTGTGTCTGCTGCTAATATAGACTGGATGATAATGATATGAAATCAATATATATATGTATGTATATATAATATCACTAGTACTGCAGCCGGACAGGTAGATAATATATTTATTAGGTAATGATGACTGATGACGGACCTGCTGGACACTGTCAGCTCAGCAGCACCGCAGACTGCTACAGTAAGCTACTATACTATAGTAGTATGTACAAAGAAGAAAGAAAAAAAAAAACCACGGGTAGGTGGTATACAATTATGGATGGACTGCCGAGTGCCGACACAGAGGTAGCTACAGCCGTGGACTACCGTACTGTGTCTGCTGCTAATATAGACTGGATGATTGTCACAACTGAGGGCCTGAGCTGACGGGAGGCAGCCTCAGTTGTAGGGGCTGAGATGTACCGGAACCTGGGAGGTTGTATCAGACCCCTGGACATGTAAGTAACATAAATAATAACTGCCCGAAGGCGTGACCACGACAACTTGGATAAAAGTCAATGATGTTTATTATGACAACTCCGCCACACAGCAGCAGTAAAAGAAAACGTAAAAGTCAGCAAATAATAAATACAGTTCCTGGGTACTACAGAATGGCAGGAGCCACAGGGCACTGGTAGTGTGAGATAGTTCTTATGATCTTCTAGATGGAAAGTCCTTACCAGGCCCGACTGTAGCAATGGAGATAACCCAGGATTGTGCCAGCTGGTGTTCCAGGAAAAGCTGGGTTGCTGAAGATAAAACAGCTGCTGTGGATACTGGCTGGAACCAGACTGTTGTTAGCACGGAGTGGATACTGGCTGGAACCAGTTAAATAATAAATGAACTTGGGAGCGATGAAATATGAACTGAAATGTAGAACTTGAGAGCGGAGAAATAATAATACCGGTGGAGAGTGGTAAAGTGAAGAAAGGACACCGGCCCTTTAAGGGAAGCTGTACTCTGCTGGAAGCTGAGCTGGAAGCAGGTAATGTTGTAGCTGGAAACAGATGAATCCACAATGGATTGGAGAGTCAGGCTACACCGCAGGTGGAATGCTGGTGCGGGTCTCTATGGTGGAAGTCTTGAGACAGGAGCTGGAACCTGGAAGACAATCACAGGAGAGAGACAAACAGGAACTAGGTTTGACAACCAAAGCACTGACGCCTTCCTTGCTCAGGCACAGTGTATTTATACCTGCAGCAAGGAAGGGATTGGCTAGGCAATTATGCAGATTATCAATACTGAGAACAGATTGGTGGAAATGATCAGCTGACAGAATCCAAGATGGCTGCGCCCATGCAGACACTTGGAGGGAAGTTTGGTTTGTAATCCATGTGGTAATGAAAACAGTAATGGCGGCGCCGGCCACCGGAGACAGGAGGCGCCAGGCTGACAGATGCACATCCAACCACGCGGACACAGCGGAGGCCGCGGCTGACGTAATCGCCACTCAGACACTCTGCATGCAGAAGTTCAGGGACGGCGGCGGAGGCCGCGGGAGACGCCATGCCAGGTGTAATATGGCGTTTACTGTGACAGCGTCCCAGAGTGACAGGAGAGGATACAGGAATGTACACATCAGGATAACAGATGGGATCCGGTCCTGGAGCGCTGAGCCAGCCTTAGGAGGCATCTGATGGGTAAGAAATGGCGTCCAGATACCCGGATCGTGACAGCACCCCCCCCCTTTAGGAGTGGCCCCAGGACACTTCTTTGGCTTTTGAGGAAACTTGGAATGGAATCTCCGGACCAAGGCAGGAGCATGGACATCAGAAGCATTGGTCCATGAACGTTCCTCAGGACCATAACCCTTCCAGTCAATAAGATATTGTAGTTGACCGTAACGGTGACGTGAGTCCAGGATCTTGGCCACTTCATACTCAACGCCTCGTTGAGTTTGGACTTTCGGAGTTGGAGGAAGTGAGGAATGAAACCGATTCAAGATCAGCGGTTTCAACAGGGAAACATGGAATGTCCTGGGTATTTTTAAGAAGGAAGGCAACTGGAGTCTGTAAGCAATAGGATTGATGACTTGTTCAATCTTGAAAGGACCGATATAGCGAGGTGCAAACTTCATACTGGGAACTCTTAACCTCAAATTCTTCGTGGATAACCATACCCGATCACCCACCTTGAGAGCAGGAACTGCTCGACGCTTCTTATCCGCAAACTTCTTGTACCTGAACGATGCCTTGAGCAGAGCTGATCGTACGCTCTTCCAGATATTGGCAAACTGATGCAAGGTGATATCCACTGCGGGAACAGAAGTTGCTGGAAGCGGTTGGAACTCAGGGACTTTAGGGTGGAATCCAAAGTTAGTGAAGAATGGTGTTGAAGCAGATGAAGAATGATACTGGTTGTTATGACAGAACTCGGCCCAGGGAAGTAATTGAACCCAGTCATCTTGAGAGGAGGACACATAGATGCGGAGGAAGGCCTCCAAGTCCTGATTCACCCTCTCGGTTTGACCATTGGTCTGAGGATGGTAAGCCGTGGAAAACTTTAGCTTGACTTGGAGGACTTGACATAAACTTCGCCAGAATTTGGCTGTGAATTGAACTCCTCGATCAGAGATAATTTCTTCAGGAAGACCGTGGAGTCGGAAGATCTCTTGTATGAATACTTGAGCCAACTTGGAAGCTGACGGAAGACCGGTGAGAGGAATGAAGTGTACCATCTTGGTGAACCGGTCAACTACCACCCAGATGGTATTGAACTTGTTGCACATGGGTAAGTCTGTAATGAAATCCATCGACAAGTGGGTCCATGGTCGACGGGGAACGGATAGTGGAACCAGTTGCCCCGCAGGCGACTGGCGGGATACTTTATGTTGGGCACACTTTGGGCAAGATGCAATAAACTCTAAGACGTCCTTTTTCAGAGTTGGCCACCAATAGGACCTAGAGATAAACTCCAGGGTTTTTTGGATACCTGTATGTCCGGCAAAACGGGAAGCATGGGCCCAATGCATGAGCTTCTTCCTTAGCATCGGCTTCACAAAACTTTTCCCTGATGGGGGCGTAGAGTCCATCCCTACCGTGGAGAATGCCAACGGATTTATAATAGGATGCTTGTCTGAAGACTCTGACTCATTTTCTTGCTCCCATGAACGGGAAAGGGCATCGGCCTTGCGATTCTGAGAGCCCGGACAGAACTGGAGTTTAAAGTCGAACCTGGAAAAGAAAAGTGCCCATCTGGCCTGACGAGGGTTGAGACATTGTGCGCCCTTCAGGTATAAAAGGTTCTTGTGGTCTGTAAGTATGGTGATTGAATGAGAAGCTCCCTCCAACAGATACCTCCACTCTTCTAGAGCGAGCTTGATGGCTAGCAACTCCTGGTCGCCAATGGCATAGTTGCGCTCAGCTGGGGAGAACTTCCGGGAGAAGAAACTGCAAGGGTGTAAATGGCCATCTTTAGCCCTCTGAGATAACACCGCTCCTACTCCAACGGAGGAGGCATCCACCTCTAAGATGAAAGGAGAGTCGATGTCAGGCTGTTTCAGAACAGGCGCAGAGATGAACCTTTGTTTTAAAAGATGAAATGCTTGCATGGCTTCTTCAGACCACTTGGACGGGTTAGCACCCTTCTTAGTGAAAGCAGTAATAGGCGCCACAATGGTGGAAAAGTCTCGTATAAACTTTCGGTAATAGTTGGCGAACCCTAAGAACCTCTGGACCCCTTTGAGGGTTAAGGGTACCGGCCAATTTTGGATTGCTTGTAGTTTCTCAAGATCCATCTCTAGTCCGGAACCGGACACAATGTACCCTAGAAACGGAATGGACTTGACTTCAAAGACGCATTTCTCTAATTTGCAATAGAGATGATTGACACGGAGACGGGACAGAACCTCCTTTACCCAAAAACGATGTTCCTCTAAATTGTTGGCAAAAATGAGGATATCATCTAGATAGACCACGACATGACGGTATAGAATGTCTCTGAAGATCTCATTGACGAAATGCTGGAAGACAGCTGGAGCATTGCTCAATCCGAAGGGCATGACGAGGTACTCATAATGTCCGTCACGGGTGTTAAATGCGGTCTTCCACTCGTCACCCTCACGGATCCGGATGAGATTGTATGCACCTCGCAAGTCCAGCTTTGTAAAGATGGTAGCTCCGCTAACTCTGTCAAAGAGCTCAGTAATCAGGGGTAAAGGATAACGGTTCTTGATGGTAATGTCGTTCAAACCTCTGTAGCCGATGCACGGCCGCAGACCACCATCTTTCTTTTTTACAAAAAAGAAGCCTGCGCCGGCTGGAGAAGAAGAAGGTCGAATGAACCCCTTTGCTAGGTTCTCTTTAATATATTCCTCCATAGAATGCGTCTCAGGCAGAGACAACGGATAAGTTCGGCCTCGAGGTGGAACCTTCCCTGGAACGAGATCAATCGGACAGTCCCATTCTCTATGAGGAGGAAGGATATCAGCAGAAGCTTTACTGAACACATCCGTGAAATCTTGATATGGAGGAGGTGGAACATCAGACGACCTGGGGGAGGAAGAACAGACAGGCAATACTTTAAACAAACATGTCTCAGCACAGGAGGAACCCCATGCCAGGATTTGCGTAGTCGTCCAATCAATTGTAGGATTGTGAAGACGGAGCCATGGAAGGCCCAGGACCACAGGATGTGTGGCTCTTGGAATCACTAAAAAAGAAATAAGTTCGGAATGAAGAACTCCCACTCTCAGACGAACTGGTAGAGTCCTTAAAGAAATAACTGCATCAAAAATTTTGCTGCCATCCACAGCAGTTAAAGAAATGGATGAAGGAAGTCTCTCGGTGGGTAGGGACCACCGTTTAACATAGGCTTCGGTAATAAAGTTCCCAGCTGCTCCGGAATCAAGGAGGGCAATGACGTTCCGATAACGTTGAGCAACTTGAAGCGAGACTGGGAGATTACAATCTTGAGGAGATGGAGAGGAGATCATTACTCCTAGCCGGCCCTCTCCTTGGCGAGCTAGGATTTGGAGTTTCCCGGACGTTTGGGACAGGCATTAATGGTGTGAGACGGAGCTGCACAATAGAGACAGAGAAACTCGGAGAGACGTCTTCGGCGCTCAGCAGGAGTTAAACGGGAACGCCCAAGTTGCATGGGCTCATCTTTAGATGGTGACAGTTGACGAGGAGGAGGAGCAGAAGATTTTGGAGCAGATGATCTTCCACGCTCAGTTGCTCTCTCTCTGAAACGTAAATCAACTTTCGTGCAGAGTGAGATTAGCTCATCTAACTTAGAAGGTAAGTCTCTGGTAGCTAACTCATCTTTAATACGCTCAGATAAGCCATGCCAGAATGCAGCATACAGGGCCTCGTCGTTCCATGCCAGTTCGGATGCCAGGATCTGGAACTGTATCAGATATTGTCCTACAGTACGTGACCCCTGGCGTAAACGGAGAATCTCGGATGAAGCTGAGGTTACCCGGCCTGGCTCGTCGAAGATGCGCCTGAATGTTGACACGAAGGCAGTGTAGGAAGATAGCAGGGTGTCGGACCTCTCCCATAACGGTGATGCCCAATCAAGGGCTGAGCCACTGAGAAGAGAAATAATGTAGGCAATTTTTGTACGGTCACTGGGAAAATTGCCAGGTTGTAGCTCAAACAGAATCTCACACTGGTTGAGAAATCCCCTGCAGAATCTTGGAGATCCGTCAAATTTTGCTGGCGTTGGAAGATGAAGACGTGGAGCAGAAATGGGTAAGGTGGGTGGGGTTATAGCTGGAGTCACTGTGGTTGACGCACCAGACGCGCCTGATCCACGGAGAGTTGTCTGAATCCCATCCAGCCGAGTAGAGAGATCCTGGAGACAGCGGATGATGTGGCCCTGTGCAGCCTCCTGATGTTCTAGTCGGGCTGCCAGTTCTTGCATCGGCCTGGCCGCTTGATCCTGGTCTCCGGCTGGATTCATTAGGTCAGTGCTTACTGTCACAACTGAGGGCCTGAGCTGACGGGAGGCAGCCTCAGTTGTAGGGGCTGAGATGTACCGGAACCTGGGAGGTTGTATCAGACCCCTGGACATGTAAGTAACATAAATAATAACTGCCCGAAGGCGTGACCACGACAACTTGGATAAAAGTCAATGATGTTTATTATGACAACTCCGCCACACAGCAGCAGTAAAAGAAAACGTAAAAGTCAGCAAATAATAAATACAGTTCCTGGGTACTACAGAATGGCAGGAGCCACAGGGCACTGGTAGTGTGAGATAGTTCTTATGATCTTCTAGATGGAAAGTCCTTACCAGGCCCGACTGTAGCAATGGAGATAACCCAGGATTGTGCCAGCTGGTGTTCCAGGAAAAGCTGGGTTGCTGAAGATAAAACAGCTGCTGTGGATACTGGCTGGAACCAGACTGTTGTTAGCACGGAGTGGATACTGGCTGGAACCAGTTAAATAATAAATGAACTTGGGAGCGATGAAATATGAACTGAAATGTAGAACTTGAGAGCGGAGAAATAATAATACCGGTGGAGAGTGGTAAAGTGAAGAAAGGACACCGGCCCTTTAAGGGAAGCTGTACTCTGCTGGAAGCTGAGCTGGAAGCAGGTAATGTTGTAGCTGGAAACAGATGAATCCACAATGGATTGGAGAGTCAGGCTACACCGCAGGTGGAATGCTGGTGCGGGTCTCTATGGTGGAAGTCTTGAGACAGGAGCTGGAACCTGGAAGACAATCACAGGAGAGAGACAAACAGGAACTAGGTTTGACAACCAAAGCACTGACGCCTTCCTTGCTCAGGCACAGTGTATTTATACCTGCAGCAAGGAAGGGATTGGCTAGGCAATTATGCAGATTATCAATACTGAGAACAGATTGGTGGAAATGATCAGCTGACAGAATCCAAGATGGCTGCGCCCATGCAGACACTTGGAGGGAAGTTTGGTTTGTAATCCATGTGGTAATGAAAACAGTAATGGCGGCGCCGGCCACCGGAGACAGGAGGCGCCAGGCTGACAGATGCACATCCAACCACGCGGACACAGCGGAGGCCGCGGCTGACGTAATCGCCACTCAGACACTCTGCATGCAGAAGTTCAGGGACGGCGGCGGAGGCCGCGGGAGACGCCATGCCAGGTGTAATATGGCGTTTACTGTGACAGCGTCCCAGAGTGACAGGAGAGGATACAGGAATGTACACATCAGGATAACAGATGGGATCCGGTCCTGGAGCGCTGAGCCAGCCTTAGGAGGCATCTGATGGGTAAGAAATGGCGTCCAGACACCCGGATCGTGACAATGATAATGCTATGAAATCAATATATATATGGATGTATATATAATATCACTAGTACTGCAGCCGGACAGGTAGATAATATATTTATTATGTAATGTTGACTGATGACGGACCTGCTGGACACTGTCAGCTCAGCAGCACCGCAGACTGCTACAGTAAGCTACTATACTATAGTAGTATGTACAAAGAAGAAAGAAAAAAAAAAACCACGGGTAGGTGGTATACAATTATGGATGGACTGCCGAGTGCCGACACAGAGGTAGCTACAGCCGTGGACTACCGTACTGTGTCTGCTGCTAATATAGACTGGATGATAATGATATGAAATCAATATATATATGTATGTATATATAATATCACTAGTACTGCAGCCGGACAGGTAGATAATATATTTATTAGGTAATGATGACTGATGACGGACCTGCTGGACACTGTCAGCTCAGCAGCACCGCAGACTGCTACAGTAAGCTACTATACTATAGTAGTATGTACAAAGAAGAAAGAAAAAAAAAACCACGGGTAGGTGGTATACAATTATGGATGGACTGCCGAGTGCCGACACAGAGGTAGCTACAGCCGTGGACTAACGTACTGTGTCTGCTGCTAATATAGAGTCTAGACTGGATGATAAATTATTGATAATGAGATGAAATCAATATAATATCACTAGTACTGCAGCCGGACAGGTACTATATATATTTATTATGTAATGACTGATGACGGACCTGCTGGACACTGTCAGGTCAGCAGCACCGCAGACTGCTACAGTAAGCTACTATAGTAGTATGTATAAAGAAGAATGAAAAAAAAAAAACCACGGGTAGGTGGTATACAATATTATATATATATATATATATATATATATATATATATATATATATTATATACAATTATATATATATATATATATTAAACTGGTGGTGATTGATTATTAAACTGGTGGTCAGGTCACTCACGTTGCAACTTGCAACTAGTACTCCGAGTCCTAAGCAGACAATCACAAAATATATTATTATACTGGTGGTCAGTGTGGTCACAACAATGGCAGTGTGGCACTGACTCTGGCAGCAAAAGTGTGCACTGTACGTTATATGTACTCCTGAGTCCTGCTCTCAGACTCTAACTGCTCCCCACTGTCAGTGTCTCCCCCACAAGTCAGATAATACAATACACTTACAGTCACACTATCTAATCTATATCACTTCAGCAAGTAGTATAGTAGTATAGTAGTACTCCTCCTAATAATGCTCCCCAAAATTACTACTACTGTGTCTCTCTCGTCTCTACTGTGTCTCTCTCTTCTCTAAACGGAGAGGACGCCAGCCACGTCCTCTCCCTATGACTCTCAATGCACGTGTGAAAATGGCGGCGACGCGCGGCTCCTTATATAGAATCCGAGTCTCGCGATAGAATCCGAGCCTCGCGAGAATCCGACAGCGGGATGATGACGTTCGGGCGCGCTCGGGTTAACCGAGCAAGGCGGGAAGATCCGAGTCGCTCGGACCCGTGAAAAAAAACATGAAGTTCGGGCGGGTTCGGATTCAGAGGAACCGAACCCGTTCATCTCTATTTTAAATAAGGTTCCTCGTGGCCACTTACAGTATATAGAACCTCTTGTAAAATACAATACATGAACAAATCCGGATAAATATCAGTGTCTTTTCTTAACAAGTAGATCTTATTAACTTTGGGGCTCATTAATATTTGTACTGTTAGTCATGTTTATGATGTACCTCTTAGATGTAGCAGTGCACGTCCGCGCGGACAGGCGTTACTTTCACAATCTCCCTGAAATGCTTTGTCAAAAGTAGACAAGTAGAGTATGGACTGCAGTCTCTATGGGCTCCCCCTAATCTTGACAGTGCATATGCAGAGTAGACCAATGCCGGGTAAAGGGCGACATGGAGCTGTAGCTGAAAATAATAAAGGGGCCTATTATGAAAAGCAAAGGAGCCATGACTAGTGTTGTGTGGGTGTGGCCAGTTCCTTGTGGGTGTGTACATCTCATGTAAGGGGAGATGTACTAAGCCTTGGAGAGTAATAAAGAAGAAAGAGATAAAGTGCCAGCCAATCAGCTCCTAACTGCCATGTTACAGGCTGTTTTTGAAAAATGTCAGGAGCTGATTGATTGGTAGTTTACCACTCTCCACGTTTTCACTCCAAAGTGCTTAGTACCTGCCCTATAGTGTGAGACCCAATGTCTCCCTAGATCTGGACAAGTAGTAGTAGACCACTGTGCTTGTGCAAGTCTCTTGAAAAATGGTGTTGGCTTCACTTGGTGATTTTTGCATCACTCATCAGAGAGATAAGTTTAGTCTATGGGTGCAGGGTTTGGGTCCCGGCTGCATTGCACACCCTGTGCCAATTATAGATACACCCATGGGGGTATATTTACTAAAGTGCAGGATTTTAGAAGTGGGGATGTTGCCCATAGCAACCAATTACATTCTAGCTATTATCTTCTATGAAGGTGCTAGATAAATAAGTAGAATCTGATTGGTTGCTATGGGAAACATCTACACTAACACTTCTAAAAACCCGTACTATAGTAAATATACCCCATGCTATCTTTAACCCTTTCATTGTGCATATTCTTTAGAAGATTAATACACCTAATTATAGATGGACCCATATGTTTATTTGACAATGTTCAATATTATAATCTAGCAAGCAATATTTATAGTATATGTATCAGGAATAGATCCCTTAAATGATCACAGTGGCTCAGCAGTTTCACATAGCATTGTGGGTCTTGCTTTAATTTCAAGGGAACTGCCCCCATACAGTTTGGAGTTTATCCCTGTATATGCGTGGCGTTTCTCTGTATCAGGCATTCCCAACCGCGGTCCTCAAGGCACACTAACAGTGCAGGTTTTAGTGATATCCAGGCTTCAGCACAGATGGTTAAATCAAAATTACTGAGGTACTAATTAAGTCACCTGTGTTCAAGCCTGGTTATTACTAAAACCAGGACTGTTAGTGTGCCTTGAGGACCGAGGTTGGGAAACACTGCTCTGGATGATCGGCTTTTTGCCATTGTCCTAATGGTACAATTAGTTTCTGACTACATTGGTCCTGGTGCATGCCTATGGTAGAAATGACATTGCCATCTCCACTGAAGACACAATTGGTGTTATATAGATAACGTTATATATCATGTAAAGTTATCTGATTGCAGGGTTCTCTAATCACTTCTACTTTTGCAGTCTAGGCTCTCATTGGCTTCTTGCCATGTTATCTAATAGAACGAACGATATTAACTTTTGGACGGACATTAAAAAAACTCTAACAAAAAAACAATAACAAGTTGGCGAGAGCCCGTAAGAGAAAGATGTAATATATCTTTAACACAGTCTCAGGGACATTCAGCCAAGTAGAGGTCTATATGGATGGAAGGAAGTGTGCATGGTAGCCCTAGATTAGTGAGAACTGTGGGTGGTGATGTTAGTGTGAGGTGTGTAAAAATGTTGTATGGGCTGGGCAGATGGTAGCTACAGGTCGCGGGGCAGGCAACGTTCCGTTTCCAGGGCAGAGATGGAGCATTGCGGGGGTGGAGGCGGCCAAACAGGGAGGGGGGGGGCAGTGCGGCACAAACGGGGGCATGCCGGGAGTGTGATCGCAGCAGCGGGAATGTGGCAGCGGGACTCCTGCGGGTGCAGCTAAACTGCGCTGGCAGGAGGCATCCTCTATTTCTGCTAACAAGTGGAAATTGTGATGCGTTCGCAATTTCTGCTTGTTGAAGGGGGGACGGGAGGCGGCGGTCAGCATGCTAGCAAAAAGATTGCAAATTCTGCTAATTAGCAGAATTTGCAATACTTACTGAATTGGGCCCTTTATCCTGATTTTTTTTTACACAGGGATTATTACAGGTACAAATTACTGATTTTTCTACAGTCACTGAAACAAATAGTAAAATTAATAAAATTCTAAAGTTTATGTTCTTTACATGGCCGCAGCCTCTTTAAATAACGGGAAACACTAAAATAACACAAAATGCTATTTTCATTCTCCCGGGGAAGATTACATTTTGTAAGAGATTCTGGGCTACTATTTGTCAGTGAGGCGTCAATTCAACAACACATTGTGTCAAACAGTGAAATAAGGAGAAAATTAGAGAAGTCTGCCCATTAAGGTTAATTGATTTTAAAATACTCTATTATCCAAAGATGGCAACTAATTATTTCTTTCATGGACCCAGCATGTTTCTGTTAAATGCTTTAGTTGTTCAAAACTCATGATGAGCGGTAGAGGCACATAATCACAAATACACATTGTTTTATTGGTAGAGGCTTCATTTTAGTGGCGCTTATTTTATTAAAGGTACAGTGTCTGTACCAAAAACGTCAATGCATTCACTATCGGAACCAGACTAGCCTGCATAGGTATTTACCAAGTACCTTTATACATCTCTAAACATTCACAAAGTACCATCATCTTTTTTATATATTTTTTAGGATTTTCAATTACCATCTTATTTCAAACTAACTGTTCTACCCGTTCTTTGCCCAGGAGTTTTGGATTTTCACAGTTGTAAATATAAATGTGGTAAATCTATAGAGCTATAAATTTGTGACGTCTTAATGTAAGTAAATATTAAATCATAGTTCTTGCCGTTACCCGAGGAGCACCTGTAGCAGATACAGTAAAGAGTGACAGGACCATTTTTGACGTTTAGTAAATTCTACACACTGGAGGTGCAATCCAAATTTTGATCCGATTGTCCATTTGGGTGTTATCGTTCATGCAACGCAAGCCACGCATCGGTAATGACGTCATTATGTCAACCCCCTTTTCATCCCCTTAGGGGAGGTTTTTTAAAATTCTAATTACGTAGTTTTCCTATTTCCCACCTGCAGAATACCTATGTTACATTTCAGATTCCAAACATATCGAGAAGTAAGAGAGTTATACCCCTTTCACACCGCAGCTATAACCCGGTAAATTGCAGTTTTTTAAGCCTTCCAAAATGGTTCTAGCTGCGGTGTGAAAGGGCCACTTTGAATTTACTGGTTACAGATTACTGGTATTTTAAAACGGTTAAAAAGCAGGGTCCTACACGGTTCAGACCCATTTCATTGTGCAATGTAAAAGGCACTGAACTGTATTTCCAAACCACAGAAGGTGATAGGCTGTCTCCATGTGTGATGTCACCAGGCAGAAGCAGGAAATAAACTGGAGGAAACACATGAGAGTGAAGAAGCATTTTTTTTTTATACAGAATACAGTTTAAAATGGCAAATTGGAGTGATGAGGAGGTTAGGGAGCGGTTTAGGATCAGAGGGGATGAAGAAATTGCTAGACAAATCACTGGGACAGTGAAGGATGCAGTAATCTACAAAAACATGGTAAAGATGCTTGAAGCTGCTGGGTTCCATTGTACGACTAGCCAAATTATTAATAATTAATTAATCATTATTAATAATGTGTGGGCCAGAAAAATCCTTTTAAAATGACAACCACTGTTTTCTATGGGAGAAACGGGTTCAGTATGAAAGGTACCAAAACGGTAAAGAAACGGTAATATACCAGTTACAACATGCAATGTGAAGGGGGTTTAACTGCTCAGACCCGTTTTAAGAACCATTTAAAGAACCGTTTCAAAAGCAGGGTTTGCGATGTGAAAGCAGCACAAGTGATCAGTCAGTTAGTCAGTGAGTGAGGGCTTTCGCATTTATATATATAGATATCAATAATGCCTTCTAGATCTAAAGGTACGTAAATAATGGGCCTATCTGAATGTTGTTTACCAAATTGGATTACATTTTTTTCCCATAAAGTACAACCTTAAGATTCCTAAAACAAAGACATATTACCACACATGTGAAATAAACTCATTAAATTAAACTTTGACAAGATAATTGACAAATCAAGCGTATCTGGTGAGCAGTTTTGCTGGAGCAGTAATTTGAGTCTGGACCAGAAGAGACTACTGCATATCCATGGAAGATGACCTAAATAACAGAAGGAGGCCACACACATATGAATACCCAGTGCTGAAAGTAGGGTGGTACGGAGTACCATTAACAAATATGGTGGTGGTATGCAGTACCACCAGCTCACCAATGGGCATAATTTATAAGGGGTATTTTTGTAAAATGATGTCAGTGGCATAACTGTTTGTGACATAATATGTAATGGGCATTATGGTGTTTGGCATAATGTGTAATGGGTGTTATGTTGTGTGGCATGTGTAATGGACATTACGGTGTGTGGCATAATGAGCAATGGTCATTACGGTATGTGGCATACTGTGTAATGGGCATTACGGTGTGTTACATAATGTGTAATAAGCATTACAGTGTTTGGCATAATGTGAAAGGGGCATTACGGTGTGTGGCATAATGTGGCCATGCCCCTATTGTCATGTAGCCATTCCCCTAGTTTTGTGTGACCATCAGTGCCATTTCTTGCGGCGGGCGAGCCTTGCAACTGCACAGGACGCCCGCCGCGGCACTTCTGCTACTCTCCGTTGTCCCCCTCCTCCCTCTTCCCGAGTACCCAGCTCGGGGGGCGGAGTTTCGTGGAATGACGCAGTTGCGTCATTACGTCAGGACGCAAATGCGTCATTCCGTGAAACTCCACCCCCCGAGTTGGGTACTCGGGAAGAGGGGGAGCCAAGTTACAGGAAGAGCCGGCGTGACAAGGGAGAGGTGGGTTGAAGAGTGGGAAGAACCTCAACGTAAGTCTCTCTCTCTCTCACTCTCTCTCCCCCCCACCCACTCCTCCTCCTCTGCCACCTGCTACCTAATGAATAAAATGGGGACTCTTGCCTGCCGTATTGTGTAAAATGGGGACTCTTGCCTGCCGTAATGTATAAAATGGGGATACTTGCCTGCCGTATTGTGTAAAATGGGGACTCTTGCCTGCCGTATTGTGTAAAATGGAGACACTTGCCTGCCGTATTGTGTAAAATGGGGACACTTGCCTGCCGTATTGTGTAAAGTGGGGACTTTTGCCTGCCGCATTGTGTAAAATGGGGACACTTGCCTGCCGTATTGTGTAAAATGGGGACTCTTGCCTGCCGTAATGTGTAAAATTGGGACTCTTGCCTGCCGTAATGTGTAAAATGGGGACTCCTGCCTGCCGTATTGTGTAAAATGGGGACTCCTGCCTGCCGTATTGTGTAAAATGGGGACTTTTGCCTGCCGTAATGTGTAAAATGGGGACTCTTGCCTGCTGTAATGTGTAAAATGGGGACACTTGCCTGCCGTATTGTGTAAAATGGGGACACGTGCTTGCTGTAATGTGTAAAATGGGGACTCTTGCCTGCCGTAATGTGTAAAATGGGGATTTAATGTATCAAGGGCATTGTAGTGTATGGCATAATATCATTTTTCTGTCGGCGCAAGGTCAAAACTGGGGTGTAAGGATAAGGTAGTCTTTTCAGATGAGGTCATGCCCATTTTAACGAGACCACACCCACTTTATTGAGGACACGCCCCCTTGTTGGGAGCGCGCTCATACTTTTTCTTTCTATATCTATATGGGTGGTGCATTTTTTTTAAATGTCAATGGGGGGGGCGCATTTTTAAATCTCGCACTGGGAGCCAAATTGGCTAGAAAGAGCCCTGTCTGTCCCTATTCCTTCAAAGTCCCCCAGTATATACCCACAAAAACGTGCACTTGCCCAGATTGTCACAGCTCGCAGGGGTCTCTGGCTACGCCAATTATCTGCAGAAGTGTGGAGAACCTACCCTACACAGGTCAGGCTCTATTTGGGGAAGCATTGGATGCGTGGATTTCCACAGCAACCGTGGGTAAGTCACCTTTTCTTCCCTCAGCTACGTTTTCTACGAAGAAACCCTTTTCTTCATCTGCATTGCAGTCCTTTTAGACCACTAAGACAAAAAAGTCCAAGCCTCCTACCACCTTCTTTAGAGGTGGTCGTGCATAATCCAAAAAGCCTGCACCCGCATGCTCCCAGGACCAGAAACCGGCTTCTGGTTCCTCAAAATCCTCAGCATGACGGTGGTCCACGAAGCCTGGAAGATGGGCTGGTGGGTGCGAAGCTCAGACGTTTCAGCCATGTCTGGGTGTCGTCCGGCCTGGATCCCTGGGTACAGGATATTGTGTCCCAGGGGTACAGACTGGAGTTTCAAGAACTTCCACCGCACTGATTCTTCAAATCAGGCTTGCCAGTTTTGCTGGCAGACAGGGCTATCCTACAGGTAGCCATGCAAAAATTGGAAAAGTCACAGGTCATTGTTCCTGTTCCACCTCATATGCAAACCAAGGGGTATTATTCAAACCTTTTTGTTGTACCAAAACCGGATGGTTCGGTCAGACTGATTTTGAACTTGAAATCGTTAAACCCTTATCTGAGGGAGTTCAAATTCAAAATGGAGTCTCTGAGAGCGGTGATCGCAGGTCTGGAGGAGGGAGAGTTTCTGGTATCCCTGGATATCAAGGATAAGTACCTCCACATTAACCATTACAATAAGGCAATGATAGAGACCTGCTGTCTATCTGCTGGTCTCTATCCTTGCCTTATTGTATTGGTGAATACCACTATACCATCCAGCAGGACTTTCACAAGTCCAGTAGTGTTCCTTATGATCTTTTGCACTTTGGTCCAACACAATTGTTGGCTAGCACATCTAAATAATCCCTATAAAGGATCATTTTTACGAAAGAAATATGTATTCTTTTATTTATTTATATGTGGAAGTCCTTTGGGACGAAACACGTTGGGTTCTGTGTCTTCTTGATACATACATCACCTTTTTTGAAAACTATTTGGCAAGAAAATTATGATTGATTAAATTAGAACTATTCCCTGTGTGGATAAAGTTTTGATTATGTCTGTTATGTGGAAATTGTGAATAAATTTTACATATTTTATATTGTTCTTTAATATTTCTGATTCCGACTAATATTAGCGCCCCCAGAAATTGTATTCCATGTTTTATGTGTTGGCCCTTTCTAGCAGAGGGCTTTTCTAGAGGTGCAGCTGACTCCTGATTTTAGCGCAGTGGGGTATTTGTTGTTTTCATATATATATATATATATATATATATACAGTGGGACAAAAAAGTATTTGGACAGCCACCGATTGTGCAAGTTGACCCACTTAAAAAGATGAGAGAGGTCTGTATTTTCCATCATAGGTACACTTCAACTGTGAGAGATAAAATCTGAAAAAAATAAACATGAAATCACGTTGTATGATTTTTTAAACAATTTACTTGTATATTGTTATGGAAAATAAATATTTGGACACCTACCAAGCAGCAAGATTTCTGGCTCTCACAGACCTGTTACTTTTTCTTTAAGAAGCTCTTCTATCCTCCACTCGTTACCTGTATTAATGGCACCTGTTTGAACTGGTTATCTGTATAAAAGACACCTGTCCACACCCTCAAACAGTCAGACTGCTATCTCTCCACCATGGCCAAGACCAGAGAGCTGTCTAAGGACACCAGGGACAAAATTGCAGAGCTGCACAAGGCTGGGATGAGCTACTCGACAATAGGCAAGCAGCTTGGTGAGAAGAGATCAACTGTTGGCGCAAATATAAAAAAATGGAAGAAATACAAGATCACTGACAATCTCCCTCGAGCCGGGGCTCCATGCAAGATCTCCCCTTGTGGGGTATCGATGATATTGAGAACGGTGAGGAATCAGCCCAGGACTACATGGGGGGACCTGATCAATGACCTCAAGAGAGCTGGGACCACAGTCACAAAGGTTACCATTAGTAACACACTACGTCGTCATGGATTGAAATCCTGCAGAGGCTGAAAGGTCCCCCTGCTTAAGCCAGCACATGTCCAGGCCCATCTAAAGTTTGCCAGTGACCATCTGGATGATCCAGAGGAGGATTGGGAGAATGTACTGTTGTCAGATGAGAGCAAAATCGAACTTTTTGGTATAAACTCCACTCGACGTGTTTGGAGGGAGAAGAATGATGAATGGCATCCCAAGAACACCATACCCACTGTGAAGCATGGGGGTGGAAACATCATGCGTTGGGGCTGATTTTCTGCAAATGGGACAGGACGACTGATCCGTATTAAGGAGAGGATGAATGGGGCCATGTATCGTGAGATTTTGGGCAAAAACCTCCTTCCCTCAGTAAGAGCATTGAAGATGGAACGTGGCTGGGTCTTCCAGCATGACAATGACTCCAAACACACCGTCCGGGCAACTAAGGAGTGGCTCCGTAAGAAGCATTTAAGGTCCTGGAGTGGCCTAGCATGTATCCAGACCTCAACCCAATAGAAAATTTGTGGAGGGAGTTGAAAGTCCGTGTTGCCCGGCGACAGCCCCAAAACAGAACAGATCTAGAGAAGATCTGCATGGAGGAGTGGGCCAAAATATCTGCTACAGTGTGTGCAAACCTGGTCAAGAACTACAGGAAACGTTTCACCTCTGTAATTGCCAACCGAGGTTATATTACAAAGTATTAAGTTACATTTTTGATTGTCCAAATATTTATTTTCCACAAGAATATACAAATAAATTGTTTAAAATTCATACAATGTGATTTCCTAGGTTTTTTTTTCCAGATCTTGTCTCTCACAGTTGAAGTGTACCTATGATGGAAAATACAGACCTCTCTCATCTTTTTAAGTGGGTCAATTTGCACAATCGGTGGCTGTCCAAATACTTTTTTGCCCCACTGTATATATATATATATATATATTATATATATACTATATAGAGATGTACGGCTGGCATTTTTTGTGTTTTGTGTTTTGGTTCTAATTCCACTTTCGTGTTTTGGCTTTGGCTTGGTTTTGCCAAAACCACCCTTTCGGGTTTTGGTTTTGGATCTGGATGATTTTTTTAAAAAAACATAAAAACATCTAAAATAACAGATTTTGGGGGTAATTTTGATCTTACGGTATTATTAGCCTCAATAACATTCATTTCCACTCATTCCCAGTCTATTCTGAACACCTCACAATATTGTTTTTAGGTCAAAAGGTTGCACCGAGGTGGCTGTATGACTAAGCTAAGTAACACAAGTGTGCGGCACAAACACCTGGCCCATCTAGTAATGGCACTGCAGTGGCAGACAGGATGGCAGATTTAAAAAATAGGCCCTAAACAGCACATGATGCAAAGAAAAAAAAGAGGTGCAATGAGGTAGCTGGATGACTAAGCTAAGCGACACAAGTGTGTGACACAAACACCTGGCCCATCTAGGAGTGGCACTGCAGTGGCAGACAGGATGGCAGATTTAAAAAATAGGCCCCAAACAGCACATGATGCAAAGAAGAAAAAGAGGTGCAATTAGGTAGCTGGATGACTAAGCGAAGCGACACAAGTGTGCGGCACAAACACCTGGCTCATCTAGGAGTGGCACTGCAGTTACAGACAGGATGGCACTTAAAAAAACTAGTCCCCAAACAGCACATGATGCAAAGAAGAAAAAGAGGTGCAGTGAGGTAGCTGGATGACTAAACTAAGCGACACAAGTGTGTGGCACAAACACCTGGCCCATTTAGGAGTGGCACTGCAGTTACAGACAGGATGGCACTTAAAAAAAACTAGTTCCCAAACAGCACATGATGCAAAGAAGAAAAAGAGGTGCAAGATGGAATTGTCCTTGGGCCCTCCCACCCACCCTTTTTTTTTTATAAACAGGACATGCACACTTTAACAAACCAATCATTTCAGCGACAGGGTCTGCCACATGACTGTGGCTGAAATGACTGGTTTGTTTGGGCCTCCACCAAAAAAGAAGCAATCAATCTCTCCTTGCACAAACTGGCTTTACAGGGGCAAGATGTCCACCACATCATCATCCTCCGATTCCTCACGCCTTTCACTGTGTACATCCTCCTCCACACAGAGTATTAATTCGTCCTCACTGGAATCCACCATCACAGGTCCCTGTGTACTTTCTGGAGGCAATTGCTGGTCTTACTGGAGGAATTTATAATTAATTTTGATGAACATCATCTTCTCCACATTTTGTGAAAGTAACCTCCTATGCCGATCGCTGACCAGGTTACTGGCTGCACTAAACACTCTTTCGGAGTACACACTGGAGGGGGGGCAACTTAGGTAAAATAAAGCCAGTTTGTGCAAGTGCATCCAAATGGCCTCTTTTTCCTGCCAGTATACATACGGACTGTCTGACATGCCTACTTGGATGCTGTCACTCATATAATCCTCCACCATTCTTTCAATGGTGACAAAATCATATGCAGTGACAGTAGACATGTCAGTAATCGTTGGCAGGTCCTTCAGTCCGGACCAGATGTCAGCTTCCGCTCCTGACTGCCCTGCATCGCCACCAGCAGGTGGGCTAGGAAATTTTATCCTTTTCCTTGCAGCCCCAGTGGCAAGAGAAATTGAAGGAGGAGCTGTTGACAGGTCACGTTCCGCTTGAGTTGACAATTTACTCACCAGCAGGTCTTTGCACCTCTGCAGACTTGTGTCTGCCGGAAAGAGAGATACAATGTAGGCTTAAAATCTAGGATCGAGCACGGTGGCCAAAATGTAGTGCTCTGATTTCAACAGATTGACCAACCTTGAATCCTGGCAAAGCAAATGAAGGGCTTCATCCACAAGTCCCACATACTTCGCGGAATCGCTCCATCTTAGCACCTCCTTCAATTTCTCCAGCTGCTTCTGCAAAAGCCTGATGAGGGGAATGACCTGACTCAAGCTGGCAGTGTCTGAACTGACCTGACGTGTGGCAAGTTCGAAGGGTTGGAGAACCTTGCACAAGACGGAAATCATTCTCCACTGCGCTTGAGTCAGGTGCATTACCCCTCCTTTGCCTATATCGTAGGTAGATATATAGGCTTGAATGGCCTTTTTATCTGCTCCTCCATCCTCTGAAGCATATAGAGTGTTGAATTCCACCTCGTTACCACCTCTTGCTTCAGTTGATAGCAGGGCAGGTTCAGGCGTGTTTCCTGGCGCTCCAGTCTTCGGCATGCGGTGGCTAAATCTAGGATCGAGCACGGTGGCCAAAATGTAGTGCTCTGATTTCAACAGATTGACCACCCGTGAATCCTTGTTAAGCGAATTAAGGGCTGCATCCACAAGTCCCACATGCCTAGCGGAATCGCTCCGTGTTAGCTCCTCCTTCAATGTCTCCAGCTTCTTCTGCAAAAGCCTGATGAGGGGAATGACCTGACTCAGGCTGGCAGTGTCTGAACTGACTTCACGTGTGGCAAGTTCAAAGGGCATCAGAACCTTGCACAACGTTGAAATCATTCTCCACTGCACTTGAGACAGGTGCATTCCACCTCCTATATCGTGCTCAATTGTATAGGCTTGAATGGCCTTTTGCTGCTCCTCCAACCTCTGAAGCATATAGAGGGTTGAATTCCACCTCGTTACCACTTCTTGCTTCAGATGATGGCAGGGCAGGTTCAGTAGTTTTTGGTGGTGCTCCAGTCTTCTGTACGTGGTGCCTGTACGCCGAAAGTGTCCCGCAATTTTTCTGGCCACCGACAGCATCTCCTGCACACCCCTGTCATTTTTAAAAAAATTCTGCACCACCATATTAATTGTATGTGCAAAACATGGGAAGTGCTGGAATTTGCCCAGATGTAATGCACGCACAATAATGGTGGTGTTGTCCGATGTCACAAATCCCCAGGAGAGTCCAATTGGGGTTAGCCATTCTGCGATGATGTTCCTCAGTTTCTGTAAGAGGTTGTCAGCTGTGTGCCTCTTATGGAAAGCGGTGATACATAGCGTAGCCTGCCTAGGAATGAGTTGGCGTTTGCGAGATGCTGCTACTGTTGCCGCCACTGGTGTTGCTGCTGCTGGAGGCCATACATCTACACAGTGGGCTGTCACAATCATATAGTCCTTAGTCTGCCCTGTTCCACTTGTCCACAAGTCTGTGGTTAAGTGGACATTAGGTACAACTGCATTTTTTAGGACACTGGTGACTCTTTTTCTGACGTCTGTGTATCGCCTGCCTAGAGAAGTGGACCCTAGATGGGATTTGATACCAGGGACACAGTACCTCAAACATTTCTCTAAGCCCCCCCGAACTAAAGGAGGATACCGGACGCACGTCTAACACCAACATAGCTGTCAAGGCCTCAGTTATACGCTTTGCAAAAGGATGACTGCTGTCATATTTCATCTTCCTCACAAAGGACTGTTGGGCAGTCAATTGCTTACTGGAAGTAGTACAAGTGGTCTTCTGACTTTAGCTCCGTGTTACCTCCGTGTAACTTTTTTCATCACTTTTGATCTATTTTTGTTTTTCAAGGGAGAGAGTGGGAACATAGTAAGCTAATGTAATGTGTCCTGTGTATGTACTACAGGTTGAGTATCCCTTATCCAAAATGCTTGGGACCAGAAGTATTTTGGATATCGGATTTTTCCATATCTCCTATATATTAGCCCAGATCTGTGACTTTGTGCCTCATTTGCTAACGCTTGGCGGAGTCACAGCACTGGGTGGAGATAGTCAAATGAGTCACAGATCTGGGCAAATAGGAGCAGAAGCAGATGGTATGGGCATGGCACAGGCAGGGGTGCATACCTCCCAACTTTCTGCAGGCACCTTTCAACCCTATCCTGGCCCTGTCAAACCTATCCTGGTCCTGCCGCCCCTACCCTGGCCCTGTCACCCCTATCCTGTCCCTGTCATTTCTGTCTTGGCCCCGTCGCCCCTGTCCTGGCCCCGTCACTCCTGTCCTTGCCCCGTCACCCCTATCCTTGCCCTGTCACCCCTGTCCTGGCCCCGTCACCCCTGTTCTGACCCTGTCACCCCTGTCCTGGCCCTGTTACTGCATACCCTCCAACTACCTTTTTGGCAGGTACAGTACCCACAGCACCTCCAGACCCCTTCCCAATGCACCACACCTCCACACCTTCCCCTCCACCACATACGGCACCCCACCCCTCCCCCACACGCAGTGCCTCCAGACCCCCTCCACCACCCATAGCACCTCCAGACCCCCTCCACCATCCACCCCCCATATATGTCTCTCCCCACACCTGCCCCCCCTCCACCTGCAGCATCTGCAGACACCCTCCTCCATCCGCGGTCCCCCCCTCACCCACCCCTCCCCCACCCACGGCACCCCCGCCCCTCCACCACCTGCAGTGCCTCCGGACCCCCTTCCCCATCCGCTGCACCTCCTCCTCCTGTCCCTCCCCACCCGCAGCGCCTCCGGACCCCCTACCCCACCCCCGGCACCCCCGCCCCTTCCCATCCCACAGTCCCTCCGGAACCCTTCACCCATCCGCAACATCCCCCCACCTGCCCCTCCACCACCCGTGGCACCCCTGCCCCTCCCCCATCTGCAGCCCCCACTCCTCTACCCCTGCCCCACCCGCAGCACCTCCCGACCTTTCTTCATCCGGGCCCCCCCTGCATCCACCCCCTCCTCCACCCGCAGCATCTACAGACACCTTCCCCCATCCGCAGTCCCCCCCGCACCCACTACATTCTGTACATCGTGCCCTACAGGTGCTGTTCACGCCGTCGCAAGGGGCTGCGCTTCCTTCACCATCGCACACCCTTTCATTGTGCAATATTTAACCACTAACAAAGGATTGCAGGTAATACTCCATATAATACAAATATTGAACCCCAGAAAGGCATGCAAGGGTTAAGGGGGCGCAGCCCCTTGCGACGGTGTGAAGAGCGCCCGTAGGGCACGATGACGCACCTAGTTTTGGAATAATTGCATACCATAATGAAATATTATGGCAATGGGACCTAAGTTTAAGCACAGTGACTTCCGGTTCTGGGTGCTGCATGGGATGCAGCTGAAGCGTGGAGCTCCGCTGACCCCTGCTAATCTGTGCCTTTTCATGGCTCTTGAGTCTCCCGCAATCGGCCCGCTGGCCCCCCGCACTTCCACAGTCAGCCCCCCCGGTGTATGGAGCGCTACTTTGCTCCTCTCATGCCGCGCAATAAGGGACGCAGGGAGAAGGAGCAGCGCAGCGCCGAATCCAAGATGGTGGCGGACGTGGCTGTGGGTGAGTCCATGCCTGTTCAGCAGCCCCTGCAGATGCCTCTCACTCACCAGTGCCCCCTTCCCCCACAGAATCCTTGGGGCAAGTCCCCCTCTCCCTCTATTTCTCATAGCCCCTCTGAGAGCAGCAGCCCCGCTGAGGCCTCCCCTGTCTCAGAAGCCCCTGTCACATATACTGCCATTGTCCAAGCTATTAAAGAGACAGTGGGCCCTCTTTTAAAAGAACACACTGCGGACATAAACAAGCAGCTGGCTTAGTTCTCTCAGTGGCTCTCTACTATGGAGCTCAGGCTGGGGGAATGTTTCGCTGATAAAGCCAACTTGAAGAAAGCAGTCAGTCTGAATACGAAGGCTTGCTACAGTCTCCATAACAAGACAGATGAACTGGAGAACAGGGCCAGAAGGCAGAATTTACGTGTTATTGGGCTGCCTGAGGCTGTGAAAGGTGCGGATCTGCTACTTTTTGTACGTGATACCCTGCCGGCCCTATTGCAGGTAAAAACTGAATGTGCTGACATTGTCATTGAGAGGGTTCACTGCCTTGGCCCGTTTCGTCCACAGGGGGGTGGCAGACCATGAGTTGTGATTTTTTAAGTTTTGAACTACCTACATAAAGAAATATTGTGGCACACTTCCCGTAAATATCGCAACCTATCTTGGGAGGGCCATTCTCTGCTAATATTTCAAGACTATTCTGCTGAGCTGACAAAAGCCAGAAAGGAATTTTCCCCGCTGTGTTCTAAACTTATCCAAGAACATCAGAAGTTTGCGTTATTGTATCCAGCATGGCTGCGTATATATAAAGAGAACTCTTTCAAGGACTTCCTCTCCGTACATGACGCAGAAGCTTATCTTCAGATGCATTCTGAGGACTCTGAACTATGCGAATGATTATGTTCCAACCTGGTGGTTTGCCTGGATACCTGACAGATTGTTACTTTACGTCTGACCTGCATATGTGCTTCTAGTACTCTACTGCAGGTATACACAAATGTTACTGTGCGAGACTAATACCACTTCAGATATAGAGATGAGCGGGTTCGGTTTCTCTGAATCCGAACCCGCCAGAACTTCATGTTTTTTTTCACGGGTCCGAGCGACTCGGATCTTCCCGCCTTGCTCGGTTAACCCGAGCGCGCCCGAACGTCATCATGACGCTGTCGGATTCTCGCGAGGCTCGGATTCTATCGCGAGACTCGGATTCTATATAAGGAGCCGCGCGTCGCCGCCGTGCGTGCATTGAGATTGATAGGGAGAGGACGTGGCTGGCGTCCTCTCCATTTAGATTATAAGAGACTGAGAGAGATTTACTGGAGCTGACTAGGAGGAGTACTGTTACTGTAGAAGTGTAGAGACTGAGTGGAGAGAGTTTACTAGTGAGGACAGTGCAGTTTACTTTATAATCCGTTCTCTGCCTGAAAAAAGCGATACACAGCACACAGTGACTCAGTCACATACCATATCTGCTCAGGCTCAGGCCAGTGTGCTGCATCATCTATTATCTATATATAATATTATATATATATCTGTCTGACTGCTCAGCTCACACAGCTTATAATTGTGGGGGAGACTGGGGAGCACTACTGCAGTGCCAGTTATAGGTTATAGCAGGAGCCAGGAGTACATAATATATTATATAGTGAGTGACCACCAGACACACAGTGCAGTTTATTTAATATATCCGTTCTCTGCCTGAAAAAAGCGATACACACAGTGACTCAGTCAGTCACATACCATATCTGTGTGCACTGCTCAGGCTCAGGCCAGTGTGCTGCATCATCTATTATCTATATATAATATTATATATATCTGTCTGACTGCTCAGCTCACACAGCTTATAATTGTGGGGGAGACTGGGGAGCACTACTGCAGTGCCAGTTATAGGTTATAGCAGGAGCCAGGAGTACATAATATATTATATAGTGAGTGACCACCAGACACACAGTGCAGTTTATTTAATATATCCGTTCTCTGCCTGAAAAAAGCGATACACACAGTGACTCAGTCAGTCACATACCATATCTGTGTGCACTGCTCAGGCTCAGGCCAGTGTGCTGCATCATCTATTATCTATATATAATATTATATATATCTGTCTGACTGCTCAGCTCACACAGCTTATAATTGTGGGGGAGACTGGGGAGCACTACTGCAGTGCCAGTTATAGGTTATAGCAGGAGCCAGGAGTACATAATATATTATATAGTGAGTGACCACCAGACACACAGTGCAGTTTATTTAATATATCCGTTCTCTGCCTGAAAAAAGCGATACACACAGTGACTCAGTCAGTCACATACCATATCTGTGTGCACTGCTCAGGCTCAGGCCAGTGTGCTGCATCATCTATTATCTATATATAATATTATATATATCTGTCTGACTGCTCAGCTCACACAGCTTATAATTGTGGGGGAGACTGGGGAGCACTACTGCAGTGCCAGTTATAGGTTATAGCAGGAGCCAGGAGTACATAATATATTATATAGTGAGTGACCACCAGACACACAGTGCAGTTTATTTAATATATCCGTTCTCTGCCTGAAAAAAGCGATACACACAGTGACTCAGTCAGTCACATACCATATCTGTGTGCACTGCTCAGGCTCAGGCCAGTGTGCTGCATCATCTATTATCTATATATAATATTATATATATCTGTCTGACTGCTCAGCTCACACAGCTTATAATTGTGGGGGAGACTGGGGAGCACTACTGCAGTGCCAGTTATAGGTTATAGCAGGAGCCAGGAGTACATAATATTATATTAAAATTAAACAGTGCACACTTTTGCTGCAGGAGTGCCACTGCCAGTGTGACTGACCAGTGACCTGACCACACTGACCACCAGTATAGTTAGTAGTATACTTATATTGTGATTGCCTGAAAAAGTTAAACACTCGTCGTGTGACTTCACTTGTGTGTTTTTTTTTTTTTTTATTCTATAAAAATAAAACTCATTCTGCTGACAGACAGTGTCCAGCAGGTCCGTCATTATATAATATATAATATATACCTGTCCGGCTGCAGTAGTGATATATATATATTTTTTATATCATTTATCATCCAGTCGCAGCAGACACAGTACGGTAGTTCACGGCTGTGGCTACCTCTGTGTCTCTGCACTCGGCAGGCAGTCCGTCCATAATTGTAATACCACCTAACCGTGGATTTTTTTCATTCTTCTTTATACATACATAGTTACATAGACATCTTCTCTTTATCAACCAGTCTATATTAGCTGCAGACACAGTACAGTACGGTAGTTCACGGCTGTGGCTACCTCTGTGTCTGCACTCGGCAGGCAGTCCGTCCATAATTGTATACCACCTAACCGTGGTTTTTTTTCATTCTTCTTTATACATACATAGTTACATAGACATCTTCTCTTTATCAACCAGTCTATATTAGCTGCAGACACAGTACAGTACGGTAGTTCACGGCTGTGGCTACCTCTGTGTCTGCACTCGGCAGGCAGTCCGTCCATAATTGTATACCACCTAACCGTGGATTTTTTTCAGTCTTCTTTATACATACATAGTTACATAGACATCTTCTCTTTATCAACCAGTCTATATTAGCTGCAGACACAGTACAGTACGGTAGTTCACGGCTGTGGCTACCTCTGTGTCTGCAGTCGGCAGGCAGTCCATAATTGTATACTAGTATCCATCTCCATTGTTTACCTGAGGTGCCTTTTAGTTGTGCCTATTAAAATATGGAGAACAAAAATGTTGAGGTTCCAAAATTAGGGAAAGATCAAGATCCACTTCCACCTCGTGCTGAAGCTGCTGCCACTAGTCATGGCCGAGACGATGAAATGCCAGCAACGTCGTCTGCCAAGGCCGATGCCCAATGTCATAGTACAGAGCATGTCAAATCCAAAACACCAAATATCAGAAAAAAAAGGACTCCAAAACCTAAAATAAAATTGTCGGAGGAGAAGCGTAAACTTGCCAATATGCCATTTACCACACGGAGTGGCAAGGAACGGCTGAGGCCCTGGCCTATGTTCATGGCTAGTGGTTCAGCTTCACATGAGGATGGAAGCACTCAGCCTCTCGCTAGAAAAATGAAAAGACTCAAGCTGGCAAAAGCAGCACAGCAAAGAACTGTGCATTCTTCGAAATCCCAAATCCACAAAGAGAGTCCAATTGTGTCGGTTGCGATGCCTGACCTTCCCAACACTGGACGTGAAGAGCATGCGCCTTCCACCATTTGCACGCCCCCTGCAAGTGCTGGAAGGAGCACCCGCAGTCCAGTTCCTGATAGTCAGATTGAAGATGTCAGTGTTGAAGTACACCAGGATGAGGAGGATATGGGTGTTGCTGGCGCTGGGGAGGAAATTGACCAGGAGGATTCTGATGGTGAGGTGGTTTGTTTAAGTCAGGCACCCGGGGAGACACCTGTTGTCCGTGGGAGGAATATGGCCGTTGACATGCCAGGTGAAAATACCAAAAAAATCAGCTCTTCGGTGTGGAGGTATTTCACCAGAAATGCGGACAACAGGTGTCAAGCCGTGTGTTCCCTTTGTCAAGCTGTAATAAGTAGGGGTAAGGACGTTAACCACCTCGGAACATCCTCCCTTATACGTCACCTGCAGCGCATTCATAATAAGTCAGTGACAAGTTCAAAAACTTTGGGTGACAGCGGAAGCAGTCCACTGACCAGTAAATCCCTTCCTCTTGTAACCAAGCTCACGCAAACCACCCCACCAACTCCCTCAGTGTCAATTTCCTCCTTCCCCAGGAATGCCAATAGTCCTGCAGGCCATGTCACTGGCAATTCTGACGAGTCCTCTCCTGCCTGGGATTCCTCCGATGCATCCTTGCGTGTAACGCCTACTGCTGCTGGCGCTGCTGTTGTTGCCGCTGGGAGTCGATGGTCATCCCAGAGGGGAAGTCGTAAGCCCACTTGTACTACTTCCAGTAAGCAATTGACTGTTCAACAGTCCTTTGCGAGGAAGATGAAATATCACAGCAGTCATCCTACTGCAAAGCGGATAACTGAGGCCTTGGCATCCTGGGTGGTGAGAAACGTGGTTCCGGTATCCATCATTACTGCAGAGCCAACTAGAGACTTGTTGGAGGTACTGTGTCCCCGGTACCAAATACCATCTAGGTTCCATTTCTCTAGGCAGGCGATACCGAAAATGTACACAGACCTCAGAAAAAGAGTCACCAGTGTCCTAAAAAATGCAGCTGTACCCAATGTCCACTTAACCACGGACATGTGGACAAGTGGAGCAGGGCAGTGTCAGGACTATATGACTGTGACAGCCCACTGGGTAGATGTATGGACTCCCGCCGCAAGAACAGCAGCGGCGGCACCAGTAGCAGCATCTCGCAAACGCCAACTCTTTCCTAGGCAGGCTACGCTTTGTATCACCGGTTTCCAGAATACGCACACAGCTGAAAACCTCTTACGGCAACTGAGGAAGATCATCGCGGAATGGATTACCCCAATTGGACTCTCCTGTGGATTTGTGGCATCGGACAACGCCAGCAATATTGTGTGTGCATTAAATATGGGCAAATTCCAGCACGTCCCATGTTTTGCACATACCTTGAATTTGGTGGTGCAGAATTTTTTAAAAAACGACAGGGGCGTGCAAGAGATGCTGTCGGTGGCCAGAAAAATTGCGGGACACTTTCGGCGTACAGGCACCACGTACAGAAGACTGGAGCACCACCAAAAACTACTGAACCTGCCCTGCCATCATCTGAAGCAAGAAGTGGTAACGAGGTGGAATTCAACCCTCTATATGCTTCAGAGGTTGGAGGAGCAGCAAAAGGCCATTCAAGCCTATACAATTGAGCACGATATAGGAGGTGGAATGCACCTGTCTCAAGTGCAGTGGAGAATGATTTCAACGTTGTGCAAGGTTCTGATGCCCTTTGAACTTGCCACACGTGAAGTCAGTTCAGACACTGCCAGCCTGAGTCAGGTCATTCCCCTCATCAGGCTTTTGCAGAAGAAGCTGGAGACATTGAAGGAGGAGCTAACACGGAGCGATTCCGCTAGGCATGTGGGACTTGTGGATGCAGCCCTTAATTCGCTTAACAAGGATTCACGGGTGGTCAATCTGTTGAAATCAGAGCACTACATTTTGGCCACCGTGCTCGATCCTAGATTTAAAGCCTACCTTGGATCTCTCTTTCCGGCAGACACAAGTCTGCTGGGGTTGAAAGACCTGCTGGTGACAAAATTGTCAAGTCAAGCGGAACGCGACCTGTCAAAATCTCCTCCTTCACATTCTCCCGCAACTGGGGGTGCGAGGAAAAGGCTCAGAATTCCGAGCCCACCCGCTGGCGGTGATGCAGGGCAGTCTGGAGCGACTGCTGATGCTGACATCTGGTCCGGACTGAAGGACCTGACAACGATTATGGACATGTCGTCTACTGTCACTGCATATGATACTCTCAACATTGATAGAATGGTGGAGGATTATATGAGTGACCGCATCCAAGTAGGCACGTCACACAGTCCGTACTTATACTGGCAGGAAAAAGAGGCAATTTGGAGGCCCTTGCACAAACTGGCTTTATTCTACCTAAGTTGCCCTCCCACAAGTGTGTACTCCGAAAAAGTGTTTAGTGCCGCCGCTCACCTTGTCAGCAATCGGCGTACGAGGTTACATCCAGAAAATGTGGAGAAGATGATGTTCATTAAAATGAATTATAATCAATTCCTCCGCGGAGACATTGACCAGCAGCAATTGCCTCCACAAAGTACACAGGGAGCTGAGATGGTGGATTCCAGTGGGGACGAATTGATAATCTGTGAGGAGGGGGATGTACACGGTGATATATCGGAGGGTGAAGATGAGGTGGACATCTTGCCTCTGTAGAGCCAGTTTGTGCAAGGAGAGATTAATTGCTTCTTTTTTGGGGGGGGTCCAAACCAACCCGTCATATCAGTCACAGTCGTGTGGCAGACCCTGTCACTGAAATGATGGGTTGGTTAAAGTGTGCATGTCCTGTTTTGTTTATACAACATAAGGGTGGGTGGGAGGGCCCAAGGACAATTCCGTCTTGCACCTCTTTTTTCTTTTCTTTTTCTTTGCATCATGTGCTGATTGGGGAGGGTTTTTTGGAAGGGACATCCTGCGTGACACTGCAGTGCCACTCCTAGATGGGCCCGGTGTTTGTGTCGGCCACTAGGGTCGCTAATCTTACTCACACAGTCAGCTACCTCATTGCGCCTCTTTTTTTCTTTGCGTCATGTGCTGTTTGGGGAGGGTTTTTTGGAAGGGACATCCTGCGTGACACTGCAGTGCCACTCCTAGATGGGCCCGGTGTTTGTGTCGGCCACTAGGGTCGCTAATCTTACTCACACAGTCAGCTACCTCATTGCGCCTCTTTTTTTCTTTGCGTCATGTGCTGTTTGGGGAGGGTTTTTTGGAAGGGCCATCCTGCGTGACACTGCAGTGCCACTCCTAGATGGGCCCGGTGTTTGTGTCGGCCACTAGGGTCGCTAATCTTACTCACACAGCTACCTCATTGCGCCTCTTTTTTTCTTTGCGTCATGTGCTGTTTGGGGAGGGTTTTTTGGAAGGGACATCCTGCGTGACACTGCAGTGCCACTCCTAGATGGGCCCGGTGTTTGTGTCGGCCACTAGGGTCGCTTATCTTACTCACACAGCGACCTCGGTGCAAATTTTAGGACTAAAAATAATATTGTGAGGTGTGAGGTATTCAGAATAGACTGAAAATGAGTGTAAATTATGGTTTTTGAGGTTAATAATACTTTGGGATCAAAATGACCCCCAAATTCTATGATTTAAGCTGTTTTTTAGTGTTTTTTGAAAAAAACACCCGAATCCAAAACACACCCGAATCCGACAAAAAAAATTCGGTGAGGTTTTGCCAAAACGCGTTCGAACCCAAAACACGGCCGCGGAACCGAACCCAAAACCAAAACACAAAACCCGAAAAATTTCAGGCGCTCATCTCTATTCAGATATGGTGCCTCTGTCTCCTCTACTATTTTATTTCATATGTTCTTATTAAGATTCTATATATGTTATCGAGATATATTTTTTAGTATGTTTCTGCGGAAGGGCTGTCTCAGATCCACTACCTTCCCTTCCTATTGAATCCACCTTTCTTACCAACACTGTCCCTTAATGGCTACTACGCTCTATACTGTTCTGCTTATTTTTAGCTTTCATTTATTGTACGGGGTGGATTGATAACGTCTTTTGTTTTGCATTCTGGTGCTGTGGCCTACCCAGCGGAATGATTGCATGTCTACGTTATTTTAGGGTGGTTATCAGAATTTATACAATTGTTGATGCATAGACACGCCGGTACGGTTCTTATACCGGAAAGTCGTTTTGCGATATATGCTTGTTTCTTGTTATTTGTTATTTCGTCTGTATGTCTATTTTTTGTTGTTGTTGTCCCCCCACCCCCCCTCCACCAACTTCCTACTCCTGATGGGTGTCGGGCCTCATACCCTGCCCAGCCACCCCACCTGGCCCCGCCGCCTCTTATCTTGACTAGCAACTCCACCTGGCCTCGCCGCCTCAAACCCTGCCCATCCACCCTACTTGTCCCCGCCGCCTCTTATCCTGCCCAGCCACCCCACCTGGCCTCGACGTCTCAAACCCTGCCCAGCCACCCCACCTGTCCCCACCGCCTCTTAACCTATTCAGCCACGCCACCTGTCACCACCGCCTTTCATCCTGCCCAGCCACCACACGTGTCCCTGCCGCCTCTCCCCGTCGACTCAAACCTTGCCCAGCCACCCATGTCTTCGCCACCTCTCACCCTGCCCAACCCCACCTGGCCTCGCCGCATCAAACACTTCCCAGCCACCCCACCTGTCCCCGCCGCCTCTCTCCCTGGCCTGCAACCCCACCTGTCCCCGCTGCCTCAAACCCTGCCCAGCCACCCCTGTCTCCGCCGCCTCAAATCCTGCCCATCCGCCCATGTCCCTGCCGCCTCTCACCCTGCTCAGCAACCCACCTGTCCCAGTTGCCTCTCACCCTGCTCAGCCATCCCACCTGTCCCCGCCGCCTCTCACTCTGCCCAGTAACCCCACCTGTCCACGCCGCCTCAAACCCTGCCCAGCCACCCCTGTCCCTGATGCCTCAAACCCTGCCCAGCCACCCCACCTTTCCCCGCCGACTCTCACCCTGCCCAGCAACCCCACCTGTCGTAGCCGCCTCAAACCCTGCCCAGCCACCCCACCTGTCCCCGTCGCATCTCACCCTGCACAGCCACCACCCCTGTACCCGCCGCCTCAAACCCTGCCCAGCCACCACACCTGTCCCTGCCGCCTCACCCTGGCACAGCCACCCCACCTGTCCCTGCCACCTTTCTCCCTTCCCAGCAACCCTACTAGTCCCCACCACCTCATATCCTACCCAGCCACCACTGTCCCCAACACCTCAAACCCTGCCCAGCCACCCCACCTTTCCCCAGCCACCTCTCACCCTGCCCAGCAACCCCACCTGTCCTAGCTGCCTCAAACCCTGCCCAGCCACCCCACTTGTCCCCACCACCCCTCACCCTGCTCAGCCACCCCACCTGTCCCCGTCACCTCTCTCCCTGCACAACCACCACCCCTATACCCGCCACTTCAAACCCTGCCCAGCCACCCCTGTACCCGCCACCTCAAACCCTGCCCAGCCACCCCACCTGTGCCTGCCGCCTCAAATCCTGCCCAGCCACCCCACCTGTGCCTGCCGCCTCACCCTGGCACAGCCACCTTACTTGTCCCCGCCGCCTTTCACCCTGCCCAGTAACCCTACCAGTCCCCACCACCTCAAATCCTACCCAGCCACCACTGTCCCCGATGCCTCAAACCCTGTCCAGCCACCCTACCTGGCCCTGCCCCCTCTCAACTTGCCAAGTAACACCACCTGGCCTCGCCGCCTCAAACCCTGCCCAGCCACCCCACTTGTCCCCACTGCCTCTTACCCTGCTCAGCCACCCCACCTGTTCCCGCTGCCTCTCACCCTGCACAGCCACCACACCTGTACCCACTGCCTCAAACCCTGCCCAGCCACCCCTGTCCCTGCCACCTCAAACCCTGCCCAGCCACCCCACCTGTCCCCACTGACTCTTACCCTGCTCAGCCACCCCACCTGTCTACGCCGCCTCTCACCCTGCACAGCCACCACACCTGTACCCACCGCCTCAAACCCTGCCCAGCCACCCCTGTTCCTGCCGCCTCAAACCCTGCCCAGCCACCCCACCTGTCCCTGCTACCTCTTACCCTGCCCAACCAGCCCACCTGTCCTCGCCGCCTTAAACCCTGCCCGGCCACCCATGTCCCCACTGCCTCTCACCCTGCCCAGCAACCCCACCTGGCCTCGCCCAGCAACCCCACCTGGCCTCACCTCCTCAAACCGTGCCCAGCCACCCCACCTGGCCTCGCCGCCTCAAACCCTGCCCAGCCACCCCACTTGTCCCCACCGCCTCTTACCCTGCCCAACCACCCCACCTGTCCCCACCGCCTCTCACCCAGATTTACTGCAAGGTTACCTAAGCACCCACCTGGGCTCCACAAAATCCATCCTAAAGTAGCACTGTGTGTGCAGTGATGTCATTCCATCTTCGTCTCTCTCTCTGATGACTTCTTTCCAATGGTCAGTGTATCCCTTTTCTTTCGGTGGCCAGATGTCTCCCGTCTGCAACACAAGATCCTGTACATCTGTATTACCCACGCGCTGCCTCCTAAAGCCTCCTTCAGGGCTCACTGCCACTAATGCAAAATAAATATAGGTGGCTATTTATGTATTTACAGTATATAACACAATAAGTCATAGTAATATTTGTTGATGAATGTAAGCTCTCACGAGTAGGGCCCTCTTCCCTCATGTGCTTATCCTTTTCTTACTTTAATAATCCTCAACTGCCCAAATCACGCGGTTTTTTGGCCACCTGGAACTTATCTCTGTCATTTACTGGTGTAGTTATGCTTAGTTACCCTGTACTTGTCCTAAATTGTCTTCAACTGTAAGTCACTGTTTTCCTGTTTTGATTATGTGCTTATGTACTCTGTAATTGGGCGCTGCGGAACCCTTGTGGCGCCATATAAATAAAGGATAATAATAATAATAATAATAATAATAACTGTATTAAATGTATTTATATGTGGCACCACTAAAGGGGTCTCACAGAAAGCCAAAAGATCATGTTTCACGCCTCCATAGATTAAAATGTTTAGATGTATTTAGTATGGGATCCCGGCGACCAGGAGACTGACTCCGTAATCCCGGCAGCGAGCGTTGCGGGTCCCCTTGCAAGGTCGCTACGCTCGCCGCACTTCGAGCCCGGTGGCGAGCTTAGCTCACCGCACTATTTTATTCCCCTGTGGGTGGTGGTATGGACCACCACCCAAGCGGGAATACTGGGTTTGTGTCAGGATTCCGTTCACAGGCATTTCCCCGGCTGTTGGGATTCCGTCGTCTGTATCCTGACCGCTGGGATCTCGACAGCCGGTATGTTAGTCACTAGCTATAGTTCTCCCTATTCATGAACTCAGTTGCAGAAATACAAGTAGTTACGTACAGATCAGGGCAAACATATGTCTGATAAAACTAACTTGTGTCGCAATTGCTTCTTCAAGTGGGATAATAAACCAAGTAGGTAGAGGCTTTAGGAACTCAGAGAGCTGATCGCATTTACATTGAGATCGCATCACAGCAACTCAAATAGAGGATACCTGTGTTTCCTGCTCCACTCCCCCCAATGCCGCAATGCTGCTCCCGAACACCAAACTTCAAAGGAAATCTATGAATTTAAACCACTAGGATTAACTCTCCATCTCAATTTGCATATATGGGAGGTATAGAAACCGTTCCCTGTATTGAGCAGTGATTTGCTAACCTACACGGCAACCAGACACAAACTAGTGTAAAGAAAGATGTGCCTCTAACAGGCCAAATAGTTCACACCACATGAATTGTGGAGCCTGGACATCAGGTTGCAACCTTAAATATTTTGACCAATATATAAAGTATTGCCTCATGTATTCACCTTGCTATAGTCACGCAGACCTGCAGGGGTAAGGACAAGCGCTGACCATTGTCTTCTGCCTCTCTGAATTGAAATAATGAGGAAAAAATTGTCCTTCCCTTCCATTTTCTATAAGCCCAGAGTTACTCTGCCTCAGGCAACTGAAAAAATGATGAGGCCAACGCACCTAGGATGATCTGCCTAATGAGCAGCCTTATATTTGGCCAGTCACTAACCTTATGTGAATAGCTTTTCCGGTGATATCGCCTACTGCTGGTGAGCTGTGTGTTGCCAGGTCTCTGCAGGACTATGAGACAGGGTAACAACAGCAAAGTCCTGGTATAGGCAGTTGTTACCATTATGACATCACAGCATGACCTCACAGACAGACACACAAACAGACCAATGCATTTTCTATATGCAATTTTGTGGTTGGTGCACTGGATTTCTTCACTTGAATCCCTGCCAGTATCACATCTGCCCATTATCATATAGATAATATGTGGCAGCATTCATGTCAATGACTATGGTGGTCATTCCGAGTTGTTCGCTAGCTGTTTTCGGACGCTGCGCAGTGATCAGGCAAAAAAGCGGCATTTTTGCACATGCGTATGTGGTGCAATGCGCACGCGCAACGTATTTTCACAACAGCCAAGTAGTTTCACACAAGGTCTAGCGACGCTTTTCAGTCGCACTGCTGACCGCAGAGTTATTGACATGAAGAGGGCGTTTCTGGGAGGTAACTGATTGTTTTCGGGGAGTGTGTTGAAAAACGCAGGCATGTCAGATACAAACGCAGGTGTGCCTGGGGAAACGTAGGCGTGGCTGGCCGAACGCAGGGCGTGTTCGTGACGTCAAAACAGGAGCTAAATAATCTGAAGTGATCGCAAGCGCTGAGTAGGTCTGGAGCTGCTCAGAAACTGCACAATCTTTTTTTTGTAGCCACTCTGCGATCCTTTCGTTCGCACTTCTGCTAAGCTAAGATACACTCCCAGAGGGCGGCGGCTTAGCGTTTGCACAGCTGCTAAAAGCAGCTAGCGAGCGATCAACTCGGAATGAGGGCCTATATTCTGATGTATTATATGGCTGAAATAAAGACCTCATATAACTCAGTTCTGGTGCTAGGGTTTCAGGGAAAGTCCAATTTTGGACCCCCCTCTATTTTAACTGCTCTGCATGTATTATCCTTCTATCTGTATGTGAGAGAACGCAGTGGGCGGAGCTTTCATTTGCTGTAAGGACAAAGAAAATCAGCTTCCTGGGGATCACAGATTAATTCAAATGAAGGGCCATAAAAAGAGATTTCAAGACATTTCACTGTATTTAAGAATGAGTATATGTATGTATATATATATATATATATATATATATATATATATATATATATTTGTATTCATACAGTTTTTTATAAGAAGGTCTACCGGATGATGGGCCAGATATAATAGCCACTGGGGTTTCGAAAGTGCAGATATTTTGGATATTTAGCCACAAGGTTTAAAGTGACAATTTAATTTAAAGGCAAAACCAAGTTGGATTTGCCTTCAAAATAATTACTACTTTCAATTTCAAAGCTGAATCATGAAACATTTGTCTCTTTGTTCATGGCGGAGGCTATTAAATTTGTCATGATATAAAGATATGGTGACAGCGCAGCCAATTAGAATAAAGACAAGTAGCACCGGAATGTGGAGATTGGGTACTTACAGTTACTTACAGCGATGGTCTCAGAAATTCAAAAGTATGCACTTTCCAAGAGGTCACTGTCTTGCTGGCAACGTTCTCGATGCTTAGCTAGGAGTGTGCATGCAGTCACAGTATTCTCAGCTATCATCTAGGAGAGCAAAGACTCCTTTATGACATCACAAGTCCATGACATGACATCACAGAATTATACAGCAAAAGTAACTCATTACAGAGGCGTATCTAGCACGGGGCGAGCAGGGCACGTGCCCTGGGCGCCATGGCAGCCCCAACAGAGGGGGGCGCCACCGGCACCTGCACGGCCCACTCGCCCCATGCTTCAGGGATTCCGCCAGCGCTACCCGCGGCGCTTTCCCTGTCTCCCCGGCTGCTGTGCCTGTCACAATAGACAGGCAGCGGCAGCCAGGAGCATCCCCCTACTCCCCCCTGCAAAGTGACTGTGTACGCGATCGCGTGCGCGATAGCGACCGCGGAGGTGCGCGCATGCGCGTGCGCGACCTCGGGGGGGCGTGCGGCCCCTGAACAGCAGTGAGTGCAGGTGAGCGGGAAGGGGGTGCGGGACATTTTGTATGTGTGTGTGTGTGTGTGTTAAGTGTGTGTGTGTTAATTGTGTGTGTGTCGGACAGTGTGCGTGTGTGTTGTGTGTGGGACAGTGCGTGTGTGTTAATTGTGTGTGTGTGGGACAGTGTGAGTGTGTTAATTGTGTGTGTGGGACAGTTTGAGTGTGTGTAAATTGTGTGTGTGTGTGTGTGTGTGTGTGTGTGTGTGTGTGTGTGTGTGTGTGTGTGTGTGTGTGTGGGGTCAGTGTGCGTGTGTTAATTGTGTGTGTGGGACAGTGTGTGTGTGTTAATTGTGTGTGTGTGTGTGTGTGTGTGTGACAGTGTGAGTGTGTTAATTGTGTGTGTGGGACAGTGCGTGTTTGTTAATTGTGTGTGTGTGTGTGACAGTGTGCGTGTGTGTTAATTGTGTATGTGTGGGACAGTGTGAGTGTGTTAATTGTGTGTGTGTGTGTGTGTGTGTGTGTGTGTGGGACAGTGTGAGTGTGTTAATTGTGTGTGTGTGGGACAGTTTGAGTGTGTGTTAATTGTGTGTGTGTGGGACAGTGTGCGTGTGTGTTAATTGTGTGTGTGTGGGACAGTGTGCGCGTGTTAAGTGTGTGTGTGTGTGTGTGTGTGTGTGTGGGACAGTGTGAGTGTGTTAATTGTGTGTGTGTGGGACAGTGCGTGTTTGTTAATTGTGTGTGTGGGACAGTGTGCGTGTGTGTTATTTGTGTGTGTGGGACAGTGTGCGTGTGTGTTATTTGTGTGTGTGTGGGACAGTGTGCGTGCGTGTGTGTTAATTGTGTGTGGGACAGTGTGCGTGTGTTAATTGTGTGTGTGTGTTAATTGTCCCGGCGGTTATTGGCGTCTGTAGTGTGCGCCCCGTCCTCCTCCGCTGCCGCTGACAGGAGCGGCGGTGTGCGGCTCTCCCCCTCCTCCGCCGGCTCCGTCCTCCCGTCGTGGCCCTGCAGTGTGTGCCGGTCTCCCCAGCAGCAGCAGCAGCAGGTTAGTCTCTCTCCCCCCTCTCTCTCTCTCTCTCCTCCTGTGGATTGCAGTTTGTAAGTATCATTTTAATTTTTACAGGTACCCCTATTGGATTCTACTGGACAAGTGGACGTGATCGGCGTGGGATGTAGGTAAGTAATCTCTCTCTCATTTTCACAGGTACCCCTATTGGATTCTACTGGACAAGTGGACGTGACCGGCGTGGGATGTAGGTAAGTAATCTGTCTCTCATTTTTACAGATTCCCCTACTGGATTCTACTGGACAAGTGGACGTGACCAGCGTGGGATGTAGGTAAGTAATCTGTCTCTCATTTTTACAGGTACCCCTATTGAATTCTACTGGACAAGTGGACGTGACCAGCGTGGGATGTAGGTAAGTAATCTGTCTCTCATTTTTACAGGTACCCCTATTGGATTCTACTGGACACGTGGACGTGATCGGCGTGGGATGTAGGTAAGTAATCTCTCTCTCATTTTCACAGGTACCCCTATTGGATTCTACTGGACAAGTGGACGTGACCGGCGTGGGATGTAGGTAAGTAATCTGTCTCTCATTTTTACAGATTCCCCTATTGGATTCTACTGGACAAGTGGACGTGACCAGCGTGGGATGTAGGTAAGTAATCTCTCTCTCATTTTTACAGATTCCCCTACTGGATTCTACTGGACAAGTGGACGTGATCGGCGTGGGATGTAGGTAAGTAATCTGTCTCTCATTTTTACAGGTACCCCTATTGAATTCTACTGGACAAGTGGACGTGACCAGCGTGGGATGTAGGTAAGTAATCTGTCTCTCATTTTTACAGGTACCCCTATTGGATTCTACTGGACAAGTGGACGTGATCGGCGTGGGATGTAGGTAAGTAATCTGTCTCTCATTTTTACAGGTACCCCTATTGGATTCTACTGGACAAGTGGACGTGACCGGCGTGGGATGTAGGTAAGTAATCTGTCTCTCATTTTTACAGATTCCCCTACTGGATTCTACTGGACAAGTGGACGTGACCAGCGTGGGATGTAGGTAAGTAATCTGTCTCTCATTTTTACAGCTACCCCTATTGGATTCTACTGGACAAGTGGACGTGACCGGCGTGGGATATAGGTAAGTATGTGTGAGTGTGTCAGTGTGCTTTAATAAATTTTTACTGTCACGGTGTGTGAGTTGTGTTTTTATTTGGGTATTTTTTCTGTTGTAGAACTACAGGTACCGTCGGGCCCGTTATTTCCCTGCATGTTGGTACTTGAGGTTCTCCAAGTACCAGCAAGCGGGGGAGGCTTTCTGGGCCTTGTAGTTCCACAACAAAAAACAATATTTTTTTTTTACTTACATGGCTATCAGCCTCCCATCCACAGCCCACGGATGGGGGGGACAGCCTCGGGCTTCACCCCTGGCCCTTGGGTGCCTGGAGGGGGGGTGACCCCTTGATTTAAGGGGTCCCCACTCCTCCAGGGAACCCCGGCCAGTGGTGACTAGTTGGGGGGGTAATGCCACGGCCGCAGGGACCTACATAAATGTGTCCCCCGGCTGTGGCATTATGTCCCTGGCTAGTGGAGCCCGGTGCTGGTTTTAAAAATACGGGGGGACCCCTACATCTTTTGTCCCCCGTATTTTTGGAACCAGGACCGGACTAAGAGCCCGATGCTGGTTGTCTAAATACGGGGAACCCCTGTCCAATTTTTTCCCAGTATTTAAACAACCAGGACCGGCTCAAAGAGCCCGAGGCTGGTTATACTTAGGAGGGGGACCTCACGCAGTTTTTTTTTACATTTTTAACCCATTCAGACCCTTCTCCATTAAGTTAATGGAAACCCTGGACAACAAAATTGCATTCATGTCCTCCTCCCACTCCCTTCCCAGTCCCAAACACTGATTATTATTTTTTTCTATAAAAATGTACAATATATCACAAGTATGATGAGCAGGCATGCAGCGGGCATTGGCGACTTTGGACTGAGTTGCAAATTAGTGGCGGAGGGCTGGGTCAGTTGATGGTGGGCGAGTTTGTAAGCCATTGGTGGTGGCAGCGGGCATCGGCTCAGAGGCAGTGGCGGGCATTGGCTCGGTGGCGGTAGGGGTCATCGGCAGGATTCGGCGGACATTATGGCTGTAGTGCCTCACCGCACGCCACTGACCTCACCGCACGCCACTGGTGTGTGGGACAGTGTGCGTGTGTGTTAATTGTGTGTGTGGGACAGTGTGAGTGTGTGTTAATTGTGTGTGTGTGGAACAGTGTCAGTGTGTGTAAATTTTTGCAGTCCAGTGTGTGTGTGGGGGAGAGGAAAGTATGAGAATGTGTGTGTGTAGTCTGAGTGGGTGTGTGTAGGATTTGGGGGTGGCCAGTCTGTGTGTGTGTAATCAGTGTGTGTGGAATGTACTAATGGCCATTACCGAAGAGAGATATGTATTAAACCACGGGCACTGAGATGCCCTTCTCACTCACCATTCAGCTGGGTGGGCGAGCCGGGCGGGTGGAAAGCCAGCAGCAGGGGCAGCATGCCGGATATCAGCAGCCGAGGGTGGGGGCTGTAATGCACATGCGGAGCCCAAAGCCGGAGATCAGCAGCATGCTGACCGTCAATAAGCAGCTTCTGCTTCCGCGTTCAACATGCTGCTGATCTCCGGCTTTGGGCTACGCAGGGTTCGGGGGATGGGTGTCCTCTGCCGGTGTACTGCAGCTCCGGGGGTGCGGGCTCCAGAGGCTTTCAGCACTGTTGAATATCCAGCTGCCCCAAGTATGTACAGCCCGCACCCTCTGCTGCTGATATCCGGCATGCTGCTGCTGGCTGTCCCCCCGCCCGGCCGGCTCGGCCACACAGCTGTATGGTGAGAAGGGCATCTCAGTTCCTGAGGTTTAACACATATGCCTCAGAAAATGGCCTCTGCGGTAAACGATACTAATGCTTACCGTGACAGTAACAGCGGGGAGGAAGGCGCACATCGGGATCCTGCAGCATGAAACAAGAACCCCTTCGGAGCGCAGCAGACCACACTGAAAAGGGTGCATACCCGGTGCGGTGCTCTGCATCCCGGGTGGTGCCGAAGATGTGGAGTGTCGGAGGTGGCAGAAGCGCCGCAGCTTGGGGTGAGAAACCGCTGCAGCCCTTCCGCTGCTAAACTCTGCAATTAGTCTATTAAGGGGGTGGGCTCCCCTCATCATAGTGCCCCACAGGCCATGTTAATTCTGGGTGTAGGATCCCCTAACTCTATAATGGGAATTTTGGCTCATATCATGTGCTGTAACGTGAATTTTGGCTAATACCGTGTGCTATAATGTGAATTTCGGCTCATACTATGTGGGGTAATGTGAATTTTGTCTCATTCCGTGTGCTGTAATGTGAATTTCGGCTCATACCGTGTGCTGTAATGTGAATTTCGGCTCATACCATGTGGGGAAATGTGAATTTTGGCTCATACCATGTGGATTAATGTGAATTTTGGCTCATACCGTGTGCTATAATGTGAATTTCGGCTCATACCATGTGCTATAATGTGAATTTTGGCTCATACCATGTGGGGTAATGTGAATTTCGGCTCATACTGTGTGCTATAATGTGAATTTCGGCTCATGCCGTGTGGGGCAATGTGAATTTCAGCTCATACTGTGTGCTATAATGTGAATTTCGGCTCATACCGTGTGCTATAATGTGAAAGGGGCACCAGTACTAGATAGTATAAGGGGTCCTACTACACTGAAGGACACGCCCCTTTTGAGTGACCGCGCCCCTTTTCCGGAGCTTCAACTTCGACCACTGCACCTACATACACATACATACACACACACACACCCTGACATCTTTATATGCAGTGACACCGGTGGCGTCTGCACATACTTTCCTTTTGTATTTTTTTTTATTATCATTTTATTAATTTATTATTTTTATTAAGAAAAAATTATTATTATTATTTTTTTTTGGGGGGGGGCGCCATTATTGATCTTGCCCTGGGCTCCAAAAACCCTAGTTACGCCTCTGACTCATTATAAGTAATGGTTAATGCAGCTCACTAATGAAATCTACATATCTAAAAATGATCATGTATTCTATACAGCACCGTATAACTCAGCTAGTATGAGAGAGAAATTGTTACTTATTGGCCAATTGTTGAAGTCGCTGCATTTATTCCAGTAAAATCACCATTTTCGATCATAACGCCTCAAAAAAACATAAGGAGCACCCGCCTCAAATCCCCCAAAATAGAGGCTGTTGTGATAACTTAAATTGTTGCAATGTTGCTTGTCATCCAGTAAAAATTAAAATAAAGAAATAGAACCCTGCCCTGCACATTCTTTCTCAATGATCAATGGTTCTGGTCAGTGCCGTTTCTTGCGGCGGGCGAGCTGTACAACCGCGAAACTCCGACCCCCAAGCTGGGTACTTGGGAAGAGGGAGGAGGGGGAGCCAAGCTACAGGAAGAGTCGGCGTGACGAGGGAGAGGCGGGCCGAAGAGCGGGAAGAACCTTAACGTAAGTCTATCTCTCTCTTTCTCTCTCTCCTCCCCCCCCCCACCCACCCCTCCTCCTCTGCCACTCGCCATCTAATGAATAAAATGGGGACTCTTGCCTGCCGTATTGTATAAAATGGGGACTCTTGTCTGCCGTATTGTGTAAAATGGGAACTCTTGCCTGCCGTAATGTGTAAAATGGGGACTCTAGCCTGCTGTATTGTGTAAAATGGGGACTCTTGCCTGCCGTAATGTGTAAAATGGGGACTCTTGCCTGCCGTATTGTGTAAAATGGGGACTCTTGCCTGCCTTAATGTGTAAAATGGGGACTCTTGCCTGCCGTAATGTGTAAAATGGGGACTGTTGTCTGTCGTAATGTGTAAAATGAGGACACTTGCCTGCTGTAGTGTGTAAAATGGGGACACAGGCTTGCTATAATGTGTAAAATGGGGACTCTTGCCTGCCGTAATGTGTAAAATGGGGACACTTGCCTGCTGTATTGTGTAAAATGGGGACACAGGCTTGCTGTAATGTGTAAAATGGGGACTCTTGCCTGCCGTAATGTGTAAAATGGGGACTCTTGCCTGCTGTATTGTGTAAAATGGGGACTCTTGCCTGCCGTAATGTGTAAAATGGGGACTCTTGCCTGCCGTATTGTGTAAAATGGGGACACTTGCCTGCCGTATTGTGTAAAATGGGGACACTTGCTTGCTGTAATGTGTAAAATGGGGATTCTTGCCTGCCGTAATGGGGACTCTTGCCTGCCGTAATGTGTAAAATGGGGACTCTTGCCTGCCGTAATGTGTAAAATGGGGACTGTTGTCTGTCGTAATGTGTAAAATGAGGACACTTGCCTGCTGTAGTGTGTAAAATGGGGACACAGGCTTGCTATAATGTGTAAAATGGGGACTCTTGCCTGCCGTAATGTGTAAAATGGGGACACTTGCCTGCTGTATTGTGTAAAATGGGGACACAGGCTTGCTGTAATGTGTAAAATGGGGACTCTTGCCTGCCGTAATGTGTAAAATGGGGACTCTTGCCTGCTGTATTGTGTAAAATGGGGACTCTTGCCTGCCGTAATGTGTAAAATGGGGACTCTTGCCTGCCGTATTGTGTAAAATGGGGACACTTGCCTGCCGTATTGTTTAAAATGGGGACACTTGCTTGCTGTAATGTGTAAAATGGGGATTCTTGCCTGCCGTAATGTGGACTCTTGCCTGCCGTAATGTGTAAAATGGGCATTTAATGTATTAAGGGCATTGCGGTGTATGGCATAATATCAGTTTGTTCTTTTTTTCCTGTGGTCACCGTGATCTGTCGGCACAAGGTCAAAAACTGGGGTGTAAGGTAGTCTTTTTAGACGAGGCCACGCCCATTTTAACGAGGTCACGCCAACTTTATTGAGGGCACGCCCCTTGTCGGGAATGCGCGCGCCTCTGGGGGTGGGGGGCATTTTTTTTTATGGCAATGGGGAGAGGGCGCATTTTTAAATCTCACACTTGGAGCCAAATTGGGTAGAAAAAGCCCTGGTGACCGTGCCCTCCTATGACACGTGACCATGCCCATGTTTACTATCAGTACCACTAAGAAAAAAATTCTACTTGCACCACTGTGAATACCTGTATACATTTGAAGAAAGCTAAACAACTGGTAAAGTTTGCCATGCTGATCGCACTGTGTACTGTCTACTGTCTTATAACTGATTGCTGCTTTAAATTTAGCAGCACAATTACAGATATCTCGCTGGAACCGTAAAATAGGAACCTATTGCATAACTCCCATAGTATTATTATGGCACAGTCGTGTGTCAAATACTCTTATAGTGATTGTGATTTTTGGGGGGGGGATTACCATAAGGTGCCTGGTATCCATTAAACATCTCACTAATCATCAGAACTTGTTACGCTACACCAGGGATCAGGGAACTTTTTTACCTTTTACCTCAAAATATATTTAGATACGCTGACGTTACCCTCTTGATTTGAAAGGAAGGAAATCATATATTATTGTGCATTTATACTGGTTATCACTGTTTATATGGCATTTCTGAGATACTGTGAACTGTATATACACTGCTCAAAAAAATAAAGGGAACACTAAAATAACACATCCTAGATCTGAATGAATGAAATATTCTTATTAAATACTTTGTTCTTTACATAGTTGAATGTGCTGACAACAAAATCACACAAAAATTATCAATGGAAATCAAATTTATTAACCCATGGAGGTCTGGATTTGGAGTCACCGTCAAAATTAAAGTGGAAAAACACACTACAGGCTGATCCAACTTTGATATAATGTCCTTAAAACAAGTCAAAATGAGGCTCAGTAGTGTGTGTGGCCTTCACGTGCCTGTATGACCTCCCTACAACGCCTGGGCATGCTCCTGATGAGGTGGCGGATGGTCTCCTGAGGGATCTCCTCCCAGACCTGGACTAAAGCATCCGCCAACTCCTGGACAGTCTGTGGTGCAACGTGGCATTGGTGGATGGAGTGAGACATGATGTCCCAGATGTGCTCAATTGGATTCAGGTCTAGGGAACGGGCGGGCCAGTCCATAGCATCAATGCCTTCATCTTGCAGGAACTGCTGACACACTCCAGCCACATGAGGTCTAGCATTGTCTTGCATTAGGAGGAACCCAGGGCCAACCGCACCAGCATATGGTCTCACAAGGGGTCTGAGGATCTCATCTCGGTACCTAATGGCAGTCAGGCTACCTCTGGCAAGCACATGGAGGGCTGTGCAGCCCCCCAAAGAAATGCCACCCCACACCATTACTGACCCACTGCCAAACCGGTCATGCTGGAGAATGTTGCAGGCAGCAGAACGTTCTCCTTGGCGTCTCCAGACTCTATCATGTCTGTCACATGTGCTCAGTAAGAACCTGCTTTCATCTGTGAAGAGCACAGGGTGTCAGTGGCGAATTTGCCAATCTTGGTGTTCTCTGGCAAATGCCAAACGTCCTGCACGGTGTTGGGCTGTAAGCACAACCCCCACCTGTGGACGTCGGGCCCTCATACCACCCTCATGGAGTCTGTTTCTGATCGTTTGAGTAGACACATGCACATTTGTGGCTTGCTGGAGGTCATTTTACAGGGCTCTGGCAGTGCTCCTCCTGTTCCTCCTTGCACAAAGGAGGAGGTAGCGGTCCTGCAGCTGGGTTGTTGCCCTCCTACGGCCTCCTCCACGTCTCCTGATGTACTGGCCTGTCTCCTGGTAGCGCCTCCATGCTCTGGACACTACGCTGACAGACACAGCAAACCTTCTTGCCACAGATCGCATTGATGTGCCATCCTGGATGAGCTGCACTACCTGAGCAACTTGTGTGGGTTGTAGGGAGGTCATACAGGCACGTGGAGGCCACACACACTACTGAGCCTCATTTTGACTTGTTTTAAGGACATTACATCAAAGTTGGATCACCCTGTAGTGTGTTTTTCCACTTTAATTTTGAGGGTGACTCCAAATCCAGACCCCCATGGGTTAATAAATTTGATTTCCATTGATAATTTTTGTGTGATTTTGTTGTCAGCACATTCAACTATGTAAAGAACAAAGTATTTAATAAGAATATTTCATTCATTCAGATCTAGGATGTGTTATTTTAGTGTTCCCTTTATTTTTTTGAGCAGTGTATATATATATATATATATATATATATATATATGCAGCGGTCAGGCTCGGCACTCCTTATCGGGAAGGATTACTTGCTGTGGTGCCATCTGAGGATGTGTGGAATCCTTTGTATAGCATGGGAAGCAGAGGCACTCAACAGTCTGATGAAGCAAAATGTATAGCCTTTATTACGGTCCTACGCCGTTTCGGGGTAATCCCCCGTCTTCAGGGACAAGCAGTACAAACATACACGCTACAAACCACATCTAATATACCCTATCTAACAAGTGTTAACTACGTCTAACCTCACTCACCTGTCCGGCGCTGCCATTCCCGCCGCGTCCAGCCGCTGAAGTCGCGGGTCTCAGAACAGTGACGTCATCTGGCCGCGCCGGACCCGGAGAGCCAATGAGAGGATGTTTAAAAGTGTTGCTAAGTGACACCTGTACACAAAAACAGACAACAGTGCATATTACAAGATCATGGAGGAAAACATCCTAAAATACCTCAATAATGCTACAGTTAAAAACATTGGGTGTCAGCTGCTGATAGCAGAATCACAACTAAACTATAAAATGATATATATAGTGTATGTTATAGTTTAGTTGTGATTCTGCTATCAGCAGCTGACACCCGATGTTTTTAACTGTAGCATTATTGAGGTATTTTAGGATGTTTTCCTCCATGATCTTGTAATATGCACTGTTGTCTGTTTTTGTGTACAGGTGTCACTTAGCAACACTTTTAAACATCCTCTCATTGGCTCTCCGGGTCCGGCGCGGCCAGATGACGTCACTGTTCTGAGACCCGCGACTTCAGCGGCTGGACGCGGCGGGAATGGCAGCGCCGGACAGGTGAGTGAGGTTAGACGTAGTTAACACTTGTTAGATAGGGTATATTAGATGTGGTTTGTAGCGTGTATGTTTGTACTGCTTGTCCCTGAAGACGGGGGATTACCCCGAAACGGCGTAGGACCGTAATAAAGGCTATACATTTTGCTTCATCAGACTGTTGAGTGCCTCCGCTTCCCATGCTATACAAAGGATTCCACACATCCTCAGATGGCACCACAGCAAGTAATCCTTCCCGATAAGGAGTGCCGAGCCTGACCGCTGCATACATAGGATATCTCTCTGTTCACACCTAAGCCACAGGTGCAGAGTGTTACTTCCGGCTAAGGCACCCACGGGACATTTTTACTTCAAGTTTAAGTTAGCATTTAATACTTATCTTGACAAGTGCCTTTTTTACCACGTGTTTTTATACGACGGTGACAGCTGCTGTTTTTGCTGAAATACTGCTTTATTGATAGCATCAAAAGCAGTCATTATTATGACAGATGCAAATGCCGACATGGAGTCAGCATGGGAATTGGCACAGGCAGATGCCAAGGAACGTTTTAGCTTTTCAGACGCAGAAGCCCAGGCCATAGTAATAAGGAGGAAACTGGATGATGATCCCCAGTCCGTTACAAAAGAGGAATTATATCGCCGCTGGCAGCGTTTGAAACAAAGGGAATGTGACTTTACGTATCATGGAATTAGTCTTTCCGACTATTACCGCAACAATCAAATCCCGAGGGGTTTTAGAATCCGGAACACCCCCACAATTGGCCGGTATAGCATCCCCTTTTGCCGTAAATGGGTAGCTATACTAAATAAATGTTCCATGGATCTTTTACTATTAGTAGTGGAAGAGTCGACACGGGAATTAACCATCATTAAGGAACAATTGATTGAGTTTGAGAATGCGCACAAGGCGACATTAATACAGGACACTGCCACAAATTGGCTGGAGAAATTACAGGTCCAAATGGACCAATATAGGAGTGACCTCATTAAATACAAAAAAGAAAAACTGTACAAAGTACAGCAAGATTACCAACAGAGAAGAGTATATGCCTGGCTGAACAACACGGGTCCAACACATGAGCGCCCATATTATAACAGAAGACACCGTCAACGACTCAATTTCCAAGAACAGTCGGCATCAAGTACCTCAGCCAGTGACGGGGAGTCCATTAATGCATCATCAGCCTCAGGAAATACATCTTACCCTTTAGGAGCAATTACTCGCTCAGGCAACCAGCCAAAGTTCCCTCGCGGACGAGGAGGTCGGGGCAGAACAAAAGGTTACAACACTCGACGACCTCCACATCCTTAGCAGATTTGGTCATTAACCTTTCGACTTCCCCACTTACTGAAATGGAACACAAGGTCCTGTCTAAAGGACTTTCTTTCGTCCCAACAGTGAAACCAGATACATTCATGGCCAAAGTGGAGAATTATAAATTCAACCGGACTTTACGTTTAAAAGAACATTTTGGTGACAGCTCAAGATCAGCACCGGATTCCACAGTTCCTGACAAACTTAAGAAAATTATACCGAGGTCGAAATTTGATCTTTAACACCAATAATCCATCAATCAGGACATTCTCACGTTTAACAGAACAAATTTATCACAAAGAAGTGACCAAACCATACCATTCCAACTTGAGCCGACAGGAATTAACAGCCCTGAACGACCTTTCTAATAGGACGGACTTGGTGATACGTAGTGCGGATAAGGGTGGCGCTATAGTTATACAAGACCTGTCAGACTACTTATCGGAAAGCAAGCGCCAACTGTCAGACCAAGAGACTTATAGTCCCTTATCTTATGACCCCACTACTCGGTTCAAACAGGAATTGGATGATGTGTTGACACAAGCTACCACATCAGGGATTTTATCTTCTGAACAAAAACGGGCCATGACAGTGGATTTTCCCAAGATTCCACTGTTTTATACAGTACCAAAAGTGCATAAATCACTGGACAATCCACCTGGCCGACCTATAGTGTCGGCCAGGCATTCTTTATATTATCCAGTAGCTATCTTTTTAGACGCATATTTGAACCCTTGTATCCAGGCGATTCCATCATACTTAAAAGATACAACAGCTTTATTGGTTACTTTACAATCATTGGATCAGCCACCAGAGGGTTTAACCCTTTGTAGTGCTGACGTAACTAGTCTCTACACCTGCATCCCCCATGATGCGGGTGTAGAGGCAGTTCGTCGGCTGATCACTGATAATCCTCTTTACTTGGGCCCCTCGATAGAGTTGTTCTTGAAATTGTTGACTTTGGTCTTAACACGTAACTATTTTATTTTCAATGGTCGCATATACTTGCAGGTACTTGGTTGTGCGATGGGGTCCCCTGTGGCCCCATCGTACGCTAATGCCTTTATGTATACTATTGAGAACAAACTGTTTGATTCATCATTGGCATCTTCTATGTACCTCTACAAGAGGTACATAGATGATCTCCTCATCTTGTGGCAGGGAACACGAGAACAACTGGAGCAATTGTTGGAGGCACATAACCAGACTGGGAGTCCAGTTCAATTTACATATCAGATGTCCTCAATAGAGATTCAATACTTGGATGTGACAATTAGATGTCAGGATGGCCGCTTGCACACGGCCTTATATACCAAACATACTGACCGTAATTCACTTTTACATTACACTAGTTCCCATCCGGTATCATTACGCAAGGGATTACCCCAATCACAATTCTTAAGAGCCAGACGTATTATTTCAGATCCAGAACAGGTGGAACCCACCTTGGACCAGATGGTACATAAATTTGCACAGCGGGGATATCCACGCCCTGATCTGTTGGCCAGTAAAAACAAGGTCATGTCTCTACCTAGGGAAACATTGTTGAATTCATCTGGTGAGGGTGATACAAAACAAGTGACCCGCAGAATACCGTGGGTCAACAATTACACAGCAGCCACCACTACTATTACAAAACAGGTTAAGAAGCTCTGGCCAATTGTAAATACTGATAATACATTACCGGCATTATTGGGCTCTCGTGTATTACCTAGTTACACAAGGGGCCCCAATATAGCTGATAGGGTTGTTAAATTGGATGTGTTTCCTCTTACTAAACAGCAACAAACCCATTTCTTACGCCCGAAAGTTGGGTGCTTTCGCTGTTTAGGTTGCTCTACATGTAACACCCTATTGACTGGCTCCACATTTAGCCACCCCCACACGGGCAAAATTTTCAAAATACGACATAGAGTGACCTGTACGACCACTCATGTTGTTTATATGTTGAAATGCCCCTGTGGTCTTGCTTATGTCGGCAAGACACAGCGGCAATTCCGAGAACGGATGGCCCTTCACAGAAGTGCCATAAAACAGGCTAAAGAGAAGGGGACCAGTGAACAACCACTGGCCCGACATTGTCTAATAGCTAAGCATAATGTAGCGAGTTTACAAGCGATCATTATAGATCATGTTCCCCAGCACCACAGAGGAGGAGATCGAAACAGGATCTTATTACAGAGAGAAAGTAGATGGATACATGAATTGAACACTGTATCCCCGGGGGGTTTAAATGAAACTCTGGGTCTACAGTGTTTTCTATAATCAATTTATCATAATTATAGTATATAACCAAAATTATTGTGCATACCATATGTCATCTCCCATGGTTGACAGGCATTGCTTCATTTTTCTTTATTATTGTTCACTATAGAAGCGCTATCTGTATTCCATTACGGGCTTATTTTATAGCTCTATTTTATTCAGCATACACTATATATATCATGTTATAGTTTAGTTGTGATTCTGCTATCAGCAGCTGACACCCAATGTTTTTAACTGTAGCATTATTGAGGTATTTTAGGATGTTTTCCTCCATGATCTTGTAATATGCACTGTTGTCTGTTTTTGTGTACAGGTGTCACTTAGCAACACTTTTAAACATCCTCTCATTGGCTCTCCGGGTCCGGCGCGGCCAGATGACGTCACTGTTCTGAGACCCGCGACTTCAGCGGCTGGACGCGGCGGGAATGGCAGCGCCGGACAGGTGAGTGAGGTTAGACGTAGTTAACACTTGTTAGATAGGGTATATTAGATGTGGTTTGTAGCGTGTATGTTTGTACTGCTTGTCCCTGAAGACGGGGGATTACCCCGAAACGGCGTAGGACCGTAATAAAGGCTATACATTTTGCTTCATCAGACTGTTGAGTGCCTCTGCTTCCCATGCTATATATATATATATATATATATATATATATATTCTTTTTCTTTCTTTTTTTTATTATTTTCGCCAATAATTTTTTGGCAATTTTGGGTTATTAACACTTTCTCCCCAAAACAACAGAATGAGTGTAAGAAAGATGAATGACAGGGGAAGAAGGAGGGGGAACACGACTTTTAGGAGACAAATGGTCACATCCTCACCTCAGTAATGTCAGTGGGAATTTCCCACTGTTATGTGGGCCACTGTCTGATCCTGCGGAACTCCGTCAGCGGTCAGCCACAGAACACTTCAAGTTCTGTGTGTGGGTTGGCAGGCCACGGGCAGGAGGACAGGACAGCGCAGAACGGGCGGGTATGAGGGAGCGCGGTGTGACGTCAGCACGTCACACCGTGGCCAGGAACACAGCACATGGCGGCCAGGAGCACAGCGCAGGGCGGGCAGGAGGGAGCACGGTGTGACGTCAGCACGTCACATCGCGAGCTGGACGGGGCTGTGTCTCGGTAGAGCAACCATCCATTAGCCCAGGAATTTCATTTTTACCCCATTTGGGGTAATTTACCCCTGTTCCCTGACCACTGCACTACACTATTATTTAAAAAACACTTCTTCATCAGAATAAATCAGGTGTCATGCCTTCAGCATATGTAATACATGTCATACTTTCAGCATATGTTATATCATATTATATCATTAGTATTAGCCCTGTCTAGTGGTTAGCACAGATGTGGCATTTGAACCTCACAAGCTTCCTCAGCAGCTCCCAAGTGTATTCTGGGAAGAAATCATGGAAGGCATCCATTTTAGTTCTCTCATGGTCCCAGCCAGCATAACATCCAAAGGTGAGTTTTTCATCCCTATATTTGCCATTATAGATCTGCTGACAGTGAATATGTATTCTAGCATATTCTTGGACATGTGATTTATTAATGTTTGCATACTTTGTTCATGTTTCTGCATCCTGCATGTTTATATGTTTACATTGCATTATACAATTTCGGCATGTTGTAATAGCATTATATTATTTGTATCAGTTTTACCAATTTATTCTACTATATAATAAATACCATTCTTCAGACCATCACATCTGAGTGGGATTATTGGAAAGTAGATGTGGTTATGCTGTATGCCTGAATTTGATTAAGGAAACATCCCAGTGAAGGCAGAACAGCAATGTATAGCTTCTTGACCACAAAAAAATATATATTAGCAAGGTGCAAAAAGCCTGTTCCATGTTAATTGCAATGTGCCTACTATAAAATTGACAACATACATCTCAATATAGCTAAAGGCTGCACTGTAAAAAAGCTCACTACTTTCAATTGCTGCCCAAATAGAAGACCTATGATTTGCCATACAGTCACAAAATGAGTAACAGTCTTGCCAACATACAACAGTGAGCATGGACAACTCAGAAAATAGATAACATGGTTGGAGGTACGGCAGAGGTTATGATGAATCCTTAGCTTGTATTCCATATGCAGATGATGGGAAGTGTCATCAGTAAGCATGCTTCTGCAGCTAGTACAGCCCGCACACCTGTAACATCTCATTTTATGAGACTTAAGCCATGTAGTAGGGTTCTGTGATAAACATAGTTCCAGACGCATAAGGAGATCCCTCACGTTGGGGCCCCATTTATAACTAATAAGGGGTCTACTGGTCAGTAAACTCCAGAATGCTGGGTCTGTGGCGGCCACAATCAGCCAATACTGCATTATGGACTTCCATACTGAGGTACTGGATGTATCATAAATTGTTGTAACTACAAAGGGTTCATCCAAATCCTTCCTCCACCTTCTTATATTTCCTTCTTAAATTGGTCTGTGCTTTGGTGAGAAACCATGAAGTGACAGAGCTGCTGTAACTCCTTTGAGTAAAATGATTGACTATATTTCCAAGTTGTTCTTCTGCCATGTTAGGATCTATTTTTTATCTTTAAAACTTTCAAGAATTGTGAAATACAGTAGGAAGATGTCTGGATGAAAGCTGTCAAAACAGAGAAAAGTGTTGCGGTCTGCAGTTTTTCTATATAGCTTGAGGCCATAACCGGTGTCGGTGGTATAAATTGTGAAAAAATTGATTTGATCAATATGAACATTCATAGTAAATCTGATGGGTGTATCAACTGTATTCAGGTAAACCAACATGGGATTCAGATCATCCATGGTACCCCGCCAAATAAAAGACATCATCAATGTAGCAGCTGTAATGAACAAGACTATCTCCAAATTGCAGGATAATATGCATCCTCTCATATGCATCCATGTAGAGGTTTGCATATGATGGTGCAATGTTACTGTCCATCGCAGTTCCCAGGATCTGGTGATAATATAGTCTGCTACATTTGAAATAATTACAGCACATGACAAAGTTACAGCATTTCGAATAGTTGTATCAAAAACTCAACAGAGGGGTTTCCTGTATGTGATCCAGCCAAATAATTTCTAATGGTATTGATACCATCTCCATGGGAAATAAGCATATATAGAGTTGATACATTCATCATTTCCAACAAAGCATTTTAACATTTTGGTAACATAATGATACGCACTTTCAACAAAGTCATGGGTGTCTTTTAGAAAACTATCAATACTTCTAACACATGTCTGGAAGTAACTATTCAAATATTGTGCAACATGAGAGAAAAGAGAGTTCCTTTGCCGAAATTATCGGCCTTCCGGGTGGACGTACACAATGTAAACAAAAATTATTGGACAATGACAGCACTAAGATTTTATTGATGTCAGTACTTTGTTGGTTCACCATGTGCAGTGATTACTGCAGACACCAATCTTGGCAAACTGACCGCAAGCTCCTGCACAACAGCAGGTGGTATGTTTTGTTATTCTGCCTTAAGTACAGTGACCAACTGCAACACTGAATAAGGTCGAGTCATTCTAGAATGCACCAGTCACTACAATTCATCCCACAGGTTCTCAACGGGGTTAAGATCTGGACTCTGAGCTGTTCCGTCCCTTCGGGTTACAGAATTTTCTGTATACCAGTCCAGGGTCGCCCTGGAAACATCATGCAACCTTTACTGATCCCATTTTCAAATTCTGTTAGCTCCTTCCGGCAAGCAATTTCATTAGCAAATGATCTAACCAGTGCCCCTCGTAATCTCTGGTACTGTACATCATCTGATCAGACAGTTGTCTCTTTACTTCAGTTTTGTAATCAATGTTATTTTATACAACAGCTCCCCCCTTGTCTGCTATCTTAATTGTAATCTGTTAATTCTTGCTTAGGTTATCTTTCCACCTGATTAAGGTTATGTCTCACCCGCTTACGCTGCCAAGCAAGCAAAGTTTTTATACTGGTGTTTTGGGAAGGGAGATCTAAATTACTTTTCCATTTAAATGAACCTTGCACAGTGTAAGTCAATTTTGTGAAAGGAAATCTCTCTTTGAGTCTCTTGAGTTTATGAAACAATTTGTATTAATCAATAGACCATCTGAATTGATCAAATGGGACTGTCAGGACAAATGATAGATCTTTTGATATTATCCCCATCTTTTGATATTATTGTTAAGTTCAAAGGAAGACAAGCTGACTACAGACTCTGTACTATCTTGGACTCCTTTCTCTTGCTTTTGATAGTGATCTCAGAGTGGGTGGGGCCTTCTCCATCTAAAGTGTGATTAGCTAATTGTGTTAGGTTGTTTAGATGATGTCTAAGTAATTAAATATTTCATTGTATATATTATAATTAGAGATGTACGCTAAACCATTTTTGCTGGTTTTGGTTCTAATTCATTATCCGGTTTTGGATTTCGGCCATGACTGGTTTGGGGTTTTTATTTTTTCAACACATTGGCAAAAAAAGCTAAAATCACATCATTTGGGCCTTTATTATTAACCTCAATAACATTAATTTCCACACATTTCTAGTCAATTTTGACCACCTCACAACTCATAATATTGTTTTCATTCGCTTTAGGCCATAGGCTGTAGCGAGCTGGTTGATTATTAAGTGACAGAGCAGTGGCACAAACACGTGGCAATTTATAGCACATCTATGAAACTTTGCCACAACAAAGTTTGATACAGTGCCCAGAACAGTACAAACAATAGATATATATATTTTTTCTTTTTTGAACTTGCAGCTCAGTTCAAACTACATAGAGTCACAGGGCTTTGAACAAAGCGCACTAGAGTAAAGTGCACCAAACAGTACAAACAATAGATCTATCTATATATAACATGTAGAAGGGCACTCTGGGATATGTAGCAAAGCTGCTGGGGTGCCTTCCCAAAAATCATATACAAATGCAGGTGTCCCCCAAAGAAGTAACAGGGGCCACTCCTCCGGTCTTGTACAAAATAAAAAAGTGTGCTTTTATTTAGCCCACATTTCAAGACCCATTGGCCTTTTCGTCAAGGTGCAAACAATCATAAAAGTGTAAAGCTTACCTTAAGTAAGGGGAATATGATCCCTAAAGTTTCTCATACATTACTGCGATTTCTCCTAAGGGAGAAATCCCAGCTGATACCCCTTGAGCTGCCCGGGAGCAGTCCTTTTGCATGTGACATATCGCATGCAATCCCGTTCCACACTGCCGGAGCTCGCCCCGAGTCGGTGGCTGGACATGCAGCACGTCCGATTTCCGACTCTGGTCCGATGCGCACAGGGCCGCGCATCGGATTGGATGTCAAACACATCCAATTTGGCCACTTTTCACCCGATTTCTCTGCCCGATCTGTCAGAGTCGGGTGAAAAGTGATCCTATCGGACAAGTGTATGGCCAGCTTAAGTGACCCCGTGAGAGTGCTCCTCCTCCCTGGCATGGCTTTTAATTAAGTGACTATTTTAAATCTAAGAAAATACCCTGTGGGTTCCTTATTAGAAATTGTCCATTTATTGGAAGTTTTGTAAAAAGTGGATAGCAATCCTTAATAAATGTTCTTACACTCTATTATTATTAGTCATTGAACAGTCTAAAAAAGAACTGATTATTTCTAATAAAATTGAGAGATTTGAAAGTATACATTTACAGGTGTTACAGGCTGATAAAGACACTGGGGCAGATGTGGTCAATCAGCTCCAATATGCAAATTGACAGTTAGGAGCTGACTGGCTGGTGCGTTTATCACCTTGCACTTATCACTGGTTTATCACTTCCTTATGCCTTCTCCAGGTTAATACATCTGCCCCACTGATTAGATTGAAAAACTCACTAGTCAAATGAGCATTTATAAAAAAAAGACCTAATTAAATTTAAGAAACAGAAATTGCGAAAAGGTGGAAATGGATTACGAAAGGCATCAGGCCTACCGATGGTTGTCTGGTGGTCAATCTGCATATAGAAGGAGAAAAACATTTTTTAGAAGGAACTACCCAAAATCACAAGTGGACGCTGATTCATCACAAGATTCATATAGTAATTCAAGCGATGCAGAGGTATCTAGGTTCTCCTCTAAACGACAACCATCAAACCCTTTAGGGGTAACTACTCATATGCGAGTCAATATGGCAAAAAGCGCAACAGTAGATGAGGGGGACAAAATAGAAGGGGAAAAACATGGAAGAAGGCCTCCACTTCCTTGAAGAAATTATATTTAATCTGTCCTACCATACTTTGTCCAATAGAAAAGCCTGTCTTTGGTTCCCTCCAATGCTTTTGATAAATTCAACTGGCAGATTGAAAAATTAAATCTACATAAACAATTAAAATTGAAGTTTTTATATAAAAATCAGAAACCTTCTAAGGAGCCAACTATACCAATGCCCGCTAATTTAAGACAAATTAGTGAAAAGTCAACTTTGCATGGTGTCAAATAATGCAACCATTATTGGATTATGAAGTGAAAGAGAAAACTAGATACAGAACTTCAGACCACCCTAATTTATCAGTACTGGAAAGACAACACAAATTTAGTCATACGCCCCGCTGATATAGGCGGAGCATTGTTCTACAAGATGCTGGGGACTATGCACAGGAGATTCTTCAACAACTATAAGATTGCTCTGTTTATAAGTGACTTAGTGCTGATACAACATTTATGTTTTGGAAGAAGTTAACAAAGATCTTAACTATGGCTAAGGATGCAGCATTGGTGGATGAGGAAATGTTTTCGATTCTGCATCCCAAATTTCCAGTTATTCCTGTTTTCTATACTGTTCCGAAAATCCACAAGGGGTTGACTCCCCCTCAAGGTCGACCCATTATTTAAGCCTGAGGATTGTTGTTCCAACCGACATCAGTGTGGCTGTACTCAATTCTTCAGCCGATTATTCAAAAACAGGAACAGTGTCTGCTTGATACTATAATGTTACTGAATAAGTTACAGTCATAAAGTGCGTAACCTGATAACCTCTGGTTAATTACAGCTGATGCTACAAGTTTGTACACTGTAATTCCTCATAATGAGGGCATAGCATCTGTTAGGAGGTTGTTACTTAATGAGGGGTGTGTTGATGCAAGTCACATTGAGATATATCTGATGCTGCTTAAGCTTAGTCTTACAAAAATTACTTTGTGTTTTACGGAATATTTTATCAGCAGATAACGGGCTGATCCATGGGATCCTCAGTGGTTCCGGCATATGTCAATACTTACATGTTCCAAATTGAGATTTCATTATTCTTTGAAAATTGTGACATCTCGGGTGAAATAGTTTTTTTATAGTCGCTTTATTGATGACTTACTTAATTTTTGGAAAGGTACAGAGGATAAATTTATAAATTTCATGAAAGCCCATAATAGGACTAACTGCCCTGTAAAGTTCACTTATACTATGAGTCGTGAGACCACTGATTTTTTTGGACGTAAGGATTTGTAAAAGGGGTAGATCTTTGGTGATAACATGATTGTCTAAATCCACGGATAGAAATTCAATGTTGCAATATCAAAGCTGTCACCCAAAGAGTTTAAAACTTGGTCTACCTGATTCACAAATGCTTTGCATCCATAGGTTGAATAGTGATAGACAAAATACGTTGGTGCAATTAGATCAGATGGTAGATAAAATTGCAGTACGAGGATATAATAGTAAGCATTTGGAGAAGACCAAACAACGTGTCTTGGCCATTGATAGAAAACGATTGTTGGTGAGGAATCCAAGAGAGAGCCAAAATCTAAGATTTCCACGGTTAACTCAATAGTCAACATCATCTCCTATGATTCGTAGTATGGCCAATAAATTGTGTCCTTTATTTACTTCTGATGCCGAATTGGGACTGAAGGATTCTTCCAGGGGAAAGAATTTACGTGATATGTTAGTGAAAACTAATTTTAACTCTACAGCGGGGTTATTACCAAAATATTTTTTGTCATCAAAACAATTTGATTGTTTTGAATTTGCCTGTGTGACTTGCAGACATCTGATTACAGGAGATACCTATAACTATCCCCATTCAGGGAAGCAATTTAAAATCAGACACCATTTGACATGCAACAGCAGTTACCTGATTTATCAACTAATCAGTCCCTGTGGATTGTCTGACATAGGGAAAACTATGTGTAAATTTAAAGAACACATGGTATATCAGCGCTATGCTATACGCACAACTTTGACAACTGGGTACAACGACCAGCCAGTTGCACAGCATTTTGTGGGGAAAAAAGCATTCTTTTGCCTCATCACAACAATATACGATATAGGATATAGGATACGATATAGGATAATCGATTAGCGGGCATTGGTATAGTTGGCTCCTTAGAAGGTTTCTGATTTTTATAAAAAAAACTTCAATTTTAATTGTTTATGTAGATTTAATTTTTCAATCTGCCAGTTGAACTCATCAAAAGCATTGGAGGGAACTAAAGACAGGCTTTTCTATTGGACAAAGTATGGTAGGACAGATTAAATATAATTTCTTCAAGGAAGTGGAGGCCTTCTTCCATGTTTTTCCCCTTCTATTTTGTCCCCCTCATCTACTGTTGCGCTTTTTGCCATATTCACTCGCATATGAGTAGTTACCCCTAAAGGGTCTGATGGTTGTCGTTTAGAGGAGAACCTAGATACCTCTGCATCTCTTGAATTACTATATGAATCTTGTGATGAATCAGCATCCACTTGTGATTTTGGGCAAAAGAATGCCCAAATACGATATAGGATAATCTATCACATCCCGCAGAATTGCCATCGCGGGGATCGTGACAAAACGCTTTTAAAACGCAAATCTGAATGGCTTTTCAGGATGGATGTCAATTCACACTAAGGGTTTGAATGAATCCATCTATTTTTCTTTTTTTCTTTAATGTTAGAAAAAGCCAGGTGGTTAGGATTATGCTGGTACTTGCCAGAGGTCATTCTGGATGTGTTTTCATGGTCCTTGAAACCATATTGTCTTTGGTGACAAAGTACTGTATGACTTACTAAGTTGGGGTATCTGGTCCTTAAACTAGTGATAACATTACGAATTTAACTAACATTTAATGAAGTATGGGTATGCTGATAGATTCTTTAATTATTGAAGGATATTTAATTATTACTGTAGATATTGCGGCTTTGATATAAAATTCTAGCTATTTTGAACAAAGCAATGAAGGTAATGGTTAATGTCCAGTGCTTCTGCTTTTGTATACTGTTGCTAGGTGACGGGGGTTGTTTGCTGTCATGTGGTATGCGCCGATGCGGCAGGACATCATTGGAGACGCTGTATTCGTGATGACATCAGGAGTCCGTGGCCCGGTCGGGACACAACGCAAGTCAGTCTCTACTGGGTGTTGGTGATGGCCTATAAGTATTTGAGTATGTATTTCTCATATTTGTCTTGAAAACAGTTTACATAAACTGAAACATTGACATGGATGGTTTGTTCGTGTGAATTTATTGTACCTTCAGTGCCACACCTATGGTGGATATATATATATATATATATACTGTATATATATATATATATATATATATACACACTTTTTTAAACTTGCAGATTGGTTCAAACTGCATCGAGTCACTGGGCTTTGAACAAAGTGCACTAATGTAAAGCACACCAAAACAGTACAAACAATAGAAAAATACATTTTTCACTTTGCAGCTCAACTCTCCCTGTGGCAGTTCAAAGGGCTTTTATTTTATATTATGTACGTGAATAATATATGTATAGGGGTTCAGGGCATACTGGTTCTGCATACTTAAAATAAAACATTTTTAAAAACTTTACTTTTTTTAAACTTTTTACGCAACTGAAATGACAATACACACTATAGTACTGCTTGTGAACATACAGCCACTTAAGATGGACACAGCACAGCATAGTACAGCGCAGCACACAGCAGCATGTCCCTTGTGTACACTGATTATAATACACAGCTCAGCCAATGCAGCAGAGTGCATTGCAGCACACAGCAGCATGCCCCTGTATATACTGAGTATAATAATATAAATGTAGAAGCAAAAAATGGTCCCTCCAAAGAAATGGGGAACCAAAGAGAAAAAGCCTCTTTGTGGGTGCACTCTTTCAAAAACAATGTATGTATTATTTTTCAATATTTATTGTATAAAAAATTATACTTTATTTCGACAATTAAAATTGATGTGTATAGAAAAAAGGGCAAAGATACCTATTGGTATACCCTATAGAATAGATAGATAAGGTACGAAGGTGATTATATCTCATATAATACGCTCATCCAAAATAGCAACATATCTCAAACGATTCTTTGTAATAGTTTGTAGCAACCCCTGTATACAGTAGTGTGTTATAGAGAGAAGGCAATGATACCAAAACTCTTGACACGGGATGCGATTTAATAAAATCTGTAATGGAGGAGAGTTGATTAGTTACATGCTAGGCGAAAATTTATGTGCTGATAAATTAAATTAAGTAGGCAAAAAAGGGTTATATAGCAAATATGCTTATTACAATCTTTGTGAGGTATTACACAGTGATATTTAAATGTTACTCAATAAGTGTCAGAAATAACACGTCCCACAGTAGGAAGCTGTGACTGACAATCATTCAATTAGATACTGTAATTGTATCAATGTCTTGCTAATGCATACAACGATTGTAAAGTATTACACAGTGATATTTTAAATGTTACTCAATAAGTGTCAGAAATAACACGTCCCACAGTAGAGAGCTGTAACTGACAATAATTAAATTGGATACTGTATTTATATCAAAAATGTCTTGTTAATACATACAGCGAATTCTATCTGCTAGGTCAGGTGTAACAATTATTAATTATCACTGCAAGAACAATTAATAACCAAACTGGTATATTGATTGGTTAACATTAACTTTATGATAATAAAGGTAAGTATTGAAAAGTACCCGTGCCGTTAGTCCACTCACTTCTGCTGCCTTCCCATGTGTGAAAGAATGTCACAGTGAATGGGAGGTGAGAGAGTCAGCGGCCGGAGCGGGTATGAAGGAAGATAGTGGCGTTACTTGCTTTTGTCGGGAAGCGGAGAGGGGTTATCCTGATAACAATTGTCATTGCAGGAAAAAAACCACTCCCGTCCCGCAATGAGTGCGCGCCGAAAATACCTCTGATTGTGAGTGGATCCTATTGCTGTAGCCCCCGTGGAAATCCTTGCTATAAAAGCGTGTGAGGGGTTTTGCCTACAAGTCCGGGTCCGTGAGCGTCACACGGGATTCCCGGAAAGACGTCAGAATGACGTCAGAGTGTCTGAGAAGCGAAGCGGACGTACGTTTCACCCTAGCCGGGCTTGTTCACCTTGAGTCCTATTGTGATTCCTGCCTTTCTTTACCTTATATACTGGCTATGTCCAATCAGAATTGAGGCTGCCAAATTAGTGATTTAATTAGGAATGCAGCAAGAGCATCTGAATAAATTGAGTCTTTTTTTGCTGATTGAAAGCGTGAATAAATGAAATTATAGTATAATAATATTTATAAAGCTGGTGGAGCTAATCAATAATCAACTGAATAATAAATTGCGGTTTTATGGGATAATATTCAGAAAATAAAAAATTATATATAAAATAAATAAGTATAAATGTAATAGATGTGAGGATAAGTAAGCTATTGGCTAATTGCCAATTAACCAAGCTTGTTCATTGTAATGATTATTGCGTATCATGTGCCAATTGCAATAGGAGAAAAATAGAATGCTAAAATGCTGATAAAATGTTTGCAACTTTTTAAGCAAAAAAAGTTGGGGGGGGGGGAATTAATAAGGAGTAATAATTAAATATGAGAGCAGAAAAAAGTTTTTTATAATAAAGTGAAATGAAATATATACAATATATATATATATACACACATGCAATATAAGTGCATATAATGTGAAAAGAGGATTTATTGATATAAATTGATATTGTGTAAGGAAATTGATAATTAATAAGAGAAATATGTACACTCATGTGCACATATATGTATATACAGGAGCAAGTACGTATAATATTGGTTGATCCTTAAAGGAAAATTGTTATGAACATGAAACTGTTGTAATATAAGTGATTAACAATTTTTGAATTTATTTATTATATATAAAAACCCAAATTCCTTGTCTGATATATAATGCATGGAATTGCTGTTTTGTATGAAATTACTTTTAGGAGGTTAAGAAGGCTCCATAATGTATATTTTCATTTAGTCCCCTTGGTGAAAGAGATCCAAGCCTGAAGATCCATTTGCTCTCTTTTTTCAAGACCCTCTGTTGAGTATAATAATACACAGCTCAGCCAAAACAGCAGAGTACAGCACAGCACACAGCAGTGTGCTCCTGTATACACTGACAGTGACTATAATACACAGCTCAGCCAATACAACAGAGTACAAAGCAGCATACAGCATCATGACTGTATACACTGACAGTGACTATAATACACATTTCAGCCAATACAGCAGAGTCCAGCGCAGCATACAGCAGCGTGCCCCTGTATATGCTGACAGCGTGCCTGAGCAGAGTAAAATTGAGTCCCGGCTGCGGCACTGCTATATAGAATCCACAACCCATGAGAATCCGATGTCGGGTGGATAGCGTTTTGCCTCAATGTGGAATCCGAGCCTGGTGAGAAGCCCCAAGCCGCGGCTCAGGAATACTCAGATCCCAAAGCGGTGTGGATTCCAGATACTCCAAGTCACTCAATTCTATTTATAATATATATATACAGTATATATTTAAATCTATCTATATGTCTATACAAAGAAGGGCACTCTCCAATGTTAAATCTCTAATTACTGTTTTATTGCACCACCCTGTGCTCGAACAAACACTGGGGCAGATGTATTAACCTGGAGAAGGCATAAAGAAGTGATAAACCAGTGATAGGTGCAAAGTGATAAACGCGCCAGCCAATCAGCTCCAATATGTAAATTAACGGTTAGGAGCTGGTTGGCTGGTGCGTTTATCACCTTGCACTTATCACCGGTTTATCACTTCCTTATGTCGTCTTCAGGCTTAATACATCTGCCCAACAGATTGCAGCTAAGCATTCATAATGCCACTTGTCTCAAGACTTCCATCTCTGGATTTCATATATGCCTCTCAATGCAGGATACTGCAAAATAATATCCGAAATGCCATACATTGCATATTTGTCGACTTCGGTCTATTAACAGACTGTTCAAAGACTGTCATCTCAGCATCAGCTGCTCACAAGTGCTTATAAGAACATATTGGGCTGAATAGTCGTATAAATTAAGGAAGCACCCCAGAAGTTGTATGGATATGTGCATACCTACACACACAGAGGATATATATATATATATATATATATATATATATATTGGACTGGTATCCCCATTTTCTATTTACGTTTTTAGCTAAACCTTTTGTGTGAATTGTTAAGGTCATTTACACCGAGCCTTTCTTAATTCTGGGCCAACGAGTCAGATGTTTAAAGAGAAAATGTCAAGTTCTTTTAGGCTTTAAATGACCTTTCCAGGCAGATTGGGGATTTGTAGCTTTACACATAAAATTCCATATTTTATATGGTAGCATTTAACACATGATCAAATGCATGTCACAAAAAGATCATTATTTACAAGCTGACATTTTATGCCTTAAAGGCAGACGTTGGATATGCCATGTGCCCACAGGAGCATCACAGGACAGACGTCTGTTCTACCATGTTCTATTAATGATAACATTCTGTGGAACACATGCAGGGCCAGTCTGTCATCAGCTGTGCTTTTAATTCTACTTAAATATGCATTAACCTATTATATTTAAAAGTGCAATAAATTACACGTGACAAATTATATATCTGACATTATCGCATAAATAGATAGAAAACAGGATTTATTTGTTTTTACTGAGTCGGCAATAAACAGAAATTTTACAAATAAATGGCATCTAGAGTATAAAGCATAAAACCCCATTTTAGTCTAATTACAGATTGGCAATTACAGTTTAATGCCAAAAAATGCAAAATCATGCACATGGGTCTCAAAAATCCAAAGGCTAAATATAGTATTAATCGCACTATACTGGAAACTACTGAGGAGGAAAGGAGTCACTATTTCAGATGACTTAAAGGCAGGTAAGCAATGTAACAAAGCAATGAGGAAGGCTAGTCAGATGCTTGGCTGCATTGGGAGAGGAATAAGCAGCATAAAGAAAGAAGTAATAATGCCACTGTATAGGTCATTGGTACGGCCTCATCTAGAATACTGTGTTCAGTTCTGGAGGCCATATCTTCAAAAGGATATTAATACATTAGAAACTGTACAAAGAAGGGCAACTAAAATGGTGCATAGCCTTCATCACAAAACATACCCAGAAAGACTAAGAAATCTCAATTAACAAGCGGCACTCACGGGTCTTCAACAATAAACGGGTCCAGTCACCCCGAATTAGCAATGTTTCGGTTTTATTGCAAACCTTCGTCATATGCCTGAAAAAAGGTTTGCAATAAAACCAAAACGTTGCTAATTCAGGGTGACTGGACCCGTTTATTGTTGAAGACCCGTGAGCGTCGCTTGTCCATTGGAATATTTACAACTAGCTTGGTTGTTTAAGAGGGCACAGGGCGAGCTGTTTTATATGGAAACGAGTGCCGAATATAAACTGGAGATAGATATATATACATATATATATATATACACATATATATAAATAAATAAACTGTATTATGTAACATTAGGAGGTCAGATGTGACAGAACAAAATCAGTTTGGTTGTAAAAAAAAAAAAAAAAAAAGAAAAGAAGAAGAAGAAGAAGAAGAAGGAAACAGAATATAAAATAGTATAAATCAGATATCTTTCTCCTCTAAATCTATCATGTTTCAAACAACACATATTGATCAATGTCACACAAATTGTGCCACTGAGACAATTCCACAGGAGACCCAAGGCAGGTCACCTGACCTCTCGGGCAGTATGCTCCCACCTGACTCTATCACATAATGCCCTCAATCTATAAATGTTCTTTTAAAATAAGTGACATTTCGTTCTTCTGTGGCTGGTGTTCGAAAAATGATGAATGTGCAAAGCAATAAAAGCGACTGGCTGGGAATAGATGCACTTCAGATAAACTGCTCTACATCCAGTGCCATTCTGTGGGCAATGATTCACGCCAGAAGTGCTACAGAATCGCAATGGACATGTACTTTATGTATTCTGTAGTGACATTACTGTGTCCTATGGGGGTCATTCCGAGTTGATCGCTCGCTAGCAGTTTTTAGCAGCCGTGCAAACGCATTGTCGCCACCCACGAATGCCTGTGCAGCAGAGCGCCTGCAAAAACATTTTGTGAAAAACAAGAACAGCCCTGGAGTTACTCTTCGTGTGCGTTGATTCTAACATTGGAGGGTTGGCTTTTGACGTCACATCCCACCCAGCGTTCGCCCAGCCACGCCTGCGTTTTCCCTGGCACGCCTGCGTTTTTCCAAGCACACCCAGAAGACGGTCAGTTGACACACAGAAACGCCCCCTTCCTGTCAATCTTCTTGTGGCCGCCATTGCGACTGAAATCTTCGCTAGAACCTGTACAAAACCACAAAGGACTTTGGGGGTCATTCTGAGTTGACCGTAGCTGTGCTAAATTTAGCACAGCTACGATCGTAAACTCAGACATGCGGGGGGATGCCCAGCACAGGGCTAGTCCGCCCCGCATGTCAGTGCCGCCCCCCACACAAATACAAAAGCATCGCACAGAGGCGATGCCTTTGTATTTGAGGAGTAACTCCCAGCAAACGCAGCTCCTGCGGCTGGCCGGGAGTTGCTTGTCGCTCCCGCTCGCCGCAGCGGCTGCGTGACACGTCACGCAGCCGCCGTGGCCCACCCCCCCAACGGTCCAGCCGCGCCTGCCGCCCCTCCCGCCTAGCGACCGCCTCTGTCTCAGAGGCGATCGCTAGGTAACGAAAGCTGCCATGCGCCGGCGCATTGCGGCACCGGTGCATGCGCAGTTCTGACCCGAACGCTGTGCTGCGACAAACTGCAGCGAGTGATCAGGTCGGAATGACCCCCTTTGTACCCATACGTCGCGCATGCGCATTGCAGTGCATACACATGCGCAGAAATGCCGATTTTTAGCCTGAACGCTGCGCTGCGAACAACGGCAGCTAGCAATCAACTCGTAATGACCCCCCATGTACAGTAAGTCAACCACCTTTGGTGTAATACCCCTTTCACACCGCAGCTTATACCCGGTATTTTGCCGTTTTAACTGGCTTCCTAAACGGGTCAAGCTGCGATGTGAAAGGGTCCCCTTCAATTTACCGTTTTCAAAATACCTGTATTTTGAAACGGTAAAAAAGAAGGGTCCTACCCGTTTCAGTCCCATTTCACTGTGCAGTGTGAAAGGGTCTGAAACGGTATTTGCAAGCCCCAGCAGGTCATAGGCTGTCTCCATGTGTGATGTCAGCAGCCACAACCAGGAAACCGCTTGGAAAACACAGGAGACACATGTGAGAGTGGCTTTATAAACGTTTAGACTGCAAAGCCATTATAAAATGTCTAATTGGAGTGATGAAGAGGTGAGGGAGCTGCTTTAGGATCAGAGGGGATGAGGAAATCTGCTGCCAAATTACTGGGACAGTCAAGGATACCCTCATATATATAGAAACATAGCAAAAATGCTTCAAGCTGCTGGGTTCCATCGTACGACTATCCAAATTATTAATAATGAATTAATTAATAATTATTAATAATATGTGGGCCAGAAAACTCCATTTATAATGACAACCACTGTTTTCTATGGGTGAAACGGGTTCAGTGTGAAAGGTACCAAAACGGTAATGAAATGGTAATTTACTGGTTACAACATGAGATGTGAAAGGGGTTTAGCTGCTCAGACCCGTTTTAAGAACCGTTTCAAATACCATTTCAAAAGCAGGTTTTGCAATGTAAAAGCAGCATAATTGTATAGGTGGAAGCATTCATTCGCTGTATATATATATATATATATATATATATATATATTAGTGATGAGCGGGTTCGGATCCTCGGGATCCGAACCCGCCCGAACTTCACCTTTTTTTTCACGGGTCCGAGCGACTCGGATCCTCCCGCCTTGCTCGGTTCACCCGAGCGCGCCCGAACGTCATCATCCCGCTGTCGGATTCTCGCGAGATTCGGATTCTATATAAGGAGCCGCGCGTCGCCGCCATTTTTCACTCGTGCATTGGAAATGATAGTGAGAGGACGTGGCTGGCATCCTCTCACTTTGTTTCAGGGGGCTGCAAATATCTTTATTCTGGGGAGCAGCAGTATTATAGGAGGAGTACAGTGCAGAGTTTTGCTGACCAGTGACCACCAGTATTATACGTTCTCTGCCTGAAAAACGCTCCATATCTGTGCTCAGTGTGCTGCATATATCTGTGTTCACACTGCTTTATTGTGGGGACTGGGGACCACCAGTATATTATATAGGAGGAGTACAGTGCAGAGTTTTGCTGACCAGTAACCACCAGTATTATACGTTCTCTGCCTGAAAAATGCTCCATATCTGTGCTCAGTGTGCTGCATATATCTGTGCTCACACTGCTTTATTGTGGGGACTGGGGACCACCAGTATATTATATAGGAGGAGTACAGTGCAGAGTTTTGCTGACCAGTGACCACCAGTATTATACGTTCTCTGCCTGAAAAACGCTCCATATCTGTGCTCAGTGTGCTGCATATATCTGTGCTCACACTGCTTTATTGTGGGGACTGGGGACCACCAGTATATTATATAGGAGGAGTACAGTGCAGAGTTTTGCTGACCAGTGACCACCAGTATTATACGTTGATCTATTACTGGCATATAATTCCACACATTAAAAAATGGAGAACAAAAATGTGGAGGGTAAAATAGGGAAAGATCAAGATCCACTTCAACCTCGTGCTGAAGCTGCTGCCACTAGTCATGGCCGAGACGATGAAATGCCATCAACGTCGTCTGCCAAGGCCGATGCACAATGTCATAGTAGAGAGCATGTAAAATCCAAAAAAATAAAGCTCAGTAAAATGACCCAAAAATGTAAATCAAAATCGTCTGAGGAGAAGCGTAAACTTGCCAATGTGCCATTTACGACACGGAGTGGCAAGGAACGGCTGAGGCCCTGGCCTATGTTCAAGGCTAGTGGTTCAGCTTCACCTGAGGATGGAAGCAGTCATCCTCCTGCTAGAAAACTTAAAAGAGTTAAAATGGCAAAAGCACAGCAAAGAACTGTGCGTTCTTCTAAATCACAAATCCCCAAGGAGAGTCCAATTGTGTCGGTTGCGATGCCTGACCTTTCCAACACTGAACGGGAAGATGTTGCGCCTTCCACCATTTGCACGTCCCCTGCAATTGCTGGAAGGAGCACCCGCAGTCCAGTTCCTGATAGTCAAATTGAAGATGTCACTGTTGAAGTACACCAGGATGAGGATATGGGTGTTGCTGGCGCTGGGGAGGAAATTAACAAGGAGGATTCTGATGGTGAGGTGGTTTGTTTAAGTCAGGCACCCGGGGAGACACCTGTTGTCCGTGGGATGAATATGGCCATTGACATGCCTGGTCAAAATACAAAAAAAATCACCTTTTCGGTGTGGAATTATTTCAACAAAAATGTGGACAACTGGTGTCTAGCCGTGTGTCGCCTTTGTCAAGCTGTAATAAGTAGGGGTAAGGACGTTAACCACCTAGGAACATCCTCCCTTATACGTCACCTGGACCGCATTCATCAGAAATTAGTGACATGTTCAAAAACTTTGGATGACAGCGGAAGCAGTCCACTGACCACTAAATCCCTTCCTCTTGTAACCAAGCTCCTGCAAACCACACCACCAACTCCCTCAGTGTCAATTTCCTCCTTACACAGGAAAGCCAATAGTCATGCAGGCCATGTCACTGGCAAGTCTGACGAGTCCTCTCCTGCCTGGGATTCCTCCGATGCATCCTTGAGTGTAACGCCTACTGCTGCTGGCGCTGCTGTTGTTGCTGCTGGGAGTCGATCGTCATCCCAGAGGGGAAGTCGGAAGACCACTTGTACTACTTCCAGTAAGCAATTGACTGTCCAACAGTCCTTTGCGAGGAAGATGAAATATCACAGCAGTCATCCTGCTGCAAAGCGAATAACTCAGGCCTTGGCAGCCTGGGCGGTGTGAAACGTGTGTCCAGTATCCACCGTTAATTCACAGGCAACTAGAGACTTGATTGAGGTACTGTGTCCCCGGTACCAAATACCATCTAGGTTCCATTTCTCTAGGCAGGCGATACCGAAAATGTACACAGACGTCAGAAAGAGTCACCAGTGTCCTAAAAAATGCAGTTGTACCCAATGTCCACTTAACCACAGACATGTGGACAAGTGGAGCAGGGCAGACTCAGGACTATATGACTGTGACAGCCCAAAGGGTAGATGTATTGCCTCCCGCAGCAAGAACAGCAGCGGCGGCACCAGTAGCAGCATCTCGCAAACGCCAACTCGTTCCTAGGCAGGCTACGCTTTGTATCACCGCTTTCCAGAAGAGGCACACAGCTGACAACCTCTTACGGAAACTGAGGAACATCATCACAGAATGGCTTACCCCAATTGGACTCTCCTGGGGATTTGTGACATCGGACAATGCCACAAATATTGTGCGTGCATTACATCTGGGCAAATTCCAGCACGTCCCATGTTTTGCACATACATTGAATTTGGTGGTGCAGAATTATTAAAAAACGACAGGGGCGTGCAAGAGATGCTGTCGGTGGCCCGAAGAATTGCGGGCCACTTTCGACATTCAGCCACCGCTTGCCAAAGACTGGAGCACCAGCAAACAGTCCTGAACCTGCCCTACCATCATCTGAAGCAAGAGGTGGTAACGAGGTGGAATTCAACCCTCTATATGCTTCAGAGGATGGAGGAGCAGCAAAAGGCCATTCAAGCCTATACATCTGCCTATGATATAGGCAAAGGAGGGGGAATGCACCTGACTCAAGCGCAGTGGAGAAAGATTTCAACGTTGTGCAAGGTTCTGCAACCCTTTGAACTTGCCACACGTGAAGTCAGTTCAGACACTGCCAGCCTGAGTCAGGTCATTCCCCTCATCAGGCTTTTGCAGAAGAAGCTGGAGACATTGAAGGAGGAGCTAAAACAGAGCGATTCCGCTAGGCATGTGGGACTTGTGGATGGAGCCCTTAATTCGCTTAACCAGGTTTCACGGGTGGTCAATCTGTTGAAATCAGAGCACTACATTTTGGCCACCGTGCTCGATCCTAGATTTAAAACCTACGTTGTATCTCTCTTTCCGGCAGACACAAGTCTGCAGAGGTTCAAAGACCTGCTGGTGAGAAAATTGTCAAGTCAAGCAGAAACGTGACCCGTCAACAGCTCCTCCTTCACATTCTCCTGCAACTGGGGGTGCGAGGAAAAGGCTAAGAATTCCGAGCCCACCCACTGGCGGTGATGGACTGAAGGACCTGCCAACGATTACTGACATGTCGTCTACTGTCACTGCATATGATTCTGTCACCATTGAAAGAATGGTGGAGGATTATATGAGTGACCGCATCCAAGTAGGCACGTCAGACAGTCCGTACGTATACTGGCAGGAAAAAGAGGCAATTTGGAGGCCCTTGCACAAACTGGCTTTATTTTACCTAAGTTGCCCCCCCTCCAGTGTGTACTCCGAAAGAGTGTTTAGTGCAGCCGCTCACCTTGTCAGCAATCGGCGTACGAGGTTACTTCCAGAAAATGTGGAGAAGATGATGTTCATCAAAATGAATTATAATCAATTCTTGCGTGGAGACATTCACCAGCAATTGCAATTGGTGGGAGCCCAAACCAACCAGTCATTTCAGTCACAGTCGTGTGGCAGACCTGTGGCTGAAATTATGGGTTTGTTAAAGTGTGCATGTCCTGTTTATACAACATAAGGGTGGGTGGGAGGGCCCAAGGACAATTCCATCTTGCACCTCTTTTTTCTTTAATTTTTCTTTGCTTCATGTGCTGTTTGGGGACTATTTTTTTTAAGTGCCATCCTGCCTGACACTGCAGTGCCACTCCTAGATGGGCCAGGTGTTTGTGTCGGCCACTTGTGTCGCTTAGCTTAGTCATCCAGCGACCTCGGTGCAAATTTTAGGACTAAAAATAATATTGTGCGGTGTGAGGTGTTCAGAATAGACTGAAAATGAGTGGAAATTATGGTTATTGAGGTTAATAATACTATGGGATCAAAATGACCCCCAAATTCTATGATTTAAGCTGTTTTTGAGGGGTATTTGTAAAAAAAAAACGGATCCAAAACACAACCGAATCCGACAAAAAATTTTCAGGGAGGTTTTGCCAAAACGCGTCCGAATCCAAAACACAGCCACGGAACCGAATCCAAAACCAAAACACAAAACCAGAAAAATGTCCGGTGCACATCACTAATATATATATATATATATATATATATATTTAAAAAACATCTATCTATCGCTACAGTATATAGAGACACACACAGGGGCAGATGTACTAAGCCTTGGAGAATGATAAAGTGAACGGACAGAAAGTACCAGCAAATCAGCTTCTAACTGCCGTGTTACAGGCTGTGGGTGGGATGTACCAACCTGCTGCTGTACATTCCGCCACACATCACACCAACACTAATCACATATGCACTAACATATGCGATTAGTGTTGCATCTGTCCCTGGGCTTCTGGGTATCGGCCCCGGGAGTCCGTCAGCGCATGTGCAGAGGGATGTGGCGGCCGCGAGGCACACATTGCGATGTGGAAAGAAGCCCATAGGCTTCTATAGGGTAACACCAGCAAAGTTGTTGTTTCCCTCCACCTCGGCAAGGGCTTAGTACATTTAAGCCAGCAAAAGTTGTTGTTTCCCTCCACCTCGGCCTGGGCTTAGTTAGTACATTTAAAAACGGGTTTTAAACTGCATTTTTTATTATGGTACATCTCACACTGTGTTTTAAAAATAACAGTTAGGAGCTAGTTGGTTGGTACTTTATTTCCATTCACTTTAACTCTCTCCAAGGCTTAAGCTGGGTAAACACTAGGCCAATGGTTCAGTCGTCCGGTCGACAGCAAGAACACACATCACGATGTGCCGATATACTTTATTTGCAGCTATATCGGCCATCCGTTATGCTGCAGGGCCGACGTGATACAGTATGTCTGTGAATGACGTTGTTCATAGAGGTATCGGTGGTATACACCTGCCGATATACCCACAATATAACGGCCGCTCAATTGAACGGCCAATATATTGGGAAGTGTGCACACAGCATTTGTACATAGACTCCACAGACCCCAAACTACCAACCAGGCAGCTCCAAACTGTTATTTTTCAAGATGGGAGTAGTGGTGACAGGAAATACGGACACAGTTGACATTCGGATCAGCAGTTTCCACACCAGAGAAATGTTGATTTGCTCCGGTGTTTTAATATCCACCGCTGCTACTCTCAGCGAGTCGGTCATTGAATTAGCCCTGCCAAAGTTGAATAGACCCCGAGAATATTGTGTAGTCACACTAGATATATACAGCGCTGCCAGTGCCACTTGGCTCAATTGCTTTTTCTCGAAATACAAAAAAATGACAATGAGACACATTTAATCTTGTGAGAAAGTGACTGTTGAAATAAATGCTTTTCCAGAGGAGTGCTATAGAAAGCCAGCTGCAGAATCTGAGATGTGTTCAGTGTCACCCCCAGAGCCGGCCCTAACCAATATGGTGCCCTAGGCAAGATTTTGGCTGGTGCCCCCTAGCAACGCCACTAGTTCTGCAGGAGATGCCTGGCATGAGTCAGCTGGCAGCTCTGCTAACATCGGGCGCCTTTTGTTTATGAAAATGCATCTTATTTGCATTACTATGTGGCTAGGATGCACAAGCAACTTCTGCTGATTAAAATGATATGCAGCATGCCTATATTCTGTGTGCGACTGCGGCTGTATCTGCATACGAAATGCTACATTACAGTGATTTCCAGGAATACACTGCAACATAGCATTTCGTATGCAGATACAGCCGCAGTCACACACACAATATAGGCATGCCGCATATCATTTTAATCAGCAGAAGCTGCTGGTGCCCCTAAGCATACCAAATGCCCTAGGCATTTGCCTAGTTTGCCTATGCCTAAGGCCGGCTCTGGTCACCCCAAACTGCAAGTAATAACATGAGAGAGTCTTTGTCTCCAGATGTATTGCATTGGTAAACACTTCATCAGAAGGACTTATCTGAAGTTGGAATACTCCTTCATTTCTTCCACATTTACCTTAAAGTCATAAATAATTAAGACTCAATGGTTTTTATATCTCCCATCACAGATCTCCGTGTTTGTTATAAACAGACCTGCACTTCTGTCCATCTGGCCGCTGGTGCGCAACAACATAGAATGCATGTCACTTGTTTAGCCTGCTCAGAGAAAATAGAAGAAAACATAATATCATATGGTGAAGAGCATTAAATGAAACATCTGTCTCTTTGCTGGGTAATCTTTGCATAATGCTGCTGTCCGTTGTAATCTGTCAATTTGATGTTTACATTTGCGGATGTCGGTAATCTAAAGGCACTGGCAGCATAAATATGGAACATGTACACACATGTTCTGGAACGTGGATAAAAAATATTTAATTTGCCTATTGCTAGCTACAGTTGTAGAAATAATTATATCCACTTTTAATTTTATTTTTAACATCCAAATGATAAGTGGATGTGCAAACATTTTGGGTGGAATTCAATTGTTTGAAAAGTCGGTTGGGTGTCTGTTTTTTCCTGTCTATCAGATAGGGAAAAACAGACACCCAACTGACTTTTCAAACAATTGAATACCCACCTTTGATTATTTAGGTTAAAAACATTTACTGTGACTACATCTTACCTATTACAAATAGGCAACTATAGTATCGATTGCATGCCTCCATCGATTGCGTGCCTTTATGTAAAAGGGATTTTTATTCGGGCTGGGTATGATATGATGGCGGTTGGGATGCCGGCAGACAGAAGACTGACTGTGGCATTCCGATGGCGAGAATTCCGTCAGATGCTAGATTAGTATACTTACCTTCTCCCAATGCCCCACTAACCCTAACCCTACCTTCCTGCAGCCTAAACCCTACCACAGCCTAACCCTAACCCTCCCGGTGGTGCCTGAACCTAAACCTTCCCATGGGTGCCTAAACCTAGCCCTCCCTTCCCGAAGCCTAATCCTAACCCTCCCTTCCCGCAGCCTAAACCCTACCACAGCCTAACCCTAACCCTCTCGGTGGTGCCTAAACCTAACCCCTCTACCCGTAGCCTAAACCTAACCCTTCCCATGGGTGCCTAAACCTAACCCCCCTTCCCACAGTCTAACCCTAATCCTCCCTTTCCCAGAGCCTAACCATAACCCTCCCCCTCTGTACTGTACTGTCGTAGACTTGGCAAAACCTAGTTCGGGATTCCGGCCTGGGATTGTGATCCTCCATTCTGTGCAGTGTTAGGATTCCGGTATCGGTATTTCAACTGCCAGGATACCGACTCCTGAGATCCTGACCAGATACCGTTAATTCATAATGGAGACACTGTAGCATCAATACCACCCCTATGGGCCTGATGCAATGTTGAGCATAAGTACATGTGCATACCTGTCAGCTTTCCTGATATCAGCGGCATAGTCCCTAAGTGAGATCCTACTGTCACAATCTGGGCTGCATTGTCCCAATCTGCCTGGGACTTCGGAGGTACAACCCATTGATGCTGCTCTGCATAGCCACTTGTGCATGCGGCATAGAAAGGATGATAGGTGGGGGACAAGACTGAGATTAAGGGGAGCAATGTGTTTTTCATATGTTTGTACTATTTGGTGTTAATAAGCATAGTAAATAGTATACACCAGTGGAATCACCAGATACAGCAGAGAGTTGAAGTCTTAACCAGTGCTTTGTTTATTATACAGCAGTGTGGTTGTACAGCTGAGGGGCAAACACAGGAATAATAAGGGGGGAGTGGTTCCCATTACTAAAAAATAAAGTATATATATGTGTGATAGGTGTGGTATGGAAGGTAGATAGTAACTAGGTCGACAGTGTCTAGGTCGACCACTGTTGGTCGACAGTAACTAGATCGACAGGTCAAAAGGTTGACATGAGTTTTTAATGTTTTTTTGGTGTCGTTTTCTTCGTAGAGTGACGGGGAACCCCAATTAGTACACTGTGTCCCCTTGTATGGCTCGCTTCGCTCGCCATGCTTCGGGCAGAGTGCCTCGCTTCGCTCGGCACAGATTACCGTTCCAGTCATAGTACACGTGGATCGCTAAGTATTAAAAGGATTAAAAAAATTAAAAACCATGAAAAACTCATGTTGACCTTTTGACCTGTCGACCTAGAACATGTCGACCTAGAAACCCTGTCGACCAATAGTGGTCAACCTAGATAGTGTTGACCTAATTACTGTCGACCTAGAGACCGGATCCCATGTGTGATACATATGACTATGACTACACTATAGTAAACTGCTGCACCATTTCTGCTTTCTGACGCTATAGTCCATACCAGTTATTAGTTTGTATTACCAAATAAAACATTGAGCTGCATACCATCCCTCAGTCAGCTCTGCGTTCAGTTTGTGATCATTCAGCATATGCAGGGCTGACTCTGGCAGATGAGACAGCACAAAGGGAGATGGTGGCATCTAGTGGCACCTGGCTGCAGTGCACTCAGCAGTGACACTGACGGCAACTCTGTTGTCTGCGCCCGGTCGGCTCATTACGAGTCATCTTCTGGTTGGAGCTGTAGATAGTGTCAGTTGGCCAGCACTGACCAGGGGGGGTTTCGGGGTACTCAGAACAAATTTACTAAAATGCTCCTGCCAGAAGATAGCTCCGATAAGAGCTTGTCCTGGCAATGTACTGGAAGCAGTGTATTTGCAGTTTCAAACTGGGGCATGTAGGGGCCACCGGAGGAAGGGGCCACTGTTAAGGGGGGTGGCCAGTCTGCAGAAGGGGTGTGGCCTGTCACCACATTGGTTTGACTAACCATTAGAGAGGGCAAGGTCTGGGCCCCTTCATAAATATATACAGTCAATTCAGCTACTGCATGCATAATAATGTACCAGATTAATAACAGCAATGCACCGTAGAAAATACACCATAGTCCAGTATAAGGTAACATATGTATAATGTATTATTCAAGTGCACAGTCTGGAACCTGACCCTTAGAGGAGGAAAAGAAGGCGTTGTACCCCCAGGAATTGGGGCCCACCGGTGGTTTCCCCTGTACCCCTGTGGGCCAATCCAAGCCTGTGTATTTGTGTAACACTTTTTCCTGGTTGGGGCTCCCAGCAGTCAATGCTCATGTACGGCGGGCATATGCATCACTAGGGGCCAATGGAGAGGGAGCTGGAGGATCCCTCTCCAAATAATTTTTGCAACTTAGTAGCCTATACACTGCTATAGGGTAACGCCTTCTGGAACTTGGTAAATCCAGCAGAACCTGGGTGAACTGCATTTTTGTATGAAAATGTAGGGAGCGTGGCAGATATAAGAAATATCTGGTGTGATCCCCCTGTAGTACATCTGGGGGATACTTAATATTTGCACAAATATTTAATTATAAATATTGTAGGCCACTTAGAAATCTTAAGCCAAGATGAAAGTTTGGGTGGAATCCTTTTGTAACAATAAACCCTGGCTACAAACAATACAAAATAATAACCACTTATGGCCTAATTTGTTAAAGCATACAGAGTGCTAAAATGTATAAAAAAAATAAGATATAAATCAGTATAACTTTAACATATAGTGGCAGTTTTCTCTTTTAATACTTCGGTATATAAGTCAATATCTTGCTATAAAATTCAGGCTATTAAATACTACTGCCAAAAATAACAATGAATGCTTATAAAATGATCATAAAATTAACAAGGTCTAACAATTAAACCTAATAAAAATGCAAATATATTTAGGACTAAAGATTTAAAGCAAATCTACATTCTCTTTGCTTAGCATCTTTTACAAACAAAGGTAAAGGAAGCATATACTGTATATTGATTTATTTGCTCAATGTCAACTAAAAATGATTTATTTCTTAGCCATCCTATTGATTTTTTTCATGCTTATGTATAAATGCATACATAGATGCCATACAGGAGTATGTGGTTTCAAATGTGTTTTTACAGTGCATGTAGCTGAGGGAATATTTAGTTTCACAGGTAAAAGCAGAGTAGAAGAAAAGACGGAACACGGAGAAGAGGAACCAGTCAATAAATTGATTTTCGTCATTTCTGGCGGAAATGAAACAAAAATTCGCAATGTGGTAAACCAGGACAACTGACAAGAAAACTATGTCTATGATAAAGTGTTAAGCTCAACTACCTTTAAAAATTTATTTTTTCCTTTTCTCACATACAGTTATTTTACACGGACGATTTATTATTATTATTATGACCACCTCTTACATTTGACATTGGCAGCGTGTAGCCCGTGAAGTACGTCATCACGTGTCGCGTGCTGGCTTGGTGGGGGATAGGCCGTCTGCACACATATCACTCATTGTTGTCATGGGTAAAAGGGATGAATATCATCTTTTCAGGCCAAGGGTGGAAGTATTTCTGAAACAGCGCAGTTTGTGAACTGTCCGCGTGCTGCTGTGGTGAAGGTGTATCGTGACTGGACAAATGGCACCATTGCGAATAACCGGCGTGGAAACTGCGGAGCACCACGTGCCATTAATATGAGAGGTGAACGTCAGCTACGAAGCTGCGTGAGGGCCGACCGACACGATACAGTGGAGCAGCTCACAGTCAAAATGAGGTAAGTATTATCATGTGCGCAATCAACAGCAGCCGGTAAGGAAAGGGTCAGTTCCCGTGTGGGTATATAACAAAAAGGAAAGTGTGTATACCAGCGCTGGCTGTTTATAGAAAAATAGAATGGCTTGTAATTTTAAAAATATATATAACAATTTATTATACACAACATGTATAATCAGAAATTCATGAATATTAATATATATCCCCAATTATCTGTGCTGGTGTAGCTTGGTTGCCAAAGGTCTCCACAATAAGGCTGGCTAGGACTCATAGATACATTCAATTATTGGGAAAAGTAGCATCACTGGATGCCAGACTAAGCAAAGTCTTGAGGTGAAATTGGTAGATACCGGTAGGCCAAGGTGATGGTGCAGTCCCCTTATTTCCTCAGCTAGGAAAGAGTTCTCTGTGAAGCGGGGAATCCGTTCGGCCAAAGGTGCTTGAAATCCCAGTAAGGCAAGTAGAGGGTCCAAATATCGCCAGCATGCAAGTAGGAGATACAGATGGCAGGGCACAGTGGTGGGTAGGCTCAACGCATTTCGCTGGTATGATGTGACCAGCTTCCTCAGGAGCATAAATGCACAATTCAGCCAGGGGAGTATCTAGGAGGGGACCCGTGTGCAGTGTCCACGTGTGGGCCCCTCCTCCTCCGTAGTCGGCAGCGCAGTTAGTGCTCTGAGCACTAGAGAGACTCTGGCACAGTGTCAGAGACAACAGCGCTTGCGCAGGTGTCGGGAAAATGGCGTGGTGGCCATTTTTCCAGAGACCTGCACAAGTGCTTTAAACTCTTTCACAGTGCCAGAGTCTCTCTAGTACTCAGAAAATTAACTGCGCTGCTGGCTACGGAGGAGGAGGGGACCCACACGCGGAGACACCGATGGACATCAGAAAGGTAGGTATAGACAAAATGGGTGCAGTGTGTGCGGTGTACAGCTTGTCTAGCTGCAGTCTGTGCTGCACATGGCGGTTACTCTGGCTATTAGCTGGTGGTCATAATAATGTGACTCCACCATGTAAATACAGAAACAGAATGGGGTAGAAACTGCAGACTAACTAACTACTGTATATACGGTATTTACAAATTGAATGGGGTGACCTACACTAGAAAGGACATATATATCTTGTTGGACTGTACACACAAATTTATTTACTCCAAAAACGATGTTGTTCGAACTCTCAAATTAAAACACGATAAGTGGTTGAGTCCAAATGATATAGATCCAAAAGTATTACATGCATTAATAGTAGAGCTTGCAGTGCCATTTACCAAATCTTTTAACCACTTACTGCTAACTTGGGGGCTGGTGTATTAACTTGGAGAAGGCATAAGGAAGTGATAAACTGGTGATATGTGCAAGGTGATAAACGCACCAGCCAATCTGCTCCTAACTGTCAATTTACATATTGGAGCTGATTGGCTGGTGCATTTATCACCTTGCACTTATCACTACTTTATCACTTCCTTATGCCTTCTCCAGGTTAATACATCTGCCCCATAATTTCAGGTGATTCCATGGGATTGGCTCGCATTATTTCTCTTCGTATGGAATACCGAAATCAAAAAGCAGAACACAGTGTGAATAGTAAAGGTGAATACTAAAGGAGAGGTGGTACTGTATGATAGAAATCATCAACGATATTACATAATATAGTATATTATATTCATATATTATTACATAATTATATATGATATTATATAATAATTGTGAAAAGAAAAAAGAAACAAAAAACATCCAAAGTACTGAAAAATAGACACTCCAGAAAAAAAATAACTCCCCGGAAAAAAAAATGCCCTACAAGATCTGTAGGTTACTTTCTGCTGCAGATTCTAGTATTGTGTTTCCATGGTGGCGAGTAAAATGAAGTATTAGTATCATATTCTAAAAGCATGTATGTATATATATATATATATATATATATATATACACATTCTCAAGATTATAGCATTCATCTAAATAAGCTCTATGCGCTCACGCTGTGTTCTTTGATAACTACTTATCTGCTACAAGCATAATGAAGAAAACGTTTCCATGTGCAGGAATTTCCTATATTGTTTGCAGCGGCATCACATTGCGATATGCTTGATACAAATTGCTTCGGTAGAGGGAGAGATGCCAAGTACAGCACAGAGACATCTGTCCGCTGCAGTTATAAAAATCGTGTTAAGGTTTTCTGCACCTGTGTAAACAAAAACTTTATTTCCAAGAAGAATCGCTGCAGCTGGGACTCATTTCAGGAGTTGCCAGATACGATGCTTTTATTAAAGTGTATGGCATAAAAACACAAATTATGATCCATTTATGACTTAGCAAAGACACATAGGAGGCTGCGTACAAAGAGCACTAGCAACACAGATGTCTGTTTTTCAGAGTATTTCACCGACACCCAAGTCACTTAATTTGAGAGGATTGATGTATTATTAATAATAATATAAACATATTAAATAATATGGAGGAATTGGTACAGAAGCGATGCCAGCCACACCAAGCAAAGATTAACTTTAATCAGCCTAATTGGACTAATTATTTCAAGGGCTTTATGTGTCAATTGGTGGTATTAAAAGCCGCCGATTTTCTGTGGTTTTACCTCGGGATTTACAGCAAAGCGGTGATTTTTTTTTAGCAGCAATATATATATTGTATTGTCTTTAAATCTCACAGCAACATTGCAAGAACAAAAGAGAAAAAAAAGAACGCTGACTGACAAAGACACTCCCAAATGTCTGATAACGTATTTGGCCCATTTTAGCAAATCATTTTTTTAGTGTTAAGCCTATAGAGGTACAGAATAAGAGGATAGAACATGGCTGAGTGCTGCCTTGTGTGGAAGTCAAATGCTATTAGTACAGCCTGTCAGCAGTGTTCAAGGTTAGTTTATAGTTTGTTTCTGAGTATTACACATCTTTGCTGAAGTGACATCTTGTTATGCCGGCCATACACTAGGTCGATATTGTGTACGAATACATACTATCGATGCGTCATTCCACCCATCTCATGCACAGTGTGCATGTTTTGGGTGCGATTACGATGTGATACGCAGCCCCATGGGTCGCACATCGCATCAAATGATTGGGGCCATGGGGTCTGAGTAAGGATCCATTGCGTATCATACGATAGATCATAAGGTGCAAAAGCACCTTATGACGTAAGGTGCTTTCAAGTTTAAGAGTGGAATGGTCTTAGATGTGTTTCAGTCCTATTCTAATTGGATTGCTGGTTTTATATTTTCTACCAAAAGAAGCGCCTGGACGAGAATGCAAATATTCTGCCATATTTCCATCTGCTGCATGGGATACATAGGTAAAGACAGGGAGGTGGTTTAGAGGGATTATGACAAGAATTTCCGTTGTGAGCAGGATTATTTACACGTAATAGATTTTGGTTGCAAGGATGTGGAGGTGTGACTTTAGGTCACATAACCTCCACAAATACTCCACGATAACCCAGCTCAGCTGGTAAGTGGGTGCTGTTAGGTTGATTAGTGCATCTTCTAATAAAGGCTACATGCTTTTAATAATGTTAAATGCCCTAATGGCCAGAGATGCCGATTCAGGGCCTTCTGTTTGAAATGCGGAGCTAGCCATCCCCTGTCTAGTTGTTTTCATCTCAATGGTTCTCATGAAAGATCCGCTAAAAAAGGCATTTTCCCTGATTCATCAACGGGCTAATGGTCGGCCTGATATCTGGATAAGGGGGCATGCTGAATTTTTGTTCAGGGATGTAAGTTTCCAGTTTCAAGGCATGTTTCACTGGGTTCTCCTAAGAATCGTAAGTTGGCTTGTGAGTTGCCTTTAGCTGCTAGAGAATTTTTTTTGAAGGAGGTTAGTTTAAGGTGCATGGCTGCTCCTTTTGATGTCTCCCAATTTAATTAATGGTTCTCTCACCAGTAAACCAGTAGGTGTCATCACTAAGAAGTCACCTGTAAAATTCTGACTCATCAGCACTTGTTGTATCCTGCAGTGTGGCTGGTTGATACTGCTATCCATCAGAACATTTGTTCATCAGTCATTTGATGATGCAGTACAGATCATTGAAGATTATCCTACGTGAGACTTGTTGGGGGTAAGGTGGATGTTGAGTTGACTTTCCATTTGCGCCCCCTACATCCTGATTCCTTCAAGTTTATGGGTTGACTGATTAATAAATATTACATAGACAAACACGTAGCTATGGGATGTTTGATATCTCAAGACTATTTTGAGCAGTTTAGTGCCTTCCTTCAGTGGTGTGTTGTGATCAGAGCTTGAGGGATAGCCCATTATCTCAACGGCTTTCTGTGTGTAGGTACTACCAGCTCTCCCTGCTATTCCCATATTCTCTTTTTTTTTTCAATCATTGTTCCATGTGTTTAGAGACTCAGTTGTGAGGGACAACTGTCTAACTGTCTTATCTTGGTATTGAAACTGATACCACTGACAGTTGTACTTTTGGACAAAGTGAATAAGCTGAAAAAATATCATCAAAGCTTTGCTTGCTGAAGGGAAAGTTACATTACGACAGGCTCAGTCATTGTTTGTGACTCATCTTCGCATCTCTATGGGGCATCTCTACTGCTGAATACTTGAGAGAGTGATGTTGGGAGTTGTCAATCCACACCATTGGGCTTTCAGATGAAATGAAGATATATCTAGCAATCTGGGTATCTTTTCTTGACTAATTTAATGGTGTTCTTGTATTAATCGCCCCAGCATTTCTGATCTCGGACCTGCAGCTATCAAAGAACAAAACAGGATCCACTGGCTTTGGATGTTACTTAGATGGTTCCTAGTTTGTGGTCCTTGGCTCCTGATTGGATCTCCAAGGGTTTTAAAAGGATTTCCTTCTCCTGGCGCTCTTTCCCATCAATGTAGGCTTGGAGTGATCGGCTGACAAATACGAGCACCAGTCTTAGGTGTGATAACCATGACATGGTGTATGCTATTAATCAACAACTGTCACAATTTGCATCATTGTGGGCTGTGTGGCTGCTTGCTCAGATAGTGCTGTACTGCTTTTAGGGTAACATCATCTCTAGGATTGGTCATGTGCTGGGCATTGAGAGTATCATAGGAGATACCTTGTCTAGAATTCAGTGGCATAGGTTCAGGGATTTGGTACCTGAGGATAACCTACTTGGTAAGCTTTTCCCTTCTTATATTTGGCAAAGTATCAAGCTTAGCGCACTTTGAGATCCTAGTCTTCCATATGCGCATGGAAAGATTTTACAATTCACTGTAGGCATTGAGGCAAGAATATGCATCATTTGGCGCTGTCTTTTATTTGGGGTCTCTGTGTCTTGGATAGGTCTAGGGCATTGACTTCCCAAATCTTTGCTGGTATCTCTTTATTTTCCCATCTGAAAAGCCATACTAATCTTACTAAGAGTTGTTTGATTGTTAAGGCTCTTAGGGATTGGGCTCATCCAGCTACCACTATTGCTGACTAGAGGTGTCCGATTGCCCTCCAGCTTCTCCCTCACTTATTAATGACCATTTCAGGTGTCTTTCCCTCGGACTACAAATTGTTGTTGTTCCGCTTGTCATCCACCATGGCTTTCCATGGGCCGCAACTACAGTCACTTTGTGTGCGACTCGTAATCAGCCACTCTACAGTATGTGTAGCTTGTTACTCATATATTGTATTTGTACATTGTTTGTCCACTTTAATAGGTGAATACCATACATATAGTTATAGGACAATATTAACATGTATATTCATTCTCTGAGTAAAAGAAACATATCCTTGAAACGTGTTGGTTAATCGCATTGGACTCGAAAAAGTGGGACTTCTTCCTTAAAAAGTGACACCAATATGGAGACCTAAGAGTACAACACCTCATATTTTATACTACGTGCCCATTTGACTCACAGTGCTGGTAAACGTCCCTAGTTTGGATGATTTTACACCTTATGTTAGCTATCTATTTTATTATTTGTTTTGCATGTTCATATCTGCTTATACATTTTATTGCAAAATAAATGCTTTTAAACTCATATTATTGTCCCATAAATACATATATATTGTAATCACATTCTAAAGTAAACAAACATGTTTTTCTGAAAATCATAAATGGTATTAACCTTCACTGTCGACCACAGCCTCCTCCTTTAATCATTATAAGCAATCAGTGTAGACACCACTAACTCACGTCAAGGCTTTGGGTAAACATTCTCCCTCAAACCCAGTGGGATCCATTGTGGGGCCACTCTTATTTACCATGCCATTAATGTTGCGAAAATCCATCTATGCTGAGATGATGCCTCAGTCATCAAATAAGTTTGCAAATTTGTACCCAAATTCAAATACCTGCAGAAATTATTAATATAACAAAGAAGACCGTCTACCCACTGATGGTTCATGCTTATTAGCAACAGTCCCAGCCTACTATGGGGTTTTGAAGCATACACAACTAGGGATGCCAGAATAAATTCAAATTAGAACTGGGTCTCTCTTGGTCATTCTGGCCAGTGGGTCCCATGGAAATAAAATAAATAGTAATGGGCTTGTATTTTTAATAATAATAGTGCCCCCATAGAACCGTGTTCTGGATTGGTTGTAATAAATATTAATGCCCCTGTAGAGATTATGGGGTATATTCAATTGGCGTTGGATCCATTCCAACATGCATTTGTCGGAATGGATCCGACAACCCTATTCTATCCCATCTCAATTTGACTTTTTCAAGTCGAATTGAGATGAGGGACCCAGAGGAGGAGAGGGTAGGGGGGAGCCGAGGGGAGACCAGCGGGGGACAGCCGCCGGCAGACGGAGGAGATCAGCGCTACAGTAGCGCTGCAGAAGGATGTCACACAGCCGCCCGACCTCACGGCAGGGCTTCATCAAGCGTGACCTCATTTGCTGGAGCCGGGTGGACGCTGCCATGAGCGGCGCGGCTGTGTGACATCCTGCTGCAGCGCTGTGCTGTAGCGCTGATCTCCCCTGGCTGCCTGTGGCTGTCTCCCTGCGGCTCCTCCCCCCCTCTCCTCCTCTGGGTCCCACATCTCAGTCCGACATTTTTTTATGTCGGACTGAGATGGTCGAAAAGGGGGCCAAAACTGTTTTCGACACAAGCACGTGGATCGGCAGCTATACCACCGATCCACGTGCTTTTCGACAGGTCGAATTTCTCAACTTGTCAAAAATATTGAATATTCCTTCCGACCGAAAAAAAGTCGAAAACTGCCATCTTTTCGACAGACGGCAGCTTTCGACGTCAATTGAATGTACCCCTATATGAAGTAATTGCACCCTCCTCATAGTTAATAATAATTAATAGTACACCTGGCTTTTTAATAGTACCCGCTTAGTTGTAGTAAGATATAATTATTTCACCAGCAAGTTCTAATTAATATTATTACAGTATGCCCCTGTAACAATCTGTGTTGTGGTATTTCTAATCACTTACCTGTAAACTCTGCAGTAATACACTGCAAAAACTGCTCTAGAGGAGATCATGCTGCAAATGAGCAGCCTGCCTACTAAATAGAAGGACAGACAATCTGGAGTGGACTGTTATACCCCTTTCACAGGGCCAAAATATCCCAGGTTATTGCCAGGTCAACCCGGGTTGAGGTGCAGTATGAAAGCACCCCTTAACAATTTCCTGGGTTGACCAACCTGCCATTTCAACCCAGGATTAAAGCAGGGTTATACACGGGTATGACCCTGGTTGAAGTGCAGTGTGAACGGGTGCAGGATTGATGTGGCCTGGGACCCATTCACACGATAGGAAAACCTCATTTCCAAGCGTCAGCCCGGGGCACATGACCGTTGACGCGGCTGACCCGGCAATAATCCGGGAGCAACCACACAGTCTGAAATGGGCCAAAGCCAGGATGCACCATATTGGACCCGTGTACAAGGTCCTGGGTGCGTCCCGGCTTGTGAAAGGGGTATTATTCCGGTGGACAACATTCAATTTCAATTCAAACATGCAAAGTCGATACAGAATAAGCCCAGTCTATAATCTACAGAAACCCACCAAGATCTGATCTAAAATGCCCACCATGTGATGAAACTCCGCCCATTTCCATGTATGCTCCACCTTTGAAGCCTACGATTTGGCAATATCCTGACAAAAACAGAACATTTTGCGAGACATGCAAAAACTCATAAGCCATCTCCTAGTGCACAGAATGCTTTATGGGATACCGGCAGTCAGAATCCCGGCGCCGGAATCCCAAAACATGGGCAGAATGTTTATGGCAGAACTCCGACACCAGCCGAAATGCCGACACCTGGCATCCTGATCGTTAGTATGCGGATAACGGTTAGTGTTATCCTGTGGCGGGGGGGACGACGACAGGTTAGTTTAGGCTGCAGGGAGTGGGGGGTTAGGTTTAGGCACCCTAGGGAGGGTTGGGCTGCAGAGGAGAAAGGGTTAGATTTAGGCAGCAGGAAGGGAGGGTTGGGTGGTATTGGGGAAGGGTAAGTATACTTACATACCCCCGTCGGTATTCTCTCTACTGGGAGCCATGATTGAATGCCGGTAAAGCGTATCACACCTTGCTTTATACCTTACTATTGTTAATTATGCTCAGTACATACTGTAGTCCAACAGCATTGATGCCAACACATAGCAACAGGATTGCAGATGTAATCAATATTGAAATTTAATGGGGTAGGGTTCGGGTGACCGGCGGTTACCATACCGACACCAGGATCCTGGCTATTAGATGGCCGGCGGTGGGGGCGAGTGCAATGTAGCCCCTTGCGGGTTCGCTGCGCTCACCACACAGTGGCTTCAGTGGCTTGCTGCGCTGCGCTCGCCACAGGTTCTATTCCCACTCAATGGATGTCATGGACACCCAGGAGTGGGAATAGTCCCTATTGGTAGACATGCAGACCAGCAGGCTGTTCAGTGTTTGGATTCCGACGTCGGCAATGTGACCGCGTTCTCCCTACCAGCGTTCTCCCGACCGCCGGCCACGTAACCGCATCCCATATAATGCTTTAAAGTTGCCTTACTGACTACTGGTAGTATTGCTCTTCCCCTACTTGCTCATTATCCAAGAACTTCAGGGAAACTCCCAAATTTGGGGGAGAATCTCATGGCTCCTGGGAAAGTAGGCAACTCTCCAGCAACCCGCTGGCCAGCACCATTTCTCCGGCACGACGATTAAATCCGCTATGAATCACGGACCCACATAAAAAAGGCAACATGTTGCAATCCTTGTGTAGAATCAACATGGGCAGAATAGATAGGCCAACTGGTTTATATTTGCCATCAAATTCTATGTTTCTATGTAAGTACCAGTTGACCGGGATGGAAAATCTGCATTTCAGACTCAAGTCTGGGACAAAAAATATCCAAATATTTTGCTCCTGAGACCCAACTCACATTCATAGGAGACATCATTCATTTTATGAACATCTACTGCATGTACTGATAAGAACACACAAGAGGTGTCTATACAATAGTTAACATTAAATTACAAGAACCAATGCACAATGGCCCTCATTCCGAGTTGTTCGCTGGCTAGCTGCTTTTAGCAGCATTGCACACGCTAATCCGCCGCCCTCTGGGAGTGTATCTTAGCTTAGCAGAATTGCGAACGAAAGATTAGCAGAATTGCGAATAGAAATTTCTTAGCAGTTTCTGAGTAGCTCCAGACTTACTCCTACATTGTGATCAGTTCAGTCAGTTTCGTTCCTGGTTTGACGTCACAAACACACCCAGCGTTCGCCCAGACACTCCCCCGTTTCGTCAGACACTCCCGCGTTTTTCCCAGAAACGCCAGCGTTTTTCGCACACTCCCAGAAAACGGCCAGTTTCCGCCCAGAAACACCCACTTCCTGTCAATCACACTACGATCACCAGAACGATGAAAAAGCTTTGTTATGCCGTGAGTCAGAGGCGGAACTACCGGCAGTGCAAGCAGTGCACTGCACTGGGGCCCGCCTCTGTCCAGGGGCCCAAGCATGTAATGAGTCAAACTGACTCATTACATGCCGCTGTGCGCTGCGGGCAACCTCTGCCCGCAGCGCACAGCCGCCCGGCGAGGAGAGGAGCAGCGGCACGGACGGGGGAAGGAGGAGGGAGGTGGAGGAGGGACTGGGAGCCGCAGAAGCGCTTTCTTACTGGTGGAGGCGCTGCTGCTGCTGCTCCTCTGCTTCCCTATAGGCTGTCTTCCGAGAACAGCCTATAGGGAAGCAGAGGAGCAGCAGCAGCAGCGCCTCCACCAGTAACAAAGCGCTGCTGCGGCTCCCTCCTCCACCTCCCTCCTCCTCATTCTCTACTGCCCGGGAATCGTCGTCTGACGCAGCTGCACCGAGGAGCCTGAGCCGGCGGAGAGGGTAAGTATAATTCTTCTTTCTTTCTTTTTCTCTTTCTTTATTTTTTTACTTTCTTTCTTTCTTGGGCCTGCCTGCTGCAATGTGTAAAAATGGGGGACTGCCTGCCACTATGTATAAAAAGGGGGGAATGCCTGCCGCTATGTATAAAAAGGGGGAATCAGCCTGCCGCAATGTGTAAAAATGGGGGACTGCCTGCCGCTATGTATAAAAAGGGGGGACTGCCTGACGTAATGTGTAAAAAGGGGGAATCAGCCTGCCGCTTTGTGTACAAAGGGGTAATCTGGCTGCCGCAATGTGTACAAAGGGGTAATCTGCCTGCCGCTTTGTGTACAAAGGGGTAATCTGGCTGCCGCAATGTGTACAAAGGGGTAATCTGCCTGCCGCTATGTGTACAAAGGGGTAATCTGCCTGCCGCAATGTGTAAAAATGGGGAATCTGCCTGCCGTAATGTGTAAAAATGGGGACGCTGTCTGCCGCTATGTGTAACAAGGGCACGCGGTCTGCCGTTATGTGTAAAAAGTGTACGCTGTCTGCCGTTATGTGTAACAAGGGCACGCTGTCTGCCGTTATGTGTAAAAAGGGCACGCTGTCTGCCGTTATGTGTAAAAAGTGTACGCTGTCTGCCGTTATGTGTAACAAGGGCACGCGGTCTGCCGCTATGTGTAACAAGGGCACGCTGTCTGCCGTTATGTGTAAAAAGTGTACGCTGTCTGCCGTTATGTGTAACAAGGGCACGCTGTCTGCCGTTATGTGTAAAAAGTGTACGCTGTCTGCCGCTATGTGTAACAAGGGCACGCGGTCTGCCGTTATGTGTAAAAGGGCACGCTCTCTGCCGTTATGTGTAAAAAGGGCACGCTGTCTGCCGTTATGTGTAAAAAGTGCACGCTGTCTGCTGTAATGTGTAAAAAGAGGAATCTGTCCGCTGTAAGGTGTAAAAGGGTCTCTACCTGGTGTAGTGGTGCTACTGTGCGACGTAATTTGAATAATGGAGACTACTGTGTACCGTTTTATGAAATGGTATTATTTTGTGGCCACACCCCTTCCCCACAAAGCCACGCCACTATGTATTTTTACGCGCGCCTACGGCGCGCACTGCCCCTGTTTTGCATGCAGGGGTGGGGCTCCGATGCCGTTTCTTGTACACAGTGCTAAAATGTCTAGTTACGGCACTGTTGCTAGGTATCCATTTCTCTGGCCCTGAGCAGGTCCCCCTCACCAGATCCTCTCCAGGGGTGAGGGGGTGGACTTGGATGGGATGTGTGTGTGTGGGGATATGTGTGTGGGGGGGGGGGGGCCCAAAGCATTTTGTCGCACCTGGGCCCACCGCTCGCTTGTTCCGCCACTGCCGTGAGTAAAATACCTAACTTTTGTGTAAAATAACTAAGCGCATGCGCTCTGCGAACCTTGCGCATGCGCAGTAAGCGACTAATTGCAGTATAGCGAAAATCAGCACCGAGCGAACAACTCGGAATGACCCCCAATGTTTTAATAATGTGATAACAATAATGCATTCTGCAGTCCTTGCTATTTGCCTCAAAACAACAAACACCCTCTTTTATTTTCAAGATAAACAAGGAAAATGATAGAAATGAAATGATTTTGCTTATGTAAAAATCCCGGGATGATCTCAAGTCTGTACTTACATGGACCACGATCTGAAAATGCTACACACGATTTGCTTGGCACCAGTAAAACAGAACATCATTTACACCACAGTAAATCCAGATTGTTACAGTGGATACACAGCTCTAGGCGCACTCCATCACATCTGGTCCGGCTGTACAAGAGTGCAGATTACTACAGAAAAAACATACAGCCTTAATGAACAGGACTCTAATACTGTCATTTTATTTTCAGCATGGCAGCCAATAAAGACATAAAGGAGACATAACATCTAGCGAAGCGCATAAGGGGGGTCATTCTGAGTTGTTCGCTCGTTATTTTTTTCTTGCAGCGGAGCGATTAGTCGCTAATGCGCATGCGCGATGTCCGCAGTGCGACTGCGCCAAGTAAATTTGCTATGCAGTTAGGTATTTTACTCACGGCATTACGAGGTTTTTTCTTCGTTCTGGTGATCGTAATGTGATTGACAGGAAGTGGGTGTTTCTGGGCGGAAACTGGCCGTTTTATGGGAGTGTGTGAAAAAACGCTACAGTTTCTGGGAAAAACGCGGGAGTGGCTGGAGAAACGGGGAGTGTCTGGGCGAACGCTGGGTGTGTTTGTGACGTCAAACCAGGAACGACAAGCACTGAACTGATCGCACTGGAAGAGTAAGTCTCGAGCTACTCAGAAACTGCACAGAGAAGTCTTTTCGCAATATTGCGAATCTTTCGTTCGCCATTTTGATAAGCTAAGATTCACTCCCAGTAGGCGGCGGCTTAGCGTGTGCAATGCTGCTAAAAGCAGCTTGCGAGCGAACAACTCGGATTGAGGGCCTTTGTTAGCAGTTGGCCAAAACCATGTCCACTGCAGGGAAGGCAGATATAACATGTGCAGAGAGAGTTAGATTTGGGTGTGGTGAGTTCAATCTGCAATCTAAATTGCAGTGTAAAGATAAAGCAGACAGTATTTACCCTGCACAGAAACAAAATAACCCACCCAAATCTAACTCTCTCTGCACATGTTATATCTGCCCACCTGCAGTGCACATGGGCCCTCATTCCGAGTTGTTCGCTCGCAAGCGGATTTTAGCAGATTTGCTCATGCTAAGCCGCCGCCTACTGGGAGTGAATCTTAGCATCTTAAAATTGCGAACGATGTATTCGCAATATTGCGATTACACACCTCGTAGCAGTTTCTGAGTAGCTCCAGACTTACTCGGCATCTGCGATCATTTCAGTGCTTGTCGTTCCTGGTTTGACGTCACAAACACACCCAGCGTTCGCCCAGACACTCCTCCGTTTCTCCGGCCACTCCTGCGTTTTTTCCGGAAACGGTAGCGTTTTTCCCCACACGCCCATAAAACGGCCAGTTTCCGCCCAGTAACACCCATTTCCTGTCAATCACATTACGATCGCCAGAACGATGAAAAAGCCGTGAGTAAAATTCCTAACTACATAGCAAATTTACTTGGCGCAGTTGCAGTGCAGACATTGCGCATGCGCATTAAGCGGAAAATCGCTGCGATGCGAAGATTTTTACCGAGCGAACAACTCGGAATGAGGGCCATGGTTTTGCCCAACTGCTAACAAAGTTCCTGCTGCGATCAACTCAGAATTACCCCCATTGCCCATAGCAACCAATCAGATTCTATTATCTTCTAGAATCAGCATCTAGCGAAGCACATAACGTTCCTATATATTGTAGGAAACAATGTCATTACAGATGGAGCAGATTTAGGTGTCTATTTTCAAGCCGTAATCATCTGGAAGCGGCTGTTTTTGTACCATTAATGCACTTTTTGAACTTGACACCGATGGCTTTTTTCGATGTAGTCTAAAGGCTACAGTATATAGCCGAAGGGATATTTTGACGGTCACTATGTGATTATGTTGAAGTGAAAATGCAGGTGCCAGTATCCCGACACAGTTGTAATAGGATGCGTTGAGCATCATGGCAGTTGGAATCCTGACACCACTCAGGAGACCGGCGCCAGATTACCAACAGCCGACAGCCGGAAGGTGAGTATTGGGGTTCAGGGGTAGTGTTTGGGGTGGGGGTGGGATCGGGGGGTTAGACACTAGGGAGGTTAGTTAGGCACTGGGGGGGGGGGGGGTA